>NC_134581.1:92626428-92966071 GCF_037038515.1 Microtus pennsylvanicus | reverse complement strand
AGTGGTCCACACAGTCTCACATAAGCCACTTGCTTCCCTCCTGATCAATGGATATTTATAAAAACCCCTACTCGATTTTTAAGATCAGTGTAAATGGGAGTTGGAGTATATTAGTTCATATATGGCCATGTACCACTTACTGATGGGGACAGCTGTGCTGTTAAGTGATTCTGTCATTTTGCACACTGGCACAACTAGATGGCATCGGTTACTAGCATAGTCTCCTGATACAATCATAAGAGACAGTAAGCATGAGATTCATGGGGATGATACTGGTATATCACATTTTACTGTGAAATTTTAAAAAATAACAGTGGGAAGTATAGCACAGGGGGGCTGAAGAGGTGGCTCAGTTGGTAAAGTGCTTGTTAGACAAGTATGAAGACATGAGTTTGAATCCCTGGCACCCGTGTAGAAAGCCAGGCATGGTGGGTGCATGCCTATGATAGCACTGCTGTGGGAGCAGAGACAGGAGCTTGCTGGCCAGCTAGTGTCTTGTCAAGTAGATGAGCTTCAGTTTCAGTGAGAAGCTCTGCAAAAAAAAAAAAAAAAAAAAAAAAGAGGTGGAGGAAGAGAGAGATAGAGAGATAGAAGATAACCCCTGGTATCTACCTTTGACCTTTGCCCTTGTGCACATGCACACACACACAACTCACCACAACATGTTTGTACACACATACCCTCCCACCAAAAAATACACAAAGTATCATAAGTAAATACCTAAGCCAGCAACATAGCTGTTTATTATCATTGTTGAGCGTTACGTGCTACAAACAATTGTGTGCGTTATACGGTTTTGTTTTATTCTGTTTTCTCAGATAAGGTCCTACAATGGAGCCCAGGCTGGCCACGAACTCTGGATTCTCCTGCCTCAGCCACCTGTGTGCTGGGATTCCAGGTGTATGTCACCGTTTTCGGTCTCACGCTCTGATTTTCTACAGCTGGCTATGCACTAACATCCTAAATGTGTGAGGAATATCTTGCATATGACATTATGACAGCTACATCACTAGGCAAGGGGAGATGATCTTTACTCTGTTATAATTGTATGCACTCAACCTTGCATTATGTGCATACATTGTATACCTTGTATTATGAGGTCCTGGATTAGCTAACGTGCAGCTGTATATAAGGCTTTCATATATACCTTGATGACTGCTGTGTGCCTTTTTCGGGGGTAACATGAACACAAACAACTAGTCACCCCAGGTAGGGGACAGATGACAGACCAAGGAAATCTTCCTGACCAAGCGTAGTTGGTGAACTAATGAATTTATTGGGGTTACTTTTAGGAACGTGAGCATTTCATAGGTGCCTGCATCCTGGAAAGGGCCGACCTCAAAATGGTGGTGACTCATAAAAACTGCATTCCTGCTCCCAGCTCGCCTTGCAGGTAGCTCCCCTGCAAAACCTCCTCCCCAGCAACAGTTTACTGCTTTGGTAATGTGGGGTGTGGGGTATGGGGGGGCAGTGTGAACCAACAATGGATCTTGTAAGCTTCATTGGCTTCCTGGATCCCACGTGCATCCAAACCCCTCCCTCCAGGAGAAAGTGTTTTGATTTGGAAGAAAGAAGCAGACAATATGCCTATTATATAGTGTGCTAAACTTATCCTACTTGATGTTTAACCGAGACTCGTACCTTCTGTGATTTGGATTAATTGATGTCAATATTGGAGTCTGTATTCCGAGGGAAACAGAAAGTGAATACCAGAAAACCACTCACAAGCTGAGCAATACCGTGTGCCAGGTGTCATTCAGTGTTGATGTGCCTCCCTCATGTCCCCTAACTGCGAGAAGTGATCCATCTAAACTCCTGTGTTCTATTCCCAGTGTCCAGATCTGCCCATGAAAGCCTTGCTAGTTGTAGAGGCCCCACGTGTAATAAATCACCGCAGTTCCTGGTCTGGAAAATGAGCAGCTGCCATTAGGTACCTGGTCCCAAGAGGTGTGGTGTCTGGGTGTGATCTAAAATTGTCTGCAGGCCATGCAAACCATGGGGGCACTGGGATGAGTGAGTCTTCCTGTCTGGCTTGGGGACTTCCTAGTTCATTTGCATTTCAAAATGTCACTCCTTCCTCCATGCTGTTGGTTATTGATGTTTATTTTTAACTTGCATGTGATTAAGATGAATCAGAGTTCTTTCCACCAGCTGCAGATGGGTCTAATTGGGGTGTTGGGGTTCAGGTTTCTCTGCCGTTTTTTTAGGGGTCCTCCTTGCTCATGATTGGATGAATGTCTCGGATCTGTCTCACTTCCTATTCTGCTTCTGGATCCTGCTGGTGGAGTCAGGGGAAGATTCTCGATCCTGTTTGAATGTCCTGCCCCCTACTTCCTCTCTACCCCTGGGGACATCTATGCTGCTGCAGACACTTTATTTATCTGTGTGAAACAAGAGTTAAAAATAAAAATCAGTAACCACCAGATTACCAAGAGATTAATTCCACTTTTGTAAATGCTAATGAGATTTGGAAGCCTTGCCTGTGGGACAGGAGAGGCTTAGTGCCTTCTGCTTGACTCTAGGAGGCCTTTAGAAAAGAGCTCCCGGAGGCCTTGGTGGACCTGTCTCTTCATCCTGTGCACTCCAGCCTGCATCCTCATCCGAGCCTCCACTGAGAGGCAAGTAAGAGACAATGATCCTGAATTCTCTGCAGCAACAAGAGAATGGAAGAGGCACAGTGTCCTGGTGGGGTCACCTATGCTGACAAGTGCTCAATGCTTCATTTTGTTTACTTTTCTCCAGCAAAGGCTGTAGCCTTGCCCTTCTGCCAGGCGGGCTGTTCTTCCTTTGAGTCCCAACTGTGGTCGCTTGCTCTTCTATGAGGGTTTTCTTTAACGTCCCCTTCTCTACGAGACTTTAACCTGCTGCTCCATTTCCAAACCACAGACCTGTCCCACACCCTTCTCTCCCCGCTCTGTGACCTTCTAATATGACATGCTATGTGTGTATTGTAGAGTGCCTCCCTCCTCCCACTAAACCTGAAGCTTCACAAATGATAGCCATCTGCTTTGTTCAAATGTGCATCTTCAGTCATGAAATTGGGGTCCAGTGTAGGGAAAGTGCTCCGTAAACACTAATTTAAGCAAGAAGAGGAAAAAACAAACCTACAGAGAAGAGGGGCGCTGATCCAAGAAACCTAGGATGTGCAAGATGGGCCGAAGGGGCAGGAGAGAAAGCTGAGGTCCATGTCTAACAGGGGATACTATGGACTTTAAAGCTGTGGTGGGCTCTGGCGAAAAAGGCAGCTGCTTGGGGGATGAAGCCAGTTTCAAAAGATCACAGATACAGAATGCCATTTATTTTCTATTCTGAAAAAGAGAGAATAATTCAGATGGTAAACAATTCAGTGGGATGGGGACTTACGGATTGTGTAGGGGCTTGAGGATACAGTAGTAGTAGATTTTAGACTACATTAGAAGAATTTTTTCTTTTTGGTGGAACTCTTGTGTATTCTGATCTTAGGGGACTTCCATGACCCTGTAGGTGCAAAATGCATAGAACTAGAGAGAAAAGAAAAGAATAGTTAATTTTGCTGTATAATTTTAAAATTCAATGTAAAATATACCTTCAAAAGTTAATAAAAAATCTTGTAATTAAAATTCTTCTCACCCAGGACAAAATGGCTGCTATCAAGAAATCTAATGCTGAAGAATGAGGGGGAGTAGAAGCCCTTCTACACTGTTGGTGGAAATGTAAATTAGTATAAACCGCTATGGAAATCATAGAAGATTTCTCAAAACACTAAAAATAGAACTGCCCTATGATCCACATACACCATTCATGGGTATCTGCCCAAAGGAATGTAGCTCAGGATACCACAGAGACACTGTCTATCATGCTTCCTGCCACACTCTTCATAATGGCTAACATGGAGCATCAACCTGGATAACCTTCAACAGAGAAACAGGAGCAACAACGTGAGAGCTGGAGAGACGGCTCGGGTTGAGAAAGCCTTCTCTGCAAGTGTGAGGATGGGGAGCCCAGCTCTCAGGTGAAGGCTGCTTGTGATCCTGTGCACACCTGCAATCCCCACACTTAGGAAACGAAGACAGGAAGGCCAGCTGCCAGCCTAGTCAAAAATAAACGAGTTTCAGCTTAAGCTAGAGACCTTGCCTCAGAGGACAAGGAAGAGAGTGGCAGAGGAGGACAAGACACCTTCTTCTGGCCTCTGCAGCAGTCACACATGCACACACGAGTCACACTCCTGCACACATATAAAATACACACAGACACACGCAGCGTGATATATATATATATGTGTGTGTGTGTGTGTGTGTGTGTGTGTGTGTGTGTGCTGCAATAGAGCTTTACACATCACAGAGAAGAAAGAAATGATGTCATTCACAGGAAAATGGATGGGGCTGGATGGAGAGCAACGTGAAAAAACTGGGAAAAAAAGTCAGATTCAGACAAATATTACATATTTTCTATCATACTCAGAACCTATATTTGAAAACAGAGATGAAAACAAAAGGAAGGAGATGGGGATCAGTGGGAAGGGGGCAAGAAAGGATAACGAGGAGAGGTGAATAGGATCAAATCCTTCATAATGCTGTCACAGTGAAATCTATTATTTTGGAGAATAAATATATGGTAATAAGAAAATTTAAAAAAATAAAACCAAATCTTTTAAAAGGATGATGCTGACTTTGCCCAGAATCAAACATCCCAGCGAGCCATTGGGAGGAAAACTGGCTCCCTGAAGAGAGAGGCTGTCCTGAGGACTCACTCCTCCACACCCGAGAGTGTGAGCCCCTGCGTTCTGGATGGGAGTATTGAATGTATTTCTCCTTATGTACACACAGCAGATATGACTCACGGGGTCTGCGTGATTGGGAAAGGACAGCATGTTTCTCCCACAGCAACCCTACTCTGTAGACCATTTATTGAGATAAGAAGGAAATACGCTCCGAATACAATTTTCCTTGCAAATCCCTTTTCTTGGCCTCATACCCAGTTATGGATTTCCTGCTGCTAATAGATTTCAGCCCGCTCGCTGTCCTGCTCTTGGTGCTCAGCGGCTGACTCCTGACAGCCCTCATCCCCTGTAGGGTCTGCCCTTCTCACCCTCTCATCGCTGGGCCCCCACCTTCCATTTAGCTGGAAAGCAAGACAAAGCAGGCGTAAATGACAAGACCCCTACCACTACCCATTTCCCTCTTCGGTGCCAGGCATCCTGTCAGCTGCTAGTTCTTTCTGTGTGTTCGGGGAAATGCTGCCGCCACTAGCAGGGCGAACCATGGGGCATTGTGCTCTTACCCGCAGCAGTGCAATACCTTGGGCCCCATTACCTTCCCTTCTCTGTCACTGTGTTGGTCAGCTCTGGGAGACAGTGACAATACGAGACACCAATAACATTCAGAAAGAAAGATTTCTTTTGTTCATGGTCTTAGTGCATGGTTATTTGGCTGTATTGTTTCTGGGCCTGTGGTGAGGCAGAAGATGATGGTAAAATGGCGTGGTGAAGCACGGCTGTTGACCTCATGGCAATCAGGAAGAGGGAAGAGTGAGATGAGAAGGGACCAGGAATAAGATACCCTTGGAAGACACAGAGGCAGGGACCTACTTCCTTAAGGCAGGTACCAATCTCTGTTATCTCCTAATAATGCTGCCAGACCATAAACCCATCAATAGATTGACCCTTTGGTGACGTCAGAGCCCTCATGATCCAGTCACCTCTCAATAATTGATCCAACAGCTGGGATCCAAACCTTTCACACATGAAAACAGCATGAGTGGTGCATACCTCATGTCCAAACCCTAACAAGCACTTCGCATCTCTTATTCTGATCACGTGACCCACATTCACCATCACGAGTCTTCTGTGTGGTGCACTGTGAATGGTGAGGATGAGACGGGCAGAGCCACTGCCTTCCCATGACTTACGGTTCTAGCTTCCCCCTCTAAACATGCTCCTTCCACCCACCAAGTCAGATGGATGCCTGAGCTCTCAGCCTCCACACCCACCCTGACTCCACCCACCTCATCAGAAACTTGGCTCCTATCTGCGCACTCATCCCTAGGCCTTGCTGCTTTGCCTCTGTGAACACTGGCAACACTGCAACCTGGACCATTGATCTGGACTCTAATTTCTAAGCTCCCCCTCATAGTGTTTCTCTGCTATAAGCTACCCTCACCCCATACTCTGCCATATTAGCTGCTTTTATTGTTTTTAGGAAAAAAATATTTCAGACAAAAAACAGTTTATAGAAGGAAGGGTGAAATTTGGGTCCCAGTTAGGAAGTACAGGGCATCATGGTGGGGAAATCATAGCAGCAAGGGTGTAAAGGCAGCTGTTCGCCTTGTAGCCAGCCAGGAAACTAAGAGAGGGCAATGGTGGTCCTTAGATCATTTCCTTCTTTTTATTTCATCCCAGGATGCACCTCATGAGATGGTGCATATGCATGGTGGAATTCAAAGGTGTGTTTCCATGGCGATTCTAAACCTAGGCAGGTGGATAATGAAGACTGACCATTACACCTGCTGGTGCCAGCGTTGCTTCTCTCAGAATTCATAGGTATATGACCCTGCTTATGAATTTTTAAAGCTCAGCATGTGTGAGGTCTAAGCTCCAGAGCTAGGAAAGAAGGAGGAAGGTGAGAGGCTGGGGGTGGAGGAGATTTCAAGGAGTCACAGGCAGATGAGAAATCTTTTATTCTCTTTGGGCAGAGGCCATTAGGCAGGGAGCCACCAGCAGGCACCAATGTACACACTGGCACACTTGGACCCAAGGCACAGGCACACATGCAGATCTGCACACAAGCCTACAGACAAACACATACAGGCAGGCTGGTGGAGACCCAGGACTCTGGTTTCTGACCTAAAAGCCATGTTATACAGAATCCACACATAAGTGACGTTCTTCTAGGAATAGTTGCATTACAGATTACAATACTATTTAGTTTCGGCATTCCCTGGACAGCTAGTATCAGCCATTTGTGCTGACTCACGGCACCTCGGGCTGCCCAGTGTTAATCGTGTTTTAGCTGACTCATGCTAGATGTTCTTATCAGTACATGTTGTCTAAACACAAACTGATCCTCCAAGCTTTCTGTTTCCAACAGTCTGAGGCTACTTGTCCTGTAATCCTAGCACTTGAGAAGGGAAGGCAGGAGGATTAAGAGTTTAAGGTCAGTCTGGGCTATTTGAAAGAAAGCCTGTCCCGAAGAGGAAAAAAAAAGTCTTCCAAGTTTAAAAATTATTTATGGAATGAGATGCAAGCTTCTTTATCCAGTCATCAGAATGGAAGCATGAGCCCAATTCCCAGCCTCATTTGAAGCCAGTTTCCTCACCATGGCTTGCCCTCTGGCCAATACGGGGTACTGTCCTTGGAACACACGTTATTATCCTCCTATGCCCGCTCAGCTGTGTGCCATCCCCAATGCTCTGTCTTAATGACTTTTCATTGCTGTGAAGAGACACCGTGACCAAGGCAACATAGAAAACAAAGCATTTCATTGGTGGCTTGCTTACAGTTTCAGAGGGCGAGTCCATGATCATCATGGTGGGGATCATGGCAGCAGGCAGGCGAGCATGGTGCTGGAGCAGGAGCAGAGCTTACGTCCTGATCCAGAAGTTAGAGGTAGAGAGAGAAAGACTGGCCCTGGTGTGGGCTTCTGAAACCCACCTTAGCCTCGTATTTCTCAGAGACTGGCTTCTAGAAGACCCTCAAAGCTTTCTGTTTCCAACAGTCAACCCCATTGGTTCCAAATACAGACTGGGGGCATGGTGCAGTATTGGGAGCTCCAGGATGGGAGCTCTTGGCCCGTTTTCTGCGGCTGTGAGTGGTCAGGCAAACCCTTGCCTTCTTCTCTCTGAGTTGCCAACCCATTTTGAACTGTTAGGGGCAGAGGAAGGCTTGTGGTGGAGGCAAGAAGTTTCATAGCTTTTGTCAGGCAATGAATGCATTGTCCTACATTGGAAGTTCTGAAAATGGTGTCCCTGATTTCCCTTCATTGTACTTTTCCCCTCCACTCAAATCTGTATGAAGACCCTCCACTCTTGGGAGTGGAGATCGACCTTTCTGAGCTTTTTGCATTTCTGAAAACTTAACTTTTCCATGGATGCTGCCAGACCTTCCTTCTGTGTTCACCTGCGTACAGATGAGACTTGTGTGGCCCCAAGAGAAGTGCCTTGAAGATAGATTTCCCTCCTGGCTTTTGTTTCTGAAGTCTGGGCTCTTTAGAGGGCTGAGGATGGGGTTGGAAAAGGTGGAAGGAAAACTTCCCGAAAGGCATGATGCCCTAATGAGGAATGGGGTGGCCTGGGAGGAGTGCTAGAGCCCTGACCGTCTGGGGAACAGTCTTTGCACCTGCTATTTGTGAGGCCTCAACTCTTTCTCCCTGGGATATTCATGTGACATCTTTGGTACATTCAGCTTTCTGCTCCACAGATGTTATCTTTCCGATCTCCTACCAGCCAACTTATATAAAATAGTGGCCTTCATTTCTTTTTTTCTTTTCATTGTTGTAGTGTGTGTTGTGCATGTTCACACACACACACTGGCTCATGCTGTTGAAACAATAAGTTCAAAGTCTCCAGCATAGACTAGAGACCTAGGGAAGATCTGATGCTACAGACTGAATCTGTAAGCAGAATTCCCTCTTCTTTGGAGGAGATACAAGACCAGCTTTCATTAAGGAAAGAGTAACAGTTTGGATCTTGAATGTACCTAAAAGAAAACATGTGAGCTGTGGCTGGCATGTGGCAGTTAGAGGACAACCTTGGGTACCAGTCTTCACCTTCTACCTTGTTTGAAGCAGTCTCCTTATTTGCAATGCATCACCAAGACATCTGTGATTTCCAGGCATTCTCCTGTCTCTGCCTCCCATTTCTCCACCAGAGACATGGTATTACAGATGTATACCATTGTTCCTGGATTTACATGAGTTCTGGGGATTTGAACTCAGGCTGTCCTATTTGTATGATGAATGCTTCACCCTACTAAAGCGTCTATTCAGTCTTTGTTACTTTCTTTTATTTTTGTCTGATTTATATTTTATCTCCTCCTAGGAACTACCAGTATACTACATACGTGTTTGGTTGTGATTGTTTCCCCTCACCCAGATTATAGAAGCTCTAGTAGATCAAAGGCTTCCAAGCATCTTTTTTTTTCACTTTGGAATCTCAATGTCTGCGATTGATCAATGACATTTAAACAGCTGATTTTGTGTAGGAACTTGGATAGCCACCGTGCATAGATTTTGATCAAGAACTAAAATGGATGTTACCTATAAGCTATTTTTTGACAAGATCGAGATTTCAAAAAGTAGGTTTTGGGTGAAGCTGTTACTCTCCGTGTTAGTCAGCTTTCCATCACTGCGACAAAATACTCGAGATAATCAACTTAAAAATAGGAGATATTTACATTGGCTCTGAAACCCCCATTGCTTTCAGACTGGGCTCATTTTGTCTTGTTGCCTTGGGCCTGTGACTATTCAGTGCTTCATGACAGGAAGGTATCATGGAGGAGGTGACTCATCTTGTGGCAACTAGGAATAATAAAGGGATGGGGAGGACATGATCCATATATTTCTCCAAGGGTGTGCTCTCAATGACACAAATTCCTTTCAGACCCCTTAAGACTTTCAGAAACCTTAAGACCCCAACACTTTCTACTGTATTTTATATTGCCACAAAGGATGACCAAGTCTTCAATACATGGACTTTTTGGAGACATTCAATACCCAAACTGTAGTAATCTCCATGATGTGGGTCTCATATGACCAAGTGGGTGTTTTAAGACTATAAAAGACAACCGGGCATGGTGCCCACTCTTTCAATCACAGCTCTTGACTTGGAGCACAAGATAGGTGGATCAGTGTGAGTTCGAGGCCACGCTGGCCTACAAAGTGAGTTCCAGGACAACAAACGCTATGTAGAGAGACCCTGTCATTAAAAAGAAAAAGAGGAAAAAAGATTTATTTGTCCCCCAAAATAGGGGATTCTTCTGTCAGCGCTGAGATATAACGTGATGTCTTCCCTGGGTCTCAAGTTAGTTAGTCCATGCTGCAGACTTTGCACTTGCTGTTTTGAGCCAGTTCCTTAAAAAATCAGTCAACCAAACAATGAATCTCTCCTCTTTTCTTTCCTCCTTCCCTTTTTCATCCCCCTTACACAAACACACACACACTCATACAGCACACGCACACACACAATTATTTAGTTCATTTGTCTAGTGAGCCCTCACTAATACTTCATACACAGTTACTGAATGAATGAATGACATTTCTTCAATACTGAAGTTTTTAGGTTAGGTTTGGTTTCCTTCTACGTGTTGAGTGTTGTTTCCCTGGCTATGGCCCTGCTCTCTTTCTCATCAGTAGTCAGAACATTTGATGCATAGTCCTGCCAGAAACCCTATTCATTCACCATCCATCCAACATTTTCTGAACATATCCTGTGTTCTCGAAACTATTATTGCTAGGTACATGTATTAGTTATCTCTGCTGTATAACATATTATCTCAAACCTGGTAGTTTAAAACTACAGTTCCGTTGTTCTCCTTTCAAACAACCATACCATTTATCACTTTGAGTTATCTATGGATCAGAAATCCAGGAGTGGTGACAGCAGACAGCCCTGGGCTGGGGGTGCCTCATGCCGCTGTAATCAGATGTCAGCCTGAACTGCCATCATCTAAAAGCCTGACTGGAGCTAGGGATGCTGTTTCCAGCATTGTGTGCTCATATGGCTGGGTCATGGCTCCCGACATAAGCCATTCATTTGCTGATGATTGGATCTGACTTTTGGTGGTAGTCTCAGTCCCTAAGTGCACAGACCCTTCTAGTCTACTCTAGTGTCTTCATGGCATGCCAATGACTTTTCCTCAAACGAGCAGCCCAGGAGACAAGGCAGAAGTCACGATGCCTTTGCGATATAGTACTGTGAGTTATACTCCATCCTTCACTGTTGCTTAACCCTGGGGAAGGGGAGCTCCTTAACAGTCATCTACACCATTGGCCACATTGTGGATTGCTTGGCTGAGGACAGAAAGATGAGTAGGGCAGACAAAATCCTGCTGTTTGTACATCTTGCAAATAAACTGGCATGGCCTGAGTTCAGTGTATGACCAGTGACTCGTTCTCCTGCTTTGAAGCCCCTTATCTCCAGCATCTTCATCACCAACATCTGCTTATTCTGGTTACAGAAGTACAGGATTTATATACACCACATATAAGAGCATTTCCTATACCTTGGTTGGACTGTAGATTTGTGGCATAGATGGGCTCTTGAACAAAAAAGGTTCAGGCCTTCAAGGGCAAAACAGACCGCAGATGAGGGTTTGAACCCTTGCGCAGATGCAGGCACACCCAGATGTTCCCCCAGGGCTCTGTGAGCCCCTTTGCAGCGCACATTCTTCTCTGCCCAGATGTGCTGAGTTCATCTCTATGCCTTTGCTGTGAGACCCTCCCTTAGGACCAGGGAGGAGGCTGGTCATCCTTTGCTTTAAGTCTAATATCCAATTATGAGTGAGTACATACCATATTTCTCTTTCTGGATCTGGATTACCTCACTCAGGATGTTTTTTTTTTCTATTTTCACTCATTTGCCTGCAAACTTCAAAATGTAGTGTTTTATTGCTGAGTAATACTCCATTGTGTAAATATACCATATTTTCTTTATCTCTTCTCTGGTTGAGAGGCATCTAGGTTGTTTTCAGGTTCTGGCTATTATGAATAATGCTGCTGTGAACATAGTTAAGCAAACGTCGTTCTCACCTCCCTTTTAGATACAGGATCTCATTTTAGGGCCTAAGCTAGTTTGGAACTTGCTATGGAGGACTAAAACTTAAGATTATCTTACCCTCTCTCTCCACAAATGCTAGAATTAAAGGGATGTGTCCCCTCAACCCCCATCCCCCGCCCACCTTCTGGACTTCATTCTACTTCCTAGACCTTGCCATCTGAGGATGACAAAGAAGACTAATATATGTCAAAGATTTGTCCTCATGAGCTGAAGGACTCTGTATCCTGTTCTTGGACACAAGACAATGACCCCTTCATGTAAAAGAGCTGTTGAAGCCTGGGGTGCTCCTCGAGAGCGGACTGGGTATAGGTATAAGGAGAACAAGCAGGTGCAGCAGGATCTAGGTGGAGAGTCATGCAGACTAAGGAGAGAAAGAGGGTGGGTGTGTATCATTAGCCTATGATTAATATATAATAATATAGTAATCGCCAGGCAGAGCTATGTTCATACAACATTAGTCTGAGAATAATCCCCACAGGAAACACCATTTGCAGCCTCCCACGGCAGCAGCAATTTGGCCCTCTTTCATTGCTGGCTCAGGTGTGAGTAAGGGGACCTGAAGGTGGAGAATCCAGGCAGCCTACCCCATTTATGTAGGGGGATGCTGTACAGTCCAGTGACCAGACCTGACCCAGCTCTGTTCTTCAAGGAAGCCTCAACATTTCCCTGCTCCCAATATTCTTTCCTCATTTCACAAATGTGTGAAACATAGATGGGTTTCTGTGGGGCAGTGGAAGGAGGATTCAAACTAAAGCATGGTGTCTGTCCTTGAGAATTTAGTGGCCTAGAATTTTTTTCTTTCTTACTGCTAACTTGCCCTGACCTATGGATTCACACCAGGGGCTCTAGGCTCTGGGCTTGAAAAAAAAATGGTTCTGCTTCCTTCTGGTACTGAGATGTGGATTCCCTCTTCTTTTGCCTCAGATGGGTATAGACCAGGAGAGAAGGATGAGAGGACACCTGCATCTAGTCAGTCCCAGCAGAAAAAGACCTGCTTATCAGGGACCATTGCGTGTTGGCAGCACAAACATTCAGAGCATGTCATGGCCTGGCATTGAAAGCCTGCATATATGTCTGCAGGAACAATACAAGGGCCAAATGCAGCTTGGGGGTGGTTATGGGTCAAGGATTTAGGCATGCAGGGCTTTTGGTCTTGGGCCAGCATTATCTTCTATGCTAACACAATATGACTAATGCATAGGAAAAGGGGGCGGTGTGCATCCTGGATGTGTAACTCTCTGGAGATAAGAGGATGGGCAACTTGATTTCTGTAAGACTCCAGACGTAACCAAGGTTTTAAAGCAGCACTTCTGAAGTCTTTGGAGTGGGGCCAAGGATGTGTTTCCTGCGAGAGGAGTATTGTCCCAAAGGAACTCCCTGGAACTCATGAGGAAGAAGAGAGGGAATCAAAGCAGAATTTTAGCCTGAGTTTTATCAGGGACAACCATTTGAGCCAAGCAGAATGCCTGCTTGTATCTGTTCCATACACCTCCCCTCTTCTTGGCAGCCTTCCTGCCATCCATGTCTCCAGTCCCTGGTACCTGAGACCCATTTTCTCAGTAAAAGGAACAATGCCACAGTGACCTGCTGCCCTGGATTCTCTCCTCCCTTTTCCTCCTGGCTGCCCTATGAGAATACTCCTCATTCTTTTATAACCCTTTCTTAATGACCCAGCTCAGTGGTCACCATGTAAATAACAGCCAATTTAGCTGTTGCTTATGTAGAAAATACAGACAATGTATAATGTCAGCCAGGAGAGCAGGGAGCCACTGGTGTCTTGTCTTCTCAGGACAGGAGTGGGACACATGCCAGGACCAGGGACAATGGCACCAGACATTTGTTTTGCGGATATGGTCCAATGTATCCCCCAAACAGACAGATTCTCTGGACCCTGTGACTGTGGTACTCTCCCTGGTCAGAAGAGACGCTCTTGTGGGCCCAATTCCACTCCGAGAAGAATCCTCACCTGCTCGTTCCTGGCATGGTGGGAAATGACAGGAATAGCAAACTGAGGAGAGAGAAGTTAAGACTTTTGTAGGATGGCCCAAATGTCTGCTTTCCTGGTGTGACGCCTCTGGTGTCTCAGAGGTATGCTGGTAGGAGGTAGCTGGGATGCAGAACTTCTGCCTCAGAGTTGGTTTTAAAAGAAGCCCAAGACTGGTGTTTCTTTACCAGGAAGGCAGTGCATGACCGTGACATCATTTCCCTGGAAAGATAACCCAAGGCAGCAGGTCACTGTGGCACTGCTCTCCCTGTCTGGAGAGCATGGCATCCAGGTCTCCTTGAAGGCTGTCAGCCTGCTCTTGGGCTTTTGGTTCTGGAGAGTCACTGGCTGCCCTGCTGGGAGCTCCAGCACAGCCTTTTACCTGCCTGTCTCTGACTTCCGGGGGAGGACAGTGCTATCTTCCAGAATGGGATGCAGAAGGGCTCCTTATAGGCTGCTCAAAAAGACAGAGTGAAGGCTGGAAACGTAGTGCAGAGGTAGAGCTCTTGCCTAGCATATGCAAGGGCCTAAGTTCAATTCCCCTCCCAACAAACAAACAAACAAACAGAAAGGAAAAGAAAGAAAAAAGAAAAGGTGCCAGGCACTTGCTGGCTCCTGGGAGATGCTAAATAGACACAGCTCTGGGCCTTTTGGATGCTGTGATCATGTGTTGTGAATATAACTCCAGATGTCTTCTCGCTACCATGCCCCCTTGTGTGTCAAAAATGGGCCTGTCGTGGCTCATAGGTCCCATGCATGGCTCAGAATTCATGGCCGCCTAAATAACATCTCTGTGACACACAATAAAAAACACCCCACAGCTATATGTTGCTTAATTAATACGCTTATTATTAATCCCCAAATACCTGCCTATATAACAAACCCTGTTAGGACCATACGGCATGTTGATGGGAATCTGCTCACTTTCAGCTCCCGCTGATGGGGGAAGAAAGCCAACCAGATTAGGAGCCTGCTCTTCCCGTTGACCCCATTCTGTCCAGCTCTCACTCCCCAGCAATCCTGTAGTGTGTTTGCTGTTTTATACTTCTTACAGTCAGGCTCCCCCAGGCTTCTTACTGGGTCCCTCTTCCCCTCCCCCAGTGTCTCCGGGAGTATAGTGCTGCTGCTCACAGCTGTGGCATTCCCAGAGGGAAATGCCTAGGAACTTACGCCTCCCGTGTGACCCGTAGCCTTGACTGGCTGCTGAGGTTACTAAAGACCCTTTCTTCAGTTCGGGACGTGTCTGTGGAGCCATTCATGCTTCAGAAATCTGAAGGAGAGCAGGATGAAGACATTCTATAAAACTTCATTCTCCCTTGCTTCTCCCTTTCCATCCTGCTTTCCTTACCGCTGTAAGGGCTTCCCGAGAGCGCCCCTCATCCCACAATGAGCCCCTGACATATGGACTCCTACTTTGAGGTCTGCATTTGAGAAAACTGACCAGAGACAAGTACAGACAGCCCCAACAACAGTAGTTCAATGTATGCCTTTTTTTTTCAATCTTACGATGAATGCAAAAGCCATACACTGTGGGTAGCAATGGTATTTTGCATTTTGAAATTTGATCTTTTCTCAGGATAGCAGTATGCAGAGTGATGTTTTGAGATGTTGGGAGTTGCATTGATTACAAGGGTATAGACCCTTGTTTGCAACATGTTGCTAAGCTATACAACTTGGTAGGCTATGTGTAGTAAATGGAAATTTTTTTTTTGGAGACAGTCTTGTTATGCATCCCAGACTGACCTTGAACTCAGAATCTTCCTTCTCAGGCTCCTGAGTTCCTGGATTGTAGCAAAGCACTGCCATGCTGAGACAGATGCAGTTTTGACTTGTGGTATTATTATTATTTTACAACAGATTTATTGAAATGTAACTACGGTGAACGGGAGACTATCTGCAGTTGATTCTGGTATTTGTGCTTCTCTCTGTCTATCTCTTTCTCCTCTGTCTCTATCTTCCTCTGCACACCATGTGAGGACATCAATTGCCGGCAACAGAGACTACTTCTCTATACTGTCACTCTAGCTACAATGCCCAGTTCAACGTTTAGCACTCACTGAATATCTGCTGAGTGCGGCTGACACCACAAATTGCTCTTCGCTTATTGTGTCAAGGTTCAGTGAAGGAGAAGATTCTTCTCTAGGTAGCTCTAGCAAAAAAGAGTTTAATACGGAATCGCCAGACTTAAACCACCATCACTGGGGCAGAAGTAGGTCAAGGGTTGAGATGACAAGGATGACTTCGAACACAGCAGAGGGTTGGGGAAGCTGTGACTCAGCATGCCGATGGGGTTCTGCCTGCCACTGGCCCTTGAGAAGCCTTTCCTGGAGACATGAAGATGGAAGAAGAGACCGTAGAATTCAAGGGTTAGGCGGTCGGATCCAGAGGCTACTATAAGCTTATTTTGAAACTTAGGAAGTAAACAGTGAGCCCTGGATTGTCCTAAAAGATTGTACCAACCCCGAAATCCATCATCAGCTGCCCAAGCTGCAGGAAGCATTTCTCCACCTCTGCTTGCTCTAGAACTCATGGGAGTGGATGCAATTAGTTGAATCAAATTCACACCCAGAAATATGGCTTCCAGATGGCTCGGGAATGCCTTCCAGCCTTGCTGTACATATGATAGGGTAGTGGCGATGTCATGTGGATGATGAAGTCTCATGTCTTTTCTCCAGGAGAACTCTCAATTGCTTTGGCCTGTGAAGAACGGATGAATGGCAAGCAACTTCTTTCTAAGTACTTACACCTAGTAGGGTATGAGAACTTCCGTTAAGCTGTCTGATGGTCCTCAGCTTCCAAGGATGGGCTGCAAAATTCTGTGTGAATGAAGGCTGGGAAGGGATTCCCCAGAGATGATTTGAGTGGCACACATGGAGGTTACAAGGCCAAAGATCTTCACTTTCTATGTGGGACCCAAGGTTTAGGTGTGTTCCTAGGGCAGCGGTTCTCAACTTTCCGCAGACTGTGACCCTTAAAACAGTTCCTCATGTTGTGGTGACTCTCAACCGTAAGATGGTTTCATTTGCTACCTCATCACTGTAGTTTTGCTACTATTGTGAGCAGTAATGTAAGTATCTGCTTCGCAGGATATCTGATATGCAACCCCCAAAGGTGCCATGAATCACAGGTTGAGAACCGCTGTCCTAGGGCCCATCCAGCATCGAGGATGTTCTCCACAAACATATTATGTGCTGGAATCCCGATATTTTATTGTAGGGGAGGAGAGGCCTAGTGGGACCCATGAATTTCCTTACTGTTACTCAGACAACTCAAAAGGGAAAATCGGAGATGGGATGTAAACGGGAAGCTCTTCATAGTCTGAAAGACATCTCAGACTTTTTCAAGATCTTCCTTCCATGTGCAGGAGGCTACAACCACCTGCCTAACACCCCCTCCACTTCGCATGCAGTCACATTTGGAAAATAGGGTAGTGTAAAAAAAAATAAAAATAAAAAGCTCTTCTCTTGCTGGGTGGTGGTGACTCACGCCTTTAATTCCAGCACTTGGGAGGCAGAGGCAGGTGGGTCTCTGTAAGTCTGAGGTTCCAGAACAGGCACCAAAGCTACACAGAGAAACCCAGTCTTGAAAAACAAAACAAAAGGTCTTTTCTTAGGTGGCTTCAGTAAGATGACCCACCGTTTAGAATTACAGTGACTCCCTCCACTTCATGACAACTGGTATACCTCAGGCAAAGGAAGCTGACTCTCTTTTGAGAGATTTCTATAGTTGCTCCTCCAGAGGACTAATAGCATCTCCTCTCTGGGGTTGCAGAGATGGCTCAGTGGTTAACGGTGCTTACTGTTCTTGCAGAAGAAGGAGTTCAGTTCCCAGCATCCACATGGTAACTCAGAACCTCCTATATATCCAGTTCCAGGGGATTTGGTGCCCTCTTCTGGCCTCCGTGAGTTCCTTCATGCATATGGTGACTATAAACTCTGACAAGCTCACACACAAACAAATTTTAAAAAATCACCATCCTCCATGGTGTCTGTGTTCATTAAGACGGATAATTATTTTTGGAGAGGGTCATTAAGGAAATCTAGACATTGAGGGTGTGTGAGCAGGAAGGACTTAATAATCTCCACGGGATTTTCCATTTATGACTCTCTGTGCTTCTGTGATCATGGACTGGAGAAGGCCGTGTGTGCATGTGGAGGAGTAGCAAAACTGACCACAGGGTTAGAGCAGTCTAGTCAGAGGCCACAGGCAGCAGTGAGTGGGTTTCCATCCTGCTTTCTCTCTACACTGGAGTTCCATATCTGTGCTGGGTAGGCGTGGGTGGGTGGTTGTTGACCCAAGTGGGTACTGTACGGTTTGCTACTCGTTTATAACTATTTGAGGTGTTCTTCAAGGATCTCTTATCTGGGAATTTATAATGGTTCTGCCTGGTAGAGAATGACTGGGCATGTGTCCAACACCCACAGAGAGATGAGCAAGCAAAGCCCATTCCAGAAGAGGATGACCAGATTCTCCCACAATTTACAGAAAAGGTTCTGCACAGGGGTAGGCACAATATGTTGGGTTTTATCCTATCCTTGACCAACAAATAGTGTGTGCTTCTGAGCATGAAGCTATGAGGGTAGCTGGGAAGAAAGCTAGGATGTGCTCGAATTCTGTGCATCACTGGGAGAGCTGATGCTTCCTGTGGCCCCCAAAGTACCCCTTCTTCCAGTTAACAACGTGTGTGTGTGCTTTTAGTATATATATATATATATACATATACACATAAATACATATGCATATATACATATAAATATATACACATATAAATATATGTGCATATAAATATACATATAAATATATATGCATGTGTGTTTTGGAGATATACATAAATATATGTAGACATGAGGGTGCTTATGGTGTATATCGCATGTGGATAACATGTGCATGGAGGTTCAGAGCTGATGGTGCACATATTCATCCATGTATTTCGTAGGCAAGTGAGTGCACACGTATGTGTATTATGTGTACTGTGTTGGGGCAGGCCTCTTGGCTGGGCTTTGCTTTGGGCTGTCTGCTTCCCAGAAGCTGAATTTGGATTTGTCCTCTCTGTTCCAGGTCGATGGCATTGATCTAGGAGGAGTGAAGAATCAATTGTAATTTGGTTGGAGGGCCTGGCGCCAGAGTGTGTAAAGAGTAATTAGAGGGAGAGGAGCTGATGCAAAGGACTAGGACCACTGCCTTTGATGGGGGCTGCAGGCCCCTGGGCAGAGCAGGGCATGGATATAGGGGAAGCTTGTACCAAGAAATCCAAGGGCTCCTTCTCTCAGCACATGACATCTATCTCCCTGGCCCCCTTTCCTTTACTAGTCTCAGGACAAAGCTCAGCAAAGATTCCCCCCGGGAGTGCTGGGGACTGAAGGCCAAGCTCCTTGCCTCTTGCATTGTTCCTGCTCTACAGTGTGCTAACAGGAGCTTCGGACACACACTCCTCTCCAATAAAATCAGGACTCCCTAAACCCTTATACCGTATTGGAGAGCAGTGTAAGAGGAGTTGGTAAAGGAGGAAGAGCCACTTTGTATGGTTGGTGCCTTCACTGCTCTGCTAATGGTGACAGATTCACAGCCATTGCCACTAAATGCCTGAGATAGCTTTGCCAACTTGAGAACACAAAAAAGGACGCTGTGCTAATGAATTCATCAGCAAGGAAG
Source organism: Microtus pennsylvanicus (assembly GCF_037038515.1). Taxonomy (NCBI): domain Eukaryota; kingdom Metazoa; phylum Chordata; class Mammalia; order Rodentia; family Cricetidae; genus Microtus; species Microtus pennsylvanicus. The sequence goes on along the minus strand of NC_134581.1, from coordinate 92,946,687 downwards.
GGAGGGAAGAAGGGCAGCACCAGGACGGGGAAGGATGCCAGGGATTCCGGCGTGTAAGAGGGTGGGAGAACACAGGAAGTGAGGACAGTGTTTCATCTACCCTTACTGTCATGACCTTTCTGCCCTGTGTGTAAGCCACCATAAAATGAGAAGTGTGCCTTCTAAAGAGATGGCGTTTGCCTTTGCGTAAAGCAAACGAGTCTCTTCTCAGAACTGGGCAACCTTCTTTAGGAACCTGTAGGTCATAGTAGAATGAATAATCAGTTTGGGAACCAAGAACAGAATCCAGAACTTTCATTTTTCTCACAAAATTAGCAAAATATTCCTGGGCTCCTTGCCCTGATCTTTGGAGCATCAGAAACACCTCTTGACTATACTTCTGAGAGCTGTCATGGAACTATTGTGGTCTAGGTAATTTTGTTGAAAAGTGGTGGGAGGAGGTGCCTCAGAGAAATGGTTATAATTAAGAGGAGGATTTTAGGGAGACTTAAAATTTTTCTTTTTAATAGAGAAATAGTTTGACCTCCCAGCAGTTATAGGCAGGCTATGGAGGCAGAAGCCACACAAGGATTCATGGGCCCCTTTTGGCCCATCCTCTAACCATCCCTCTTTTCTCTGTACGATGTGCCAGTCACAGATGGCACTCCTCTCCATCCTGCTTCCTGTATTCTGTGTGGTTCTCACTCTTTATGCGGTTACTCATCCGTGAGCCAGGCTAAGATACATAGCAATATCATCTTCACATTTGGATAATGCTTTGCAGTCTTCAAAGAACTTCTATACCCATGATGTCATCTGACGCACATGGCAGGCCACCAAGGAGGTAGTGCAGTGTCATTATTAAGAACACAGATTCTTAATAATTGCTTGGGCTCATCTCCAGCCACATACCTGGTCATTGACAGGTGCTTACATTTCTTCTGTAAAGTGGAGAGAATAAGGGATCGTTCCACTGAATGCCATGAGGATTCAGAGAGTGATTTTTCATGAAGTATTTATGACACAGCCTAGCATGTGGAAAGCTCAATTTGAGTAAGTGCTATTATTGTGACTATCATAATCCTTAAAGTGGAAACTGAGGCTCAGATGGGGAAGGTGGTTTTCCTGGTTCACAGGGGTTAGCAAGGTTGGGGAAGGAAGCCAGGTCTCCTGGCTTACAGGCCTGAAACATAATATGCTGTGTTACCAAATTATTTAGTGTGCTTTGTACAGACTCTTCCCCTCCTGGTCCAGGAGCTAACGATGGATATAACGATTGATATAGTGATGATGTAACGATGGAATAGGAGGTGTTCCCACCTCTGTGGAGAGCCTATCATGTTCCAGGCATGAGTCTGGGTGCCCTGCGGCTCACTACAACTGTGGGAGGTATATACATTTGTACGCAAGCCACAAATGTATATACCTCCCACTTGGGGTGGGATACATAGGAGACTGGCCCTTTCCGTCCTCCCTTCCCTCTTTCCTGAGTCCAGGAGGCTCACTGTCTATACACCTATCGTGTGTCCTCAGAGGCTCAGAAATTAGGATGCTATGCAAAATAGACAAGCCTCTTCTCTTTCCGTTTCTCGCGGGGTGTAAGGGCATGGGAATTTACAGATACAGCACGGAACGTGTGAGAGCACACACCTGTGCGTGCGCATGCAGAGCAGTGTGGATCTTTATGGCAATTATATGTATTCCTGAGGTTCTCTCCGGGCCTGTATGTATGTGTGAAAATGTGTGGGCGAGCAGGTCTGTATGTGGCAGCTCAGCACCTGTCTGCGTGGGTGTTGCGATTGTGTGTGCGCGTGCGTGTGTAGCTCGAGTGTGTTTGGTGGGGTATATGTGGGAGGAGGCTAACAACTGTGGCCTGCGCAGTGCTGACGGCGTGGCTCTGGGCATTCTAGCTTCCTTGGTTTCGTCTTACATAGCAGCAACTGCAGAACCGTGTGCACTCTACCCCCTCCATCCTCAGCTTTAACACACCTACTTTACCCACATCCACCGACACACAAGCAACTGCCTGGCCTCACAGTGCAGCACTCAAGTGTTGGTGAAGACCTAACCCATGTGCACACATGTCCAATCCCAACAGCTCACACAGCAATGGCTCTCCCCAGCCCTCCTTCTGGGCTGTTTCTTGTGCCCTCTTTTTCCCCCTGGGAGTGGTCACCATTGGCTTGAATACCTGACGAATTCATTTCCAGGCTTGGTTCTGGCACAGTAAAGAGGGGTTTTTCACCCACTGGCAAGACCACGTTTCCTTCTAGAAATGTAATTTGTCCTCATTAATCCCACTCCTGGTTCCAAGAGGCTCCTGATGGCGCCACCTACTGGTGGCTCTTCCTTAGCAGCTGTGTCTGGTGGAGCTGGGTACCTTACAAACCAGAATTAAGAAGAATTTGTACAGGTCAACCTAGATGTTGGGTACTATGCGAGCATGAAAAAGGTTTATATTGTATGGGCAAGTGCCCTTGGGATGGGGTGCAGACAGACAAGAAAGAAAGGATACCCATGTTCTAGGGAAACCCATTCTGAGAGTTCTGTTGTGGCCAACCACAGGCAACTCGTGTGCACCTGAACTATGGTTCAGTGTGTCTGAGTCCCACAGGACCTGAGGGGGTGCCACACCTGCCTACAGAGTGGCTGTAGATGGAATAGACTTTGTAGGTTACACCCATGTCGTGACAGCAAGGGATTCTGGGTACCAGTCTATGTGCAGAGGGTCCTGCATGAATATGTGGGCTTCCATCCGTATGTTCTGGCACACACATGTACGGCCTCTGAACTAGTGTTTGTGCAGTACATTACTTCCCGTGTTCATGTGGAGATGTGGGCTTTGGGTTGTATTAACGCCATATAAAAAAGGGTGCTGGTGTTTCTGTTTATGCACACCCTTCATCCTAGAAAACAAGCCCTCAGAGCATTGCCATTTCCTCCTACGGAGTAGACACCTCGTTTCCCTGCCTCTGAGATTGCTTCCTCTCCTCTTCCTTTTTGCTTCACGTTCTTTTAAAAATGCCCATCACTTGTGTGGTGGAGGTTGGCTTCATAGCATTCTGTGTACAGAGGTTTTCTAACTGCGGTCATCTCCGGGTCCAAGGACGGTTGAACTAGGCCCCGATGTCCCTTCTGTCTGCCAGCAAAGGACGGTCTGCTTGGATCCAGGTGAATGAATGCCTCTCCCAGAAACCCACCATGAGTTTTGTAGGGCTCATGCTTCAAAGAGCTTCCAGAAGGAGCATCAGCCTAGGGCAGAAGAAGGTCCCCTTTTCCCCACAGCAACCGCTCAACCCGCCTCCCTGGTGTTGGAATGTTGAAGAGTCTGCTTGGTGCCCCTCGATTAACCTTGGGAAGTTGCCAGGCAAGCAGCGCTCGTGGCAGCCTGCCCCTCTGTCCTCTCCTCTCCACATTCCTTCTTCTATCAGCTCATTGTGCTAGGTTTCCCATGAAACTCTCTTTTCAGAGCCTCAAATGGCCTCCTCTCAATCTCTGACCAGGCAGCTGTGCCAGCCCCCAAGCCCACAGGCTTTTTCTTTTCTAACTTGGTTTCCTAGAAAGGGATTGAGCTGTATCCCTTTGTGGTTTTCTCTCTATCTCTATGTCTCTGTCTCTCTGTCTTTCTCTCTGTGTATCTCTCTGTCTCTGTCTGTCTCTCTCTTTCTCTTTCTCTCGGTCTTTGTTTTTCTGCCTCTCCCTCTGTAGGCATGTACCTACCTTCCAATCTCTCAGGAGTTGGGGCTCTGGATAAAATTCTTTCCCTTTTCCAGATATATTGTACCACGATTTACCTCTCACTTCTTTCCACCGCAGGAACACTCCTTATGCACACAATGTCTCTACAGCTAGGCTTTCTTGGGCCCAGCAAACTGTTTCCTACATGGACAAGTTTGCACTCTCCTTCTGCTCCTTGTTTCTACTTACCTGGACTAGACATTAGCTGTAGGTAAACTTTAGGGTTCAGCACTAGCCTCTTACTTCTGATTGGAGCCACAACAGCTACATTCCACGAGGCATTCAGAGGCCACACTGCCTCCTTCTTCCTCGGAATCTGGTGTACTTTGTGGGCATAGCCATCCTTGGGCTCTGATATAGGACTGGCCTTCTGTTAAGGTATGAATTTTCACTATTCTTCCAAGCAGCCCTATTGCTATTAACTGCCGGTTGTGTGAAGGCAGGGCCACGTGGAGGGGTGGGATAGCACAGGCACTCTGTGCGCTCTTGGTGTGCAAGCTGCTGGGTGGGCATCGCAAAATCCTGATGGTGGTGATTGCATGATTGATCACTGACAGAATCCCCAGCGTGGCTTTGGGAGGCTGAATGTCTTATTTAAGGATCCATCACTGATGGAGTGACGGGACTCAGGGCTTTCAACTCTGAGGCCAGAAATCTCTCCCTAGACCTCATTTGCCTGTGTCCAAGCACCATGGAAACTTGTTGCTGTGGTATGTTTCGTCCTGGATGCTTGCCAAGAGTAAATTGGGCTCAGTCTCTAGGTTCCCCTGACTCTGCAGCCCAGCAAGAGGAGAACAGAGTGAGAGAAGGAAGAAACTGAGAAGAGGGGCTTGTGGTAGAAGGGCCTTGGAAGCGGAACAGGGAGGGAGCAAGCAAAAGCAATCTGAGGGGAGAGTTGGTGAGAAGGCAGTGGGGGTGGGGGGAGAGGCTGGTGCTTCCCTCTGCCCTCTGACTCCTGTCTGGTGCCTAGCCCCTCCCTTCCTGTGTCCCGCACCTGGTGGAGTTCTGTTCATGCCAAGGCTCTGGGGAGGGGAGGCAATGATATAAAGATGCATTGCCTCTGCTGGCATTCCCACACAAGGCCCCTTTTGTGTGGAATGGAGAGCTAAGCGTGGAGGGGTCCGGGAATGAGAGGTCTGGGGTCGAATGGGTGCCAAAAATAGACCCCCGCAAACTCTCCAGCTGTGGCTTCAGGGCCTGTTCTCTCCCCCATCCCCAGCCTGTCCATCTGTGCGTCCACAGCACAATCACAGCCTCCTCCTGACACCATTGCAGGGGCCTCTTTGACTCCCAGCTTCTGTGCCTTTAGCTTCATTGGAAACAAAAGTGCTGTTTTCTTCTCCGCCCTTCCATAGACCAGACCTTGTTTATCACCTTCTTTTAGCCCTGTCCTTAGCACTCATTCTTGTTACTCTTCTTTGCCTACTCCTTGGTCTCACCTTCCCCAGTTGGCCAGTCTCCCCTTTCCTCAGCACATCCTTTTTTCTTTGTTTGTTTGCTTGTTTTTGTTTTTGTTTTCCAAGACAGGGTTTCTTTGTATAGCCTTGGCTGTCCTGGAACTCACTCTATAGACCAAACTGGCCTCGAACTCACAGAAATCTGCTAGCCTTTGTCTCCTGAGTGCTGAGATTAGAGGCGTGCAGCACAACTCTCGGCCTCTCTTTTCCTAACATGAAAGCATCTTTGTGTTATAAACTGTCTAGACATATCAATTTATTATCACATTTACATATTCACTTGCCATGAATGCTTCCCAAATGTCCACTCTGAGATGGGCAGCAGGGATGCTCGCTCTAAGGGATCTTGCCCCCAGTAGGCCACAGACCCACAACTTACTCCCCAGAGTCGCTTTGTTCTCTTTCTATCTTTACTGAAGACTGAGCTCAGACCTCACGCACCCATACTTCTACCTTCTTGCAGGTCTATGGCTGTGTGAACTTGGCCACTGTAATGTGGTTGTGGTTTGTCCTTGAATGGATTACATGTTAAAACTTGGTCTCTACCAGGCAAAGAGGTGGTGGGACTTTTAAGGTCACATAGTGAGAGGAAATAGATCATTGACTGAGTTGACCCTGGAAGGGACAAAGGTAGTTCTTGTAGGACCCTGGGCTTCTGGGATACTGAGTTGTGAGAATGAGCTCAGACTTTGACTTGTCCTGTGGCTTCTTGTCTTGCAACGTAATCTTTCACTTCTGCAGTGACACTAGCCACAGTTAGATCTTGCAAACCTTCACCAAAAAAAGCCACCGGGTCTTAGATTTTTATCTCTAAATCAGAGCTAAAGGAACATCATTTCCAAATGTTTACTTTTATTTATGTGTATGTGTGTGTACACTACATGTACACCTGTGTCGGAAGATGTTAGAAGAGCATCCGCTCCCCTGGAACTGGGGTCACAGCTGTCTGTGAGCCATCTGACCTGGGTGCTGGGAGTTGAAGTTTGGTCTTCTAGAAGAGCAATAAGTGCTGTTAACTACTGAGTCATCTCTCCAGCTCCCAAACCTCTTTATTTTTACTTTTTACTAGGGAAGCGACCAGAACAGGTGGGACTGAGCAGTGGGTAAAAAGTGTGCTTGCCAACAAGCTGATGATCTGAGTTCAGTTTCTAGATCCCATGATGCTGGGAGAGAGTGAACGCTTGAAGGTCGTCCTCTAATTTTCACAACACACTGTGGCATGTGTGCTCATTGTCACATACACCACACGTATGTACCCCCTCAATAACTATAATAAAGAATAGAAAGCAAACATATCAACCTTATTAAAATATTCTGTTATAGTAACAAAAATGACCAGGTCACTATCTTTCTGTGGTCTCATATTGACAGATACACATAAGAATTGCTCACATGGTCAGACTCAAGAGTCTATCTGGGTGCTGAGTGGCTTGTCTCTATTATGTCTGCCTTGATTCTTGGCACAGTGTGATTGGAAATTTGTGTTCAGGGTTTACTTTGCCACTGGGGAGTTATTTCCGCGGATGCTTCCTGAGCTCAAGTTCTTGGTCTCCCTATTGCTGGCACTAACCATGACCTGATGATTTTGTATACCTTCCTAATCCTTGGCTTCTAGCAACCTCTTGCTAATTTTCAGGTACCAAATTCTTGAGTCCTTGACCCTATGTGCTTCTGGGAACACTTCTATGCTATTTTAGAATCCATAGCTATGCAATCCTTTGAGGAAAACTCCAAATTCCATTTGCTGCCTCTATAATATCACATGGGAATGAAATTGGGTTATTGGGGAGCCTATAAAAGAGATAGATTATAACAACGCTTCAAGTCCTTTCCTTCAGATTTCAGTTCCTACCAGCTTCTTCTGTCCCTTCTATAGTTGGAAGAATAATAACTTCAATGCAAAAGAGTGATCCAAACCTTTATGTTGTGGCAATGGCTTGAGCTATCCAGTAGAGAGCAGATTTTTAGCTGTCTTTTAGACTTCCACCTAATAGGGTATGGAAGTAGGGACCATTTCAGCCTATCTGTGCCAGCACCTTGCTCCCAAATCCTTTAGCTTCAGATAGGCACAGGTATACCCAGGTGTCCTAGAGTTGTGGCAAGAAGCCAAGAACCACACTTTCCACAATGAATCTTTTGGCAAGGTGATGAATCATTGAAGGGTGATGGTGGCATATTCTTGGGGACAGTCCACAGAGTCCACAAAGAAGGCTGCCACTCGGATTCTGAGTTCTGCCAGGGAAAACATTGCACAGATCAGCAACTCTTCCTCTTGTGCCTCAAAATGAAGCCACGAATATATGGCGCGTGTCTCCTTTGAGGGTGTTCAGAGCTGCTTGTAACACCAAGAGAAAGGAGGAGAGCCAGTGTGCTCCAGGATACTAGCTATCTGGTTTTCAAACAGAAAACCTAAGTTATAGATGCCTTGTTCCTTTTTTGTCAGACAAGAAATGAATTAGTTTGTTTAATTCCAGGAATTAGTTTCTATTGCAGTGATACAAGTACATGTTTAAGATCTGTGACTTTAGGTTAAACATACAAGAATTCTTTGTATACCTGGTCATACCTGTTGGGTATGTGACAATGTCCTACACATCTTCAGTGTGTGCAACTCTCATCAGATCTGCCCAAGATGGCAAAAGAACAGTGAAGCAATGGGAAGCTGCCCCTGAAAGGGATGAGTTTCTGGCAGACCCTCCTCTTGGGCTCTGGGCTCATCTGGATGGCATAGTACAGTGTAGTTCAGGCGTGTCTTGTCTGGCTCAGTTAGCACCACCTAACTAGGCGGACCTTTAGGGGTAACTGCAGCTGAGAAGCACAATTCTGGATGTCCTGAGAAACGAATCATAATCATCTCTGAGTTTTAATGTAAGAAAAAATTGTCAGGAAGTTGTTTTTGAAGTGGCAAAGGTGAATTGGTAGGATAGCTACCATGGTCTGTATAAACAATAGGTCACAGCCCAAGTAACAAGTGGAGTGGGAGAGAAGGAAGCCAAGCAGGGGGCATGCAGACAGAGTTCTTGTTTGTATTTCAGTCAGATGGACAAGTGTTACAACTTGAGAACCTGAGAAGCTGGCAAAACTTCTCACCAATGACATGCATCAAATGCCTTAAGAATAGATATTGGATATCCAATTCCCTTCACATGCAATTCTTCCCCACTTTCTCCCTCCCTTCTTCCCTCCCTCCCTCCTTCCCTTCTTTCCTGAGAAGAGATGTCACTGTTTAGCCCGGACTGGCTTCCAACTGAGAGAAATCTACCCGTCTCTGCCTCCCAAGTGCTGGAATTAAAGGCATGCTCCACCAGGCTTGCCACAGACTGGGTCTGTGTTGTATTTAGAGAAAACAAGGTAATACTTGTTTGTTGTATTGGCTTCTCAATTTAACTAGTCTTTTGCAAGTGTCAAGGGTACATCCTGGACCTAAAGAGGTAGCTGCTTGAATTAAAATGAGAACAATCTTAGACCTAGATATTGCATGCCAAACCCCTTTGTGATGAGTAACTTTAGGTGTCAGCTCTATTGGGATAAAGGGTACTGATGGTGGGTAGAAGATCACTTTGTGATGTGCTATGAAGTTATGTCCTGAAGAAGTTAGCATGGGAGCAGTAGACTGAGTGAGCGTTTGCCTGCCATCGTGAGTGGGCATCTCTCAGCCTGTTGAGATCAAGACAGAAGCCAAAGGCTCAATTGCTTTCTTCTCGAGCTGGACACCCACCTCCTGCCCTTCAGACCCTGGGGTTCTAGGCTGTCCGGTCTTCAGGTTCCATAACCCACACCTGCTTTTGGGCTTTCGGACTCACGCTGAATCCCACTACCAGCCTCTCTGGTTCTCTAGCTTTTAGACAGCATATTGTTAGACTTCTCAGCTTCCATAATTGCATGAGGCAATCTCCATAATATCATTTTTTCCCCAAGATTTCTTCTAGAATTCACTCTTTGCTTTTATTTTGAAGACTGTTTCCACAGCAAACTGCACCATTCCAAAAATGGCTGCAATGCTCCCTCCATCCCACAAGCTCAACGCAGATTGTGGCGCAGACCTCACTGCACGGAACGGCAGAGGTAGCCCACATCGACAGGCATGGGACTATGCTTTCCAGGATAAAATATTTCTACTTGGTTCTGCTGGGGCACTGGCTCTTGGAACCCAGCTACCAAGCTGTGAAGAAGCCCGGGCAGCCTATAGAGAAATCAGCGTTAGGATGAGACATGAACCTTCATCGACAGGTCTGCTTAACAACCAGCATACAGACAGGTGTCTGGGCCATCTTGAGAGTTCCATTGTCCCTCATATTTGGTGTTCCCACCAAGCTTTGCTCAAATCAGTGACTCTTGTTATTTTCAGCCACTGTATCATTCTGGGATGGGATTTTATATGATGAGATAATTAATACAGTTCTTAAATCGTATAAACAGCAAACATTTTTAATTTGTTTTGGATAAATTTCTTTGGTTTATATCATCTCCTCTTTCTTCTAAGGAGCCGCCTCAACCACTGTCCTACCCCAAATTCTACCAAGAGCTCCAAAGACGGTAAACACAAATTGCTGTTATTAGCTTGATTGCTCAATAAGTATAAAGAGAGAACCTAGGCTGCCACTGGCTGCCTTTTTATATGTCCGCTGGGGGTTGGGGGACATGTAAAAGTGGGTAGCTAGTGTGTTTTTCTTGGAATAACCGATCAGAGCAGAATTATATATTTCCAAAAGTGAACTTTTCCATGAGGTTAAAGATAACCGACATTCTCATACCCAGTGGGCATAGCACAATGAACCAGGTACACCTATTCATGAGGATTGGCTTGTGTTCCTAAATCATGTGCTTATTGGAAGCTGAGGTGGACGCTCCTCTTGAGTATCCAGCTTGGCATCCCCGCTAGAGAAGCAAGATTGCCATCCTTTTTGAATCAAATGCTCAGCCATATGTCAAGAGGAGAAGATCCGACTGGCCTCGTTCCTCTCTGCCGGTTGCTACAACATGCCTCTCTTGAGCTGATCGGAAATGAACTGACACACGTTGTACGATAATTGTCAGGATGCTAATTTTTCCCTTTCCAGTTCAGTTTTCTTCCCTTTCCTCTCTGCCTTCACTCTGGTGTTCTATTCTATTTCCAGTCGAGTTCTCCAGATGAAATTTGTTCTCTTTAGATGGCTTCCTTTGAACATCTCCCCTGTTCAGTTTATTCTTCAAAGTTCAGATGTTCTTTTTTTCCCTTTCTGATCTGATGTACAGTTTTAACTTCCTATCAGAAATCACGTTCTTACCAAGGACAAACAGGGCAGCCAAGCAAGTACGGTGGGGATGGAGTGTGGGAGTTACTCCATCCTTTCTTCAGCTTTGGGACTGTAGAAGAAAGTTTCTCAGAGTAGATGGTCTGGAGATGTTAAGTGGGAACATCTCTTCCCCCTCAAGGATTCAAGGAACAGGGGGCTAGCCTAGGGACTCAACATTGCCTAGACCCCAGCTTCAGAAGACACAGGACATCACTTGGGTAGGCATTAAAAGGCTGCCCAGAGCCTATGAGAAGGGAAGAATCCTGTGGTCATCAGCTGTATTAGCCAGTTATTTTTTTGCTATTGTTGACATTATTAACTATTCAAGGAAGTGGGCTCCATGAAGTAAAAAAAGATTTACTTAGCACACAGTTCTGCAGGTTCATATGTGTGGTATTTGCATTCATTTATTTCTGATGAAGGCCTTAAAATAGATGGCGGATGGCAATAGCATTAGCGTGTCCTGCCAACTGGCTGGATTTCAAGCCAGGTAGCAGGTAGAGAGAGGGAGGGGACTAGTCTTTCTCCCTTTATAGCAGCCCTCCCCCTTTTGATCTATCTATCTTTCTGTCTTTCTTTCTTTCCTTTTCTTTTTAGAGAATCTCTTGTACTCATGGTGACCTTAAATTTCCCATGTAGCTGAGGATGATCTTGCATTCCTGACCTTCCAAATGCTGGGATTATTGACATGAGCCATCATGTCCAGCTCTGCTGATGATAACCTTCTTATGAGAATACTAAGGGGATCCCAGAAGAATTACCTTGCAATAGCTTGCCTCCCAATGACTTAAGGACTTTTCTGTACAACTCACCTCTTTATTTATTATAAATTATGTGTATATGTGTGCCTCTATGTGGGTTTGTGTACATGAATGCACCGTCTACAAAAAGGGTGTTAGATCCTCTGGAGCTGGAGTTACAGGTAGTGGTGAGCCACCTGGTAAGGATGTTGGGAACCCAATTCAAGCCCTCTGCAAGAGTAGTTCATGTTCTTAACTGCTGAGCCAGCTCTCTAGCCTCTAGGATTTTAAGATTCCATTCTTCCGGTACTGCCACCTTGGGGATCCAGTTTCCAACATGAACCTTTGTGAGGTCACGATTAAACCATATCCTAGCCACATCACCCATTATACAAATCTACCCCAGAAAATGATGAGAGATCTCAGACCCAGAGAAAGGATGTATGGGTTTATATGATTGCATGCAAACATGTTTATGGGTACACATGTATATGTATGTGTTGGAGGTAGAATTTTTATTCGGTGGCTTGTTGCTTGAAAATTAATGCATCAATATGATCTAGAGCTTGCAGCTTTCATCAAAGCCCCAGGAAAGGCATCTTGGCCAAGGAAGAGAACCTAAAGTGGAGGCCCATGGAAATATATTCTTACAGTGATACAGCATGAGTGTGTTTGCATGAACAGAGTGAGCAAGCGAGCTAGAGGTGTTCAGAAGGTCAACGATCCAGATTATATTCAGATAACAAACGTTTATCAGTGTGCTTGCTTCTAGATCCCCAGCTGCTCATCCCCTGGACAGCAATGAGAGTGCAGCTCTCTGAAAGGGCTGGCCTTCCACCATTCATGACCACTTCCGACGTGAGAGGCATGAGTCCATGTGCACGGGTGGATTCTCCAGCAGCAAAAAGTCCATTTGCTGTTCTGTGTAGTCGAGCTTCTTACCTTAGAGCAGTGCTTTTTGAGAGCTCTCCTTCATTTCCTTCCCTGGCCAACCGCCCCTCCTAGGGAGCTGTGGCTCTCCCCTCTGCTTACAGTCCTTGAAAGAATCAACATCTTCCCCACAGCATCAGAATGCGGTTGTGAGATGATTGTAGCCGTCTCCATGACACTCACTTACTCCTTGTATAAATACAATGGTACTGAGGGAGGAGATGAAGAGATGCTGGAGCAGGGAGCCCTGGACATAGGAAGCTCTTTCAGCTTCCTTATCTTCTTCTGCAGGAGTGAGAAGGACCTTTCCCTTTGCCTTGGTTCTCCACCCCACCCCCCTAATCTCTCAACATCCCCACCTTGACTTTATGCTGCTAAAATGAAGCTGGGCTCTGAGTAAGATAGAAGGGGAAGCAGCATTCGTATGCAGGAGAAGCAGCATTTATTTAGAAGGAGGAGGAAAAAGTTTAATTGCTCAGAGTTGGGACTTAGTAATCATGAGCAACGATGACCAGCCGTGGGGGTGGCAGTACGTGTGCACATGTGCTCCAGGGGGGGTCTGTGATTCCATAGCAGAGCCAATGACACATTCCAAATTTAGCGACTTTTAGAGGTCATTTTAGTCATCCTCCTGCCTTTGGGCTGGATGGAGCCTAACTTAATATCACGTATTATGGAGTCAGTGTGCTCTGAGAGAAGAGTGTGCAAGGGAGTATGTGTGTGTGGGGGGGTTTGTCGGGAGGCATCACGTGACCCCTTTGAACCGCTCTCCAGCAAAGGACGTTCCCTTGTTTCCCCAGGATGCTTGGGTTTCCCCATCCCTGTATCAGCATGATCCTCCCGGGAACTGCTTTTTTTTCTTGATAGAAACCGGATGTTAGATTCTCAAGGTGGGCGGGGGCTTCATGCCCCTCGGACCTGTCAAGGGTTATTGAGACTCCTAGGGTCCCATTAGCCAGTACGAGAAGCTACCATTTATTTCATCAGAAACTTGCCATGCAGTCTGAGCTGAGAACAGAATAGAGCAAAGACGCTACAACGCCTTTTTCCCAGGCAATGCGCATGATTCTGCGGCTCTTTGCTCGCTACACTTCAACGCACCTTGAAATGGGCTCGCCTTCTTCGCGCAGCGACGGGCAAAGAGTTAAGCCAATCAGTTACTAGATCTGTGGGCAATGTCCAATAGGCAGGCTGCAGGGGCGGGCCACTAGACCAGGCCCGGCTAGGCTTCACCGTGGACCTGGCTGCGCTCTGCCTCCGTTGGCAGTGCAGGTGCCGCTGCGCCGGGGCCCGGGAGGCTGCGCGCCGAGCCGAGCCGAGCCAGGGAGGGATGGAGAGCGGGCCGCCCGGGCTACAGGAGCACCGGCAAGGGGCGTAGGCGGGCGAGAAGCGGGCGCTGGGGCACGATAAGTGTGCAGACGCAGGAGCACTTTGCGATAGGATGAGGCTCTTGGCTGGCGCGCGGTAGTACTATGATTTGGTATGTGGCCACTTTGATAGCAAGTGTGATCAGCACCCGAGGTCTTGCGGCTCAAGGTGAGTTGAAGTGCAGCGTCCCTCCTCCAACCCTTATGGTTTTCTTAGACCTTCCCTCCGGGATCTGGCTCTCGAACCCTGGGAGCGAGGCTCCGACTCCGTCCAGCGCGCATCCCGGGCCACTGGCTCGAGGGCTGGGGAGCTGCGGGAGGGAGGAACTCGGCGGGAAGGTTCGGAAGCCCTTGGGTTGCGGGGATGAACGTCTTGGAATCGAAGTGTACTTGGCCCACCTTGGGCCCGATAGTCCACAGCCGCACATCGAACCTGAGCTTTTGGGAACCCCTGGTGCTCTAACTCTGGCTGCTGGAGACTTTGCCGGTCTTCCGGCAGGATTCCGCGCGTCCCAGCCCTGCACAGCACCGCTGGATGGAAGAGCCCTTGCTGGGAGGCGCGACCAAGAGCTTGGGACTCCCCACAGCCTCCTCCAAGGGACCGGGTTCTTCGCCCCGCGTCTTTCCTTTTCCTCTATCTTGGTGGCAGAGCTCCGATCCCGTTTGCAGGTGACGAGCAGAATTGACCTAGCGGCTCCGAGCAGCATCTGCTTTTCCTGGCCCTGGCGGCCGCCCGCTCCCACCCTAACCGCACCTGGGCCCCGGCCAGGCAAAAGTTCCCCGGGAGGAGCCGTCACCGCGCCACGCTCCGGGCTGCCAGGCCCAGCGGCCTGGGGGCGAGGGCCGCTAGGGAGGGGTCTGCTCCGCCGGGTCTTAGAGTCGAGCGGAATTTTTCTTTCTGCCTTCTCGGGTCTGAGCCCAGGAAGAAGCGAGGGAGAAGACAGGGCTCGGGGTTCATGCTTGAGCGTGAGGGCTTTCCCTTTGGAGATGGCAGAGCTCTGGGTGGCACCCGGCTCTCCTCCCTTGTATGGAAGTCAGAGCCGAGCCTGGAAACTGCCAGGACTCTAAGCTCTAGGTTTCTGCGCGCCGAACGGATCCCGCTGTGGGCAAGTTTGCAAAGCAGGGAGGAGATGGCGGCGGGAGAGGAACGGTCTTTGGGTGGAAGGTGGCGGGGTAGCCGGCAGGGTGGCGAGGACCTGCAGACCAGGGAGCCCTTTGGAAGGTCTCTGCTGGAGGTGCGGGCTCCGCTGGCTTTTTTTGCACCTTGCCTAGGGGCGTGTGGGGGGAGTGGTTTGAGAAAGTTTCCGAATTGGAATGTGTCTCCTCTGCTGCTTGACAGGGGACTCTGAAGAGGAGAGGATGAAGAATAGGGTGGCTTTCCATTAAAAAAATGTGATGGTCGGGATGGTTATAAAGCTTTCCATTTGCCAGATGGGAAAACTGAGACAAAATGACCTCAGAAGCCTATGGAAAAAGGGTGGATCTTGCTGTGCCTCTCCCCTCCCCCCTTTCCACGCAGTCTTTCAGTGACCTCCTCCTCCTCCCCTCTAGGTTTTGGTATGTTCTGCTGTGGGACTGTCTCTGAAAGCACAAAAGGCTGTGCCAGAATCAGAATCGAAGAGACACTGAAGGAAGGCTCTTAACTAGCCAGTCTTCCAACCTCAGCGAGTAAATTGAAACACAGAAAAAGGAAATTGCAGAGATTCGCCGAGTGGTTAGACAGAAGGAGGAACTTTCCAGTGCTGAAGGTTGCTGGACATGAAGGTTATTATCCCTTCTGTCTGGAACCCTGCTTCTGTCTAGGAGCAAGGATGACCTGCCTGGTCTTGGGGTCTTTTACATCTAAGATGGCTCTATGAAGCAGTCACAGACAAAGGTTTAAAGATAAATTGAGAGGATCCAAAGCCTGACTGGCCCACTTGCTGACCCTGTGACCTTGGACAGATTTCTCAGCTTTTCTAAATGTCACTTACTTCAGTAGAAAATGGGTTAGCTGTATGGACTTGTAGAGATTTAGGGTGTGTGGGAACCGTACTGTGAGGAAGAAGTGGCTGACTGCCTGATGGGAAGTATGTGCTCACCAAACATCATCGTTAGTATTTCAGTATCTGTAGGATTCCTGACTCCTAATCAGTTTCTTTCTTTTGGGTTATTCAGGGAGCTGGGAGTTGGGAGTGTGTTTAGGGACACCCAAAAGTCTGCCTTTGAGGAGGCTAGACCCCATGTCGTGGGCTGACCTTGTCTGGTAGAACCTCCAGTGGAGTGTGGTGGGGCATGTACAATTGCTTGGAAGTCCTTTACAAGGTCTGCAAAGCTGAAGGATTGCTGGCTGCCAGATGCTACAGGAAGGATGCAGAACCCAGCCTACAGAGGGGGAAGGGCACCTGCTTGCTGGAGAGACCAGGGTTGGAGAGCTAGTGAGAGAAGTTATGTGGTGCCGTTCTTCTGTGAGTGGCAGAGGTGACTTCTGGAGAAATCCTCCAACCCCAGGGACTGTGAGATGCTCCTTCTAGAACTGTCTGAAGCAGGGGATGCTCTCTGTGAAAAGGGTCAGGTCCATCAAACTGCCAGGTTGGGACTGTCAACTTGGAAGTCTGGGACAGAGGTGGGCATGGAGTCCTCCTATTGATTCTGGTCAGGCATTTTGGAGAAGATCGGTGTTCAGGTTAGGAGGGTCAAGAAAAGAGGAAGGCTGTTGATGTGGTCTCTGCACACAGACATCTGCCCTTTGACCTGGGGCAGTTTCCACACTTTGTGGAAATCCTGAGCTAGGATTTTCTACCTCCTATAAGGAAGGGAAGTCTGTTCCTTATTCCCAGTGCTACCTCCCTGTCTGCCAGAGTCTGTTGGTGAACTCCCTGGCTGCTGGGTGCCCCGGTAAATTAGTATCTGACTCAGATTCTGGTTGGAGCAGTGCCCTCTATCTGGTTTTGACCCACCCAAGCTTCCCCTTTGTTGATGGAGATGGGAAGGAGTGTTTCTAAACCCCCGGCCAGCCGATCAGCTGAGGACTGGGCTCAGGAAGTGGGTAGTGAGCCCTGGTGTGAGAGTGTCTCAGGACGTTGATATGGAGGCGGCAGGGGGAGGGGGTGTCTGGTAGGAGGTCTCCTGGAGGAAGCTGGAGTGGGAGGAGGCATGATGCTGGCCACTGGAAAGAGTCAGCTGGGAGCTGTGGGTCTGTGGCCTGGCATATACCAGTCTCTGGAGTTGTCAGGTCCTGGGTTCAGATAGTTTCATGTTTGTATCTCTAAGTCAGAAAGCTGGGGTCTGGTTTCTCAAGGAGCAAAGGTGGCCTAGGTAGGAGATGCTGAGAGCTGGTAGCACTCGCTTCTTCTTCTCTGTGCCCTGCACTTTCCAGTGCCAGGTCTCCTCCCTGCCCTCTTGCCAGCACGGCAGCCCTGGCTCTCAGAGTTCGTCGGTAAGTATGCTTCTTTTTTGGCTTTCTCTCAGTTTTTCCGGGTACTCATTAGGTCTCCCTGCAGCCCCCGGTTTGCACTGAAAATGTGGGGGTGGGAGGTAAGGCCCAGTTAGAAAGGCGCTATGAGCAGTGAGATTTAAATGATTCTCTTCTCCAGGAGAGCTGCTCCCTTCTGGGGGCTTCTCAGTTGCACCACCCCCAGGTTGTGTCTCCCTTCCCTCTGCTTCCAGGGATGGGTTGAGCAGGTTGTGTAAGGAGTGGGTCTGAATGAGCTGTGGTTGGCAAGAACTTTAGACTTCTTTTTAGAAGTGTGCGCATGTCTATGCATGTGCATGTGTGCATAGACATACGCACCTCAGTATGCGTTATGTGTATTCTATATGTGTGTGTGCATATTTTACATGAATGCACACACATAAGTATCCCTGTATGCGTGCATGCCTCTGTAGCTGGTGTTCCCACGTAGACATGTGTATACATGCACTTACAAGCACTCATATGTTTGTATGCACATACATGGGTTACATGGGGGGAAGAGCAGTTATGAATAAGTTTGAGGTGGGAGCCCCACTTTTGAGTACTATGGGATGCACAGAGACTTCTCAGCGAACTGCTTGCTTCCCTGTTCATCACTCTGCACCTGCATCCAGGCCAGCCAGGTGTTCTTAGAGTTGAAGGCTTCAGCCCAAGGCCAGGAGCAAAGAATTCTTGAGGTCAAATAGAGAAGGTCTAAGTGTTGGGCAGAGACTTGGCTCATGGGGAGGCTGGCTGCCTCTCTTGCTAACAGGCATTCGTCGCCACCAGCCTGGCACAGGCGAGCGTAGACAAAGCTCTGGGTGCCTGGGGAGATGGGAGAAGATTGTGGTTGCAGAAGCAGCTTGCTGTCAGGCTTCCGCCCCAGGGGCACTGCCCATGGGTGTGGCCTGGTCTGCCTGAGGCAGCTGACCTATTTTTTCTTAGAAACCTTCCTGCTTTCCCGTTCGCTCTTGCATGAGTAAGCAGGAGAGTGGTAGGTAGAGATGGGGCCTCTGGGAGGATTTTGTTTGTTCCGTGGGGGTCTTGACAGAGGTCTCAGCCTACCTGCCTGAACTTCCGACAAAGAGGGGACTGATAACCTGGCCTTCTGCCGTCTTCGCTGTCCCTTTGTCTTCTTCCTTGTCAAGTGTGCCCATAGATATGGGGCTGTGACATAAAACGTGGGCATGGTCTTAGATGGTACTAGTGACTTGTCCTCACCCTAGTTCGGAGCAAGGATGTTGCTCGACCCGGAGTAATCTCTCACTAGTTACTGTGCCTTCCGGGCCTGTGGTGCCTTCACTGGCTCGCCTGGCTGTGTGCATCCCAGATTGCCCTGGAGGGTACACAGGCTGTGTGAGGACAGGCTTACTTCCATCCAGGTGGTAGAGCTCGGGTTGTGGGTATAGGGGGTGTGGCCTCGCTTTTCTGCTGAGGAGCTCTGAACTGAGATTGAATTACAGACTTCCTTCCTGCCTGTGGCTCCTGGGGAAAGGGCTCTTGGAAATATAATCTAGCCCAGCAAATTAAGGTCGTTAATAACATTGCCACCTCAGAGTTGGGGTGGGGGTGGGGGTGGGAGCAGTCCAGGCAGAAGGGTTAGAGGGTGGAGTCCCAGTCCACCTAGTACCTTGCTGTCCCTAAAGTTATGGCTTCTCTGGGTTGGCCCACTATCCCCTGGCCTCCTGGGGGAGGGATATAGGAAGGCTCTGAGGATACTGATGGGAGTCACACAAGGCAGCCCTTCTCTAGCGTGTGAGGGTCCTTTCTAGGCAGAGGGAGGACAGGGACCCTGGATGGCCTCCCACCCACCCTCCCTGTGTGTGAAGAGAGTGGGGCACCCTCATGTCCTGTGTACTGGTCTCCTCTCCAGGTCAGGCTCTCTGTCTACTCCTCACCTGGTATTGGGTGACAGGAGCCAACTTTCTGCTGTCCTCAGGCCCCCCTCTTGGTATGTGCCTCCCACGTGGTAAGAGCCCAAGTCTGAAGGCTTCCTGGAATCTCCTGGAGCCTCCTGGCCCTTCGAGGAGGAGGGATTGGGGGACTATTGGGGGCTGTGTCTTTTTTGGACTCAGCAGGGATTATTTTTAGGCTGGCAGATGGAGGTGGCGGTGGCTGTCGCTGGTATTATTAGACAACAGGCCTGTGGTTTGAGAGTCTGGTGCCCAGAGGAGGAGGAAGAGGAGGGTGCAACAAGGAGCCATGGAGGCTGGTATTCAGCCAGCGTCCTCCCTCTTAGCCATTATCAGACTCAGTAGGGCTTCTAGGACCAGGCAGAGTGGCCTTTACCAGAGTCAGCCAGTGATACTCCATCTGATCCAACTACTTTTGGGAGGGAGGCCTGTCCTGTTAGCCTTCTGTGGTCTTGGAGTGGAGGGTCTGGACTCTCAGAACTTATGCAGAATGTAGGTGAAAACTGTCTCTGTGTAGGGAAAGAAAGAGGCACAGAGGAGAGATCTTGGCCTCCTGGGTTCTGGAAGGAATCCTGACCCACCATTTGTTACCTAGGTAACTTTGGGGGAGCCACATACTGTCCCCATTTGTGAGACTGAGAGAGCATACACTACAGGCATATAACATCACACTCCTGGTACAGACCCCATATGTGGTGGAGCTGGGCAGGGTGTTCTATTTGCCTCCCACTGCAGCCAAGGGCTCTACATTTGCTTCTTGCCTCTTCTCTGGATACTTAAAAGCGGCTTTCCATCCCCAGGACCCTTCCTCCCCACCCCTTTCCTGGCTCCAGCTTGAGACTATTGGATATGGGACTGTGCCAAGCCTTGGATGCCTTGTGGTTCTGTGCACACAGGGTGTCTGCTGGCAGCCCTGGACTCAACTACCCACTGGGTACCACCTGGCCCAGAGAATGGGAGATTTGTATCCTATGGGCTTCCCAAAGGTCAGCCAACCTGTAGGGGCTCACTCCATCCACCTGCCCTCTTGCTTTCTCTTTCCTGCCAGGGTGGCATAGTCTTAAAGTAGGCTGGGCAGACACTCAGGATTTGGATTTACTAGTCATAAAACCATATTCTGCCCTCTTGAAAACGGCTGTGTAGGGCATCTCCTACCTTTCTTATCCTGCTCACCAAAGTCAGTCTAAGTGAGGGACCTGTGGTCACTGTTCCTAAGCATCTCTCTTGACTCCCTCCTTCCTCCTTTCCCTGACTTCCAGCTGTTCCCTGTGGCCCTACTGGGGACCAATATGTCTGCCTTATGTAGGCACTGCTCTGACTCTTAGCTCTAGGGTCCTGGGGGTGTGGGTTTTCAGTGTCTCTTTGTTATGGTAACTGACCTGAGTATCTCCTCAAGTTGGGCTGGGCATGCGCTCAGCTTGCATGAGATACATTTGTGCCCCCACCCCCACTAATTTCATGCCCTGAGTCTTTTTCACTCCTGGTCTTGGGTTTGCTTGCCCCTGTGTTTGATTTCTCAATTTTTCCTCTTTAAAGGCCCACTTCCCATTGTATGCCAGGCTGTTGACTTTTTTTCTGTTTTTTTTTCTCCTCACTGAGCTTTTTTGGAGAGATGTTTATTAGACATATTTTGGCTCAGAGAAAATGAGGCCTAGAGAGAGGTATCTGTGGGTGATAGAGTGAGGGAACACACCCAGTGTGTGTGTGTGTGTGTGTGTGTGTGTGTGCATGCGTAAGTGCGTGTGTGTGTTTGTGTGTGTGTGTAGGAAGAGAAGATGACTATTTTGAGATACAGAAACCCAGGAGAGCTTGGGCTGAGTGTGGAGGCTGAGCCATGGCTTTCCCCTCGCCTTCTTGTGGAGACACTTGTCTCATTTTGTCTCGCGTGTCATCTTGGAGATGCATCCAGTTTGCAGTCACTTGTCTGTGCTTGGCATGCTCTGGAGGAGAGATGCTGGCTGGAGGGTGCCTGCCCTGTGCTATCTTGGGGCAGGCTTCATGCTTGGGGCTTGAGGCACAGCCCAGGGGTCTGGCTGAAGTCAGGAGTGTGAGGCTGCAGCCTCCCTTCCAGGGCTGGAAAGAAGGTGTGAAGGAGCTGCCTTATTGAGATGCGGTGAGAACCAGGCAGTGCTGGGTGCAAATGAGCAGCTGGAACTCTGGGGACCCTTGCCAACGTTGACCTACCTCTGGGCATTGCTCTCCAGAGCTCTGGACTTGGCAGTCTGTTGTCCAGAGCAGGAGTTGACTCACAGAACTTCATTGTCTTCCCCAGCTCTCATTTTTCTGCCTAGACTTTTGGGGCAAATGAGCTACCTGTATTGGACCATTTTGCCTGGTAACCTGGACCTGGGAAAAGTCCCTTCCTTTTTCCCAGGCTCCTGTAGTGTGTCTCCTAATCTCCTTACAGGCTGTGCTGCAGGTATTTTTTGCATGTGTGCACACACATGTATGTGCATGAGTGGCCCTTCCCCCATTCTGGCTCATGGATCCATTGTCCTTGGTCTAGTGCTGGTCTTTGTATGCCTGGATTCATTAGGGCTTTTTTGCCCAGGTATTCTATGGGATGTGTGTGTGGGTGGGGGGGGATACAGAGAGGCACTCCCTGCATCTGGGCCCCCTCCTTTCCTGGAGGGCCTGGGCTACCAACAGCCTGCAGCCAGATTGGAGGAGGGGAGGCTGGGAAACCTGCCTGGGCCTCTGGCAGGTGAGTGCTGTACTCTGCTTTGCTCCAAAAATACTCAGTGATCTTAGCTCTTTCTCTAGAAAACAGTGATGTCACCGGGAGCCAATAGGCTTCTGGAAGGGCTTGCCTCCCTCTCTGCCTCCTCCTTCTGCAAGTTGCAGAGAAGAGGGAGGAAGAGGGGGGAGAGGGAGACACAGGCGACACACACTGACTCCTTGGAGAGGCACAGACAAGAAGCATACATGCACATAGAAAGCTCCATATTTCTGAAAAGCAGGCAAAACCCTTTCTGTCATAAATACAGTAGAAATTCACAGGACACACACACACACATGCACACAGAGAGGAAGAGAGAGGAGAGAAGAGGAGAGAGAGAGAGAGAGAGAGAGAGAGAGAGAGAGAGAGAGAGAGAGAGAGAGAGAGAATCATCCACATAGAGTAAGAAAGAAACAGAGATGGAGGCATTGACAGAGAGACACGAGGAAGGAGCAGAAAAGAGAGAGACAGACAGAAACAGATACACAACACCCAAGCACACATAGGCACGGATGCCAAAAAGAGACAAAGGCAGATACCCAGAGGAGTCAGGAAGAGAAAAGCAAGACCTAGAGAAAGGAGAGAAGTTGGTACAGAAGACACAGAGCTAGACAGTGATCGGAAAACACACACACACACACACACACACACACACACACACACACACACAATTGGACACACAGCTGTGAAGTAAAGACAGGCATGAGCTCATGGGTCAGGGGTGCAGAAAGAGCAGAGGGGGGTCAGACAGTCTTGCTCTCCAGCCGGCATCTTTGGGTGGGAGGGCTCAACAGGCATCTGGTTGGAAGCCGCCTGTTGGTGGCTGCTGTCCTTGGTACTGCCCTGGAGAGCTGGGCTTAGAGGGTGGTATAGGGGAAAGTGTGGAGTCCTGGGCAGTTGAAGAGAGGCAGGGGTGAGGCTGTCCTCGTTGGAAGAAATGGTCAAGGTGACCTTGTCATCTCCCTCTCCCCCCTTCCTGGTCTGAGAAGTGTGTTTGGCTGGAGGCGGACTTTAGTTTTCGTTTGCTCTGATATGCGGACAATGTCCCCAGAGTTAGCCTCTTTTCTGACGCCCCCCCCAAGCTTGAAATTTGGATAGGTTTGAGGCCTCTCTTGCCCACTTCTTCTGTCCCTTACCCCCTTCCTCATGTGGGTGTGCCCGCTCTTGCTCCCTGATTTTGATGTCCCCTGTGAAAGGTAGGGGATTGCTCCAGGGCCCCTCCTTTGTTACCTCCATATTTCTCCCTTAGTGCTGATGTCTGGGGCTTCTGTGAGAGTCTAATAGATTCAAGACCTGGAAACCGGAGGGCTGCAGTGCCTCCTGCTCCCCTCTGCAGCAAGGCTGGCGCAGTGGGTTGGAGGAGGGGCTGGGGAGGCTGCTCAGGTCCGTGGGGCTTTCCCTCTGGTGTTGCCAAGCAGCCTCCTTAGCTTGTTAGGGATTCCCCGCTCCTGTATGGAGCCCTCTTGTTTAGTGCGGTAACACCAGCCTGAGCTGGGGGTGGGGCAGAGGAGGAGGCGGGCTCTGCCTTCGCCCACCAGGCTCCTGCGGGAAGCGCCTTACTTCAGAAAGAATGCCGGAATGTTCCTAAGCACTACAGTGGGGCAGGGCTCCCAGGGCTGAAAGCCCTTCGTCCCCTGTGTCTGTAGCTCCCAATGCTTCTTTGAAGGGCAGGGGATACCCAGGGAAGGCAGGCCAGGCATGATTATGACGGCTGCTTTTTGGGTCTGGGATGGGAAGTTCTGCTTGCAAGACTAGAGAAATTGGGATGCCCCCTCCTTTCTTCTCCTCTTCCAAAGCTATACAGGAAAAGTTTGACTGTCCTGGGGGCAGAGGGAGATATACATAAGAGGTGGGTGTCCAGGGTGCATCAGGGACCCTTGGGGAGGGAAGAGGCAGATCCAGGAATGGGGAGGGAGGGTTGGATAGCAGCATAAATTGTGGGAGCAGGGTTTTTTTTTTGGCCAATTCTTCATGTATCACCTTGGCTGTCCTTGGTAGGTGCCCACGGCCTGCGAGAGGAACCCGAGTTTGTGACTGCTCGAGCTGGTGAGGGTGTTGTCCTGAGATGCGACGTAATCCATCCAGTGACGGGACAGCCCCCGCCCTATGTTGTAGAGTGGTTCAAGTTTGGGGTCCCCATCCCTATCTTCATCAAGTTTGGCTACTATCCCCCACACGTGGACCCTGAGTATGCAGGTAAGGTGTGAGTGATGATGGCCGTCCCCCTCTCTCTCCATCACCCTGTGGGTTTTGGCTGTGTTGCGTCTTTCCTTCCAGGACTCAGTGGTATCCACAAAGTCCCAGGTACTCTTCATTTTTATCCCTGTCACCTCTGCTCTTTTTCTTGACTGGTCCTATTATCTCTGTTCTCATGGTATTTGCCCTTCGCCTGCTCTCTCTGCCCTCTGGTGGGTTTTCATCAGAAGTGGGAGAAAAAGTGGGAGTTGAGGCAGACATGAAACATGTCTGTTCAGCCTGGGGATGTGATGAGGCCAGGAGCGCAGGGCAAGTTAGGAAAAAGGACCCCCTGGGACGAAGCAAGAATTGGGGGAAGAAGGGAGTCAGACAGCTCCACCCCTCCCCAGGTATGGTGCAAGGCTGCAGGATCGGCTGTCTGTATGCCCCCACTGTCCTGGCTCTGAAGTTGGGTGTCCTGTGCTGAGCCTGGTAGGCACCTCCACTGTTTGCTGTCTGTGGCCCCGGCAGACACCCGATCTCACTTCCTCTGCCACTACCCCCCTCCCGTTCCTTGGCCCCATTTGTGTGCCACTCTGTAATTATTCTGCCAGCGTGGTCTCCCTGTGACTCACGGCTGCCGCCCGCCAGCCTACCAGGGAAGAGGGCACAGCCAGGGTGTGTGCATGTGTGTCTGTGAGTGTGAATGTGCGCTGGAACTGAAGGAAGCGAGGAGACAGGCAGGACCCTGCCTTTGCCTTTCTCTTTCCTGTGGCTTCTGAGGTCTGAAATGCAGTCTCTGAGAATGCATCAATTCTTTTCCTTTTCCTCATCCTCTCCCTGCCTCTCTCCTTTTCTCTCTCCCTCTCTCTTCTTCTCCTTCCCTCCCTTCTTTCCTCTCTCCCTTCCTCCCTTTTTCTCACCTCTTCCCCTCCCCTCCCTCTTCTCCTCTCTCCCTCCCTCCTTTTTTCCTCTCTCCCTTCCTTCTTTCCTCCCTCCCTCCCTTCTTCCCTCTCTCTCCACCTTCTCCCCTCATTCCTTCCCTCCCACTCCTTCCCTCCCTTCTTCCCTCCCTCCCACTTTCTCCCCTCCCTCCCTCCCTCCCTCCCTCCTTCCCTCCCTCCTATCTTCTCCCCTCCTTTCCTTCCTCCCTATTTTCCTCCCTCCCACCTTCCCTCCCTTCATGTCTTCCAAGCCCTGCACTTTCCGTGCAAGCATGATATTTTTGAACTCTGCCCGAGTCTCTGTGAGTCAGGGTCTCACTAAGTTTCCCATTCCGGCTTCTAGCTCACAATCCTCCTGTTTTAGCCTCTTGAATTACAGGCCTGAATCACCATGCCAGGCCCTTTGCTGTTTGGCTTTCTTCTGAGACCTTCTTCCCCACCCTCCTGACCAGGGTTAACTTTGATAGTCTTTTTAGGCAGAATGGCATCAGAGATCCTGCCAGGAAGGTTTGACTCTGAGGCAGAAAGGCAAGCAGAGGAAGCCGTGATTTTGGTTTGAATGAATGTGGGCTGGAGTGAAAGGTGGGGTAAGAGGGGCCCCTGTGTTTCTTTGTCCACTGCAGTTTAGGTAGGGACTCTGTTATGCCCTGTTGTCAGAGAGGTGGCTAAGGAAGAACTGTCAACCCTTGCTTTGCCTGCCCCTTCTAGGCTAGTCTGGGGGGCATATATCATCTTGGTACTGGTAGCAGGAGTGGCAGGGACCCGAACATCTGGCCCTGGTCTGCCCTCCCTTCTGCCTCTTCAGGGAAGCCAGACAGAAGGAAGCTGGGTCAGATAAGTCCTGAGCGCCTAGCTGGGACAAAGATATTCTGGGTCCTGCTGGGCTATCCCAGTCTATCCTTTTTTTCTATATCTTTCTCTTCTCATCTCTGCATCCATCAAGACTTTCCTTTGTCCAAGGTCTCCAAAAGAATGGGTACCCAGCAAGCTGCCTTTGTAGGCTGACACAGGGTCATTGTGGGAGGGGCAGTGGCTCACAGTCAGGGCAGGTTTGTCTTTGCTTTCGTCTCCTGTTGTCTATGGTAGCTGCCGACTGCCATTTTGGGACACTGCCATGGGAAGTGGTCTGAAGGTTATGAAGGTCCCTTTGCCTTTTGTGGGGGGAGTGGGAGAGCTGATGGCTCAGCCTCATGGCTCACTGGGCTTTCTTCACTATGTCCCCCCCCCCCCCCAGGCCGGGCCAGTCTTCACGACAAAGCATCTCTGCGGCTGGAGCAGGTGCGCTCGGAGGACCAGGGCTGGTACGAATGCAAAGTCCTCATGCTGGACCAGCAGTATGACACATTCCACAACGGCAGCTGGGTCCACCTCACCATTAATGGTGCGTATCTATTTCTTGGGACTGGCCAACGAAGATGGCCTCTGGGGCTTACTCTGGAGGAAATGCCTCTACTAAGAGGAGCCCTAATAAGCCCTGACCCCATAAGATCTTGGTTCATGTCTTCTTTACACCCCTCAGATATGTTCCTGGAATTCATGGGTCAGTAGCATGCCTGGAAGCAGCAGGTACCGTATGTGCAGGGTGACATCAGAGTCCCTCCTAGGAAGGCTTGAATCTGCTTCTGGGCACCATGGGGTTTGCATCCATCAGTGTTGGTGTCATTTCTCGGCCGCGATGACTCTGCTAGGCCAGGGAATGCCTTTTCTCAGGTGGGGATCCCTGAGTCTCAGCGTGGCTCTTTCCAGGTTGCTCAGTGCATTTATTTGGGTACTAAGTATCAAGGGTCTATTATGTTCCTAGCCTTGCATCAGGTGACGGGCAAATAACGTTGAATAAACCCAGACCCATTTCCTGCTCGAACAGAGTTTACCAGCTAATAAAATGTGAGAATCCCGGGAAGAACTGTTTTAATGCCTGTCGGTTATTTATAGCTCATGTTAAATGGATTGTGCTGTGCACAGACGCTTTTCAAGTGCCTGACAGGGGCAAGGAGGCCTGGGGGAGCTTGCCGAGGTCCAGGGTTGGCCTGGGCTGGGGCGTCCTGGGTCCGCAGTGGCAATGGTCTGTGGGGCTGAGTGTTAAGGTCTCTATAGAGGATGAGGTTTTCATGGCAGACACGCTGAGATGTGTCACATATGGGGTAAATCTGGGATTATCGATGCCGTGGCCCTCAGAATTGATGCTCCTCAATTAGAAATCTCTCTCGAGATGGTTCTTCCTTGAAGAATGGTTCTGTCTCCCCTTTCTGGTGGGGTTCCCAGGATTGGGAACCTGTCCAGAATCTGCAGAGAACAGAGTATTTTAGTTTTTTTTTTCTAAGAGATAAATATTTTTTTCCCCAGTGTTGGAAATCAAAGCCAGGGCCTTGTGCAGGCCAGGCATGTGCTTTGCCAGAGTTATGTTCTCAGCCCCAGAGGAGACAATTTTAACAGGAGTGTTGGCCTATAATGCAGGACATTTCAAAGTTGGGGATCCAAGGTCAGAGGCAGGGCTGTCACTAGGTGTTGTTGGTTCCCGCTGTTGTTGAAGGCAGATTTTTAAACCTTGTGTCGATTTGCTACAGCAACAGTCAGCTTTCACGTGGTCAGTGGAGTCAGTTGTGCTATGCCCAGGGCACTCTCCTTTCACCAGGAACCCAATCAGATCGTAACTCAGAAGTGAGATCGGCCGCTCAAGGCTTTCATGGCCGAGCACCAAGTCAGGAAGCCCTGCATCATCTTCATCATCTTTTCTTTTCTTTTTCCTGTTACTTTTCCTATTGCCTGAAACCACCTTGAGGTGTGGCCTAGCTCTCACATCATCCTGATTGGTAGTGTCTATTCTGGGAACCCAGACCTCAGCTATGTAGCAAAGACTCATGCTCAGGAAGGCAGAGTTCTTGGGAACTTACGTTCTATTGCATATTGTCTTCGTTTGGATGAGCTGATTACTCCGGCATTGCTAATGTCTCAGAGTGGAAGAGATGTGGGCCAAGACCTGCCAAAGACGCGGCTTATGTCTTGAACCCATGGCATATTACGTCACTGGGACCAGTTAAGTCACCCCTCTTAGTCTCAGTTTATTTGCAGGATGCTGCAGGGTTCAGTGGACTGCTGTGTGAGATTGTGTCTTGAACACTAATCTGAGGACAGTTATGAGCAAGACAGAAGCCACGTTTTACACAGTGGGGGAAGGGCAAGCAGATCAAAGCACTGGTGGCAGGGACAGCTGGCTACAAAGCACCGAGGACTTTGGTCCTTTAAAAGTCCTTGTGAATCTACCAAAAATTATCCATTCAAGACATATTTCCCAATGTCTTCACTGTGGCGGACTCTGGGAGTCAGGCAGGGGACATGACCCAATCCTGGTGGTTAAGGCTTCCAGTCATGTCAAGAAATGATTGCCTTGTGCCTTCGGGAGCACAAAGGAGGATGAGCCTCTCTGAGGACATGACCTCTGTCCAGAAACCTGGCCAGGGAGAAGCTTAGACAAGAGCAGGGGATGAGATGGGAAGGGTCCTTTCCTATAGGATCTTTTGGGCCTTTGGGAGCCCAAAGGAGGGGAGCACCTCAGGAAGGGGGTGCAGGCAGGCTGTGGACATGCAAGTGCTGGGCAGAGCCATGAAGCAGAGCTACCACCTGCTCTGTGCTTGATACCCAGCCTTTGCGTGCAGTTCGCTGTCACCCAGCAGCCGGCCGGAAAGGTGCAGAACAGAGAAGCACCCTACATGAAAGAGAGTTCCCACCCAGGCCAACATTTCCTCTCTTCCAAAATTTCTTTCTGTGTAAATATTTCCATTCTTGACAGACAGAAGCAAGGCCAGCCTTTTTTTTTTTTTTTTTGTATCCAGAGCAGAATGTATACGTAGTGTCAGGCGTTTTGTGAGGGGGTACCTTGGGAGACAAGAGAGGCCAGGACGAAAATACGAGTTATTGCTTCATTCACCTCCTGCGTTTTCTCTGAAGACGGTTTGGGTGAAAACAATCCCAATTATTCCTTTATCACATGTAAAATACCTCCAAAGCCCAGGCCGAGTCTCGCGATAGGGCTGGTATGTGGCTTGAAGGAGAGGCCAGCTTATTTCCAACCTGCACTTTAATTAGAGGGCGCTTGCAAGAGGAATCGAGCCTGGAAGTGCAGCTGGCAAGCTAACACCTAATTCAGTAAATCATTGAGAGTCAAACCATTATTTTCCTGAAAACTTGAAATTGTTCAAAGTACTTTCCTGATTAGCACCTAAATAATAAAGTAATTATGTAATTAGTAATTAATTTGTCACTTCAGGACATAATTTAATTTATTATCTTTTCTTTTAAGCTTGACACCAGAGGTAATAGAGGCTGTGGTTGAGTTAACTGAATTCTGGAGGCAGGGTGGGTGAATGCAGGCTCTAGAATGAGTGCACAATTCGCAGGGCCTGGAGGCTGGAGTCCCGGAACGCCTTTACAGGGATTTGGGAAGGCTTGTCACCATCACTGCTAGCATCTTTCTACACATGGCTGAGCCCTGCATTTCTTGAGGGTCTGTGTTTTATGTGATGAAATGCATTTCTTGATTCACTGTGCAGTTCCAAATGTTCGTTGTACCCACCCAGCTATAGGTGTTGGAGATGCGAGGCCGAGGTGGCCCTGCTTGGTCTTGCTCCCAAGAGGATGCATGAACTTGCATTTGTATTGGTGGAGTACCTCACATCCAGGAGGGACAGGAAATTTGAGTATTCAGTGGCGCTAAGAAGAGGCACCTGCTCACATAAATCAACGGAATGGGATCTGGATATAGGGTTCCAGGTCACGTGAGAGCTCTGCAAATGGATGGGTCTTGAGTTTGGAAGTTCTTGCTGCAGAGGAGACTCAGAAAGCCAAGGCTGCTAGAGTCAGCAGGAGAACGTGTCCAGGAGATGCTGCTGGTGCAGGCAGGACCCAATGCCAGCACTCTCTGACTGACTCTTAGAGCATGGCTGTGTGGAGGGGGAAGGAGTCTTTCTGAAGCTCTTCCTTAGGCTGCAGTCCAAGGCTCCCAGGGGTGATAATGGCAGTGGTGATGGCAGCGCAATCAGAGTTTGCTGTAAGCATTTGTCAGCATTTTACACAAGATCTTTTAGAAACCTTTTCTTTTTTTTATTACCTGCATCAATTCTAGAGGGGAGAAGATTTAGAGAAAGCCCAGAGAGTCCGAGGAACCTACCTGATTATAGGGCAGGCTAGTACTTGAACTTGGACCCTTGAGAGGAACCCAGGATGGCCTATCCTAGTATTGTTGGATTTGGTGCTAGTATTCAGAAGAGCTATTTGGGGGAGAACATGGAACCAGTAGTCCGAGGGGTCCAAGTTGACCAGATTGTCTCTGCAAGCAGCTCAGGCGAAGGATGCTGAGTTTCTTAAAAGCCGATTATCTAAACAGGATGGAGTGTTAATCATACCTTCAGTGCATGGAAGAGGATAACCTCGTGTAATCAGGGGAGAATTAAGAAGGTAGTAGCCTGTGGGAATTCACTGCTCACCTTTATCCACAGGAGCCCAGGAGGAGGAGGCAGGCAGGTGGGGGATTTTTCCCTCTGTGGAATGAGATATAAGCAAGACTGAACATTCTTAGCCTCGGACCTGTAGTAGGCCTTGATGGGACTCAGTCAAGAAATATCCTGCAAGTGAATGGGCTTAGTGGAACTGGGATACAGGGAGTGGGAGACCCTGAGCAGCATGCTAATCCTGAAGGGAGGTGGGAGAGTCTTCAGTCTTGTATGTTTCGAGCCCTGAGCACAGCGGCCTCCCAACCATACATGTCTGTAAATGTTCTTCTGGGCAGTAACTAAGTTCAGCCAGATGAGTGTAGAATTTGGAGAGAGCTAGACCGAGAGTAGGTCAAAGTTGACCAGATTGTTTCTGCAAGCAGCTCAGACAAAGGGTGATGAGTCTCTTAAAAGCCGATAATCCAAACAGAGTGGAGAGTTAATCATACTGTGAGAGCACGGGGGAGGATAACTTCACATAATCTGTAGGTCCTAGCCGCCTCTCCCCCCCATCCCCCGTGATATATTACATTGGGTACAAGTTTCTGCGCTCTGTTTTTGTTCCTTTGTCCTTGCGATACTGCAGAGTTCTGCACAGGTGGATGGAGTACGTCTCTCACTTTCCTGGTGTTCTTTGCAGCCCCCCCCACCTTTACAGAAACACCCCCCCAGTACATTGAGGCCAAGGAAGGTGGAAGTATTACCATGACTTGCACTGCTTTTGGGAACCCTAAGCCCATTGTCACCTGGCTCAAGGAAGGGACCCTCCTCGGTGCTAGTGGAAAGTACCAGGTGAGTGCAGCTCTCACCTGGGTACCACAACCACTCTTCCTCATCCTCTCTCCTTACCTGTCTCCCATCTAATGCAGCTGACCACTGATGCTGCATATACAGGCCCAGGGTGGAGGCAGTCAACCTAATGCCCTGACTTGACTGCAAGCGTTCTGCTGCCTTTTGCAGGGAGGTGAACGGGGAGGCCCTTGGCCTCCTTTCCCCTGTAAATGAGTCCCTGAAGCCGTTCCCAACTTCTCAGAGCTCATCTCTTTGCTTAAGAGACAAGCCCGTGAGGCCCACAGGTTAATGTTGAGTTCTGTGCCCCCAGGTGAGTGACGGCAGCCTGACGGTGACATCGGTCAGTCGGGAAGACAGAGGAGCTTATACCTGCCGAGCATACAGCATCCAGGGTGAGGCTGTGCACACAACTCATCTGCTTGTTCAAGGTAGGGAGATTTTTTTCAGTCTCTTTATTGCTAGATCTCTGTAGGAGCCTTCCAGGCCTGCCGAACCATGGAGAACGTTTTCTCAGGGCCCAGCCTGCCCAGCTGGGGGTGCTAGAGGAGTTGGGTGAGTGAGATCTGTCTCACATGTATCTCTTACCCTGACTCCTACCCTGGTCAACTGGGAAATGGTGTGGCAGAGAGACAGGGACCGTGCTGAGCCGTTTCTGATTTCCTGTTGAGAGCACATTCCTGCCATGTTTCCACCTTCCTCAGAGAGGAGACCTGTCCCACTCAGGGTCATCTATCCATCAGAGACAGCATCAGTATGTAAAGACAGGACAATAATCCAAGTATCCGATATTTAAGCAACATCAGGGACTTTGGGTAAAGCTGGGTTCTGACTGTCTGGCCCCCAAGCGCCCTGAAGGGGGCTCAGCATTCATTGCCAGGGTGGGAAAGGTGTCAGGTAGGGGTCTCTGTGTGCTGGAGTGACAGTGGCAGGTAAGGGTAGTTGTGTCTGCTTGGCAGGACAACTGTGATTGTCTCTCCTTTGGCTTCTGAGGACTGAGCAGGGCCCGAGGCAAATGGTGGGAAGCAGCCTACATCCCACGGGAGGGTCAAAGCCTAGCTCTGCTGAGGTCTGGCTTCCTAGTCCCAAGGCTTGCTGGACTTTGCTTCTTTGCTCCCCAGAGTCCTTGCCTCAGTGGCCTGAACCTCCTACTGGAGAACAGTACAAGATTCTGTTACTTCAGCGGGCTTTGTGCTTTCTGACTTGAGCTCTGTTGGAGTTGGGCAGGAAAGGTGCATGAGGGTTATAAATGGCTGCTCTGCAAACCATGGGGTCATTGCAGATGTGCTACTGAAGGGTGCCTGAGCTTCACAGCAGCTGGAAGTATCACCGTGATGACTGCCTGGGCTCTGCTACCTGGACACCCCATCTTGAGCATCCCAGAGCTTTCTAGGAAGCCTGGCATGGTAGCCTTCCAAATCAGGAGAGGTGATGTTTATTCCCTGATCTCCCCAGGGCCTCCCTTCATTGTTTCCCCTCCTGAGAACATCACCGTCAACATCTCCCAGGATGCTCTGCTTACCTGCAGGGCAGAGGCGTATCCTGGCAACCTCACCTACACCTGGTACTGGCAGGATGAGAATGTGTACTTCCAGAAGTGAGTAGTACCCTGCTCCAACCCTCTTACACGTGCCCCCATAGACCACTGCCTTGAGAGAGGGGCCCTGGCAGTGCTTGGGAACCCAAAGCTCCCTTGCTGCCTCTAGAGGCGGTGAAGTGACTCACTGCTACCTTGCTTGTTTTCCTGACAACATTCTCCTTTCTCTATGCCGGCTCCTCACTGTTTTGCAGTGACCTGAAGCTAAGGGTGCGGATCCTGATTGACGGGACGCTGATCATCTTCCGAGTGAAGCCAGAGGATGCTGGAAAGTATACCTGCGTCCCTAGCAACAGCCTGGGGCGCTCCCCTTCTGCCTCGGCATACCTGACTGTGCAGTGTGAGTAGGGGTGAGGGAGAGAGGGTTCTGGGCATTCTAGCAAATGCAAGCTGCACTAGCGAGATTGGAACTCGAAGACCCAGCATGTTTCTCAGGACTAGAAGAACACCCGGGGAGGGGGGGGGGGACTAGTCCTCCTCTAGAGGAGGCCATGGTCAGTCAGACCAATAGAATGAACTGATACTGGCAGATGTTGTCTGTGGACTGGTCATCACTTGATGTGAGCCAGTTCACTGATTCAAGCTTAGGCCATGTTCAAGGATAACAAAGCTTAGCTTTGAGCATTTGCTGTTCAGAATGGTAGTCCTTGTGTTATTGAGTACTGGTTTATACCTGGACTGACTGGGTCTGCTTCCATACCTGGCTCCCTCCTGGCTATCCCAGTCCCTCTACTCTGGGACCGTGAGACTCAAATTAATGGGCTACTGTTCCACCAGACCCAGAGAGGGCTTATGGGTGAGCCCTAGATTCCACCTAGAATGAATACTTGGGTGCCTTGGGTTGCGTTCCTACCCCGTGACAAGCTAGACATTTGACAGAGTGAGATGGGAAGATGGGTAATGGAGATTAATGCCTTCCTTTTGACTCATGGATGGTCCTGTCACTCAGGCAACAAAGGCTGCAGGTTGTTGCTATAGGTGACAGACTTCCATTCTTAGAATGCTGGTGTGGGAGAATGATATACACCCGAGGACATGGAGAGGCAGGGATAAACAATGTAACTTGGTGATCTAAGTCAGGCTCTAAGCTGAGGACAACTTAGAGGGAGCTCCCCCTGATGGCTGCACAGTGCTCGCAAGGGTCTGCTGTTGAACAGGCAAGGTCACAGCGGTGAAGCGCCATTGTACTTGCCGTGTTCCTCCCCACTCCTCACGGTGTGTGTTTTCTCGTTTTGTGGGGTGACTATGAGGGTGGGAGTAAAGGCCTCAGTCCTCCTGTACTGCTGACACCTGCTCAGGATTTGTGCTTTGCTGGGGTGCAGGTTCTAGACTGTTATGAATTGGGAAGCCCAGGACACTGGGTGGACTCCCTAGATCTGTAGTAGGAAAAGCATGCAGTCCTGGGGACCACAGGAAGGGACTGCTTCACCTTGCAGATGTGTCTCTCCCTCTGGGCTGGGTGTGGGCAGTGCCACATGAACTAGAAGGTAGCAGTGATGCAGGAGGGAGACAGCTAGCAGGAACCAGCTTTCAGAAGGATGCCAAACCAACCAAGATGAAGGCTCCATCCTTGGAGCTGCGGGCCGCTTGTCTCTTGCTGAGGCATCTTGGTTTCCCTGGCTCTCCTCAGCACCAGCATCCCCACCCGCTCCCACTTGTCCTTTCTTACCCCATTCCTCCCTTCAAAGAGAATCCAGGGAGTTGAGATTTATAGGTGGGTGAGACAAGGATCTTTATTTCTGCTAAAGAGCAGTGCTCAGAGTATTTCCCATTCATAAACCCTTTGAAAACCTTAGAGGAATAAAAAAAAAAAGGACTATCATACAAAAGTAGGAAGCTACATCTAAATATATAACTCGGCCTGGTATTTATGTAAGGCTCTTCTCTGAAGAGCTCAGAATGCTTAAAAGGCACCAACCAGCTCACAGCCTTCCTAGCTCTGGATCTTTCTCCTTTGTAGCCCTAGGGGTCCTGGGGGACATGAGATGTCACTTACCTCTCAGCACAGGGCTCCTGGGCCTCTTGCTGTCTGTCCTGGGGCCATGGTGGGTTTTACCTTTAACTGCAGAGTCAAGTGAAATTACTGAGGCCAAGGGAGGCTAGACATCCTGCAGAAGGAATACCAACCGTTCTGCTTGGGACAGCATTGTACCTAGAACTGACATTGCTCTTTCGGTTTAGGATGTGAAATAATTAACTGCTTACTCGTGAGAAACTTCAGGATACAAAGTAGTTGGAGAACTGCACAGTCATTGTTGGCTTGGCAGGGCCGGGCTAAAGTCTGTGGTGAGAGCCGCTTCCAAGTCCTGGGCCATTTAAAATGCACCTTTGAATGCCTCCACTCATTCCTGAGCATCTTACGGTTCTTAAAAGTGTAGTAAGCAGGGCGGCTGAAAGAAGCTGCAGCCTGCTCCTGTCTGCTGTGCGTGGCTCCTAGGCTATAAGTGCTCCAGAGTGGGATTGTTGGTGGCCCTGGCTCCAAGCCCTGTGTTGAATGTTGAGAGTCTGAAGTAGTAGATGTATAGGTTCTTTTGCAAAGGAATGGGGAGTGTGCACTGGCGCTCACCTTCTGCTTTGATTGTTTCTCCCACACCACCCCTACCACAGACCCAGCCCGTGTCCTCAACATGCCCCCTGTCATTTATGTGCCCGTGGGAATCCATGGCTATATCCGCTGTCCTGTGGATGCAGAGCCACCCGCTACTGTGGTGAAGTGGAATAAGGATGGCCGGCCACTGCAGGTAGAGAAGGTAGGAGGGAGATGCTTGTTGGGACACAGAATGAGGAGGATCCTTCTGACAAGAAAGATGCTGCCTCTGGGCTCTGGGCCTTTGCCAGTCCTACTATTCCTTAAAAAAAAAAAAAGTCTAGGCAAACAATGAGCAACGATCTGGCAGGCGTTTGGCCATGTTCCACGTCCGCAGGGGATGCCAGTTTCAGCTCAGTTGCTGTACTGACCCATACTCCTCTAGCCCGGCTCAGACTCTGCCCGGAAGTGGCCGGTATTCAGTGCCTGTGTCCTGACCATGGCCCCCTGCTCTCTTATCTATGTCTGGCAGAACTTGGGGTGGACCTTGATGGACGATGGCTCTATTCGCATTGAAGAGGCCACAGAGGAGGCTCTTGGCACTTACACCTGTGTGCCTTACAACACCCTGGGGACTATGGGCCAGTCTGCCCCTGCACGGCTTGTCCTAAAGGTGAGTCTCCCAGATGGTGCGTGGCCCCTGTGGTGGGCAGTTTTCCTTCGGCCAACCTTTCCCATGTGTCTCTGTGCTTCCCGCAGGACCCCCCGTATTTCACGGTGCTACCAGGCTGGGAGTACAGGCAGGAGGCCGGCCGGGAGCTGCTCATTCCCTGCGCAGCTGCAGGGGACCCCTTCCCTGTCATCACCTGGAGGAAGGTACCTGGGCCTTCAAGCTCTTGCACTGTGGGGGAGGCAGGGAAGATCCAGTGGTAGTTCTGTTTGGAACTGTGTGGACAGGCCAGATGTTAGGAGGGGAGGTGACATTGGAGGATAGTGGTGGGGTGTTGGCACTGGGCTCAGGGCTCGCGACACCACCTTCATCCTCTTCAGACTCCTGAGTTGTGAGCTCGCGTCCCTTAACCTGAATCTCTGCTCCCATCCTCTTCCCTGCTCCTTGTTTGGCTAAGGTAGGGAAGCCCAGCAGAAGCAAGCACAACGCCCTGCCCAGCGGGAGTCTCCAGTTCCGTGCCCTGAGTAAGGAGGACCACGGGGAGTGGGAATGTGTTGCCACCAATGTGGTCACAAGCATCACTGCCAGCACCCACCTCACTGTCATCGGTATGTGGTCGAGTAGGCCATCTGGGGTGACTTTTATCACTCTGCAGGCATCTTTCCTAAGTCAGACCAAGGAGTACAACTGAAACCCTTGACTGCAGGGGACTATGGCAGGCAGGGTCAGGATCCATGTTTGTCCTGTCTTGGGCAGGGGAGGGGAGGTCTGTGGTTACTGGAATAGAGTGAGAATCAGATGTGGCACCTTGGCCAGACCCTGAGCTGCCTGAAGGGAGGGCTCGTGTCCACAGCCTGGGGCACGAGGAATGACTGTGCTCCTTGTTCTGATTGCTCAGGACATGGCAGCCTAAGTGTAGCCTGTCCCTTGGGACTTGACAGTCACAGTATCACCCAAAGCCAATACAGTTTTTCCTGTCAGTTTAGACTATGAATAAAGTGGTCTGCATCTTGTTATTCATAACCTGGCCTGGAGTCACATCCTTCATATCCAGCAGGTGTGGCCTTGTACCTAGACCACTGCTGTCTGCTGTGTGCAATGTGGCTGTCTTTCGTAGCTAGAGATTAAGGGGATGTGATTTTTGGGTTTTCCCAGGATGCCAAGGGATTGATTTTTAGCTCACAAGATGCATGGGAATTTGGTCAGGATAAGGAGGGTTCTGTTTTTCCCTCTGGCCCATGTTCCTGCTGGTGATGCTAGCCTATGTAGTGGGTGGGCTTTTCTCTCTGACCCCAGCAGGACCAGGGTGGGCCTGGGATCCTGCCTTCGCTGGAGCCACTTCTTAGGACGCATCTTGGTACCCTGGATCTCCTACCAGAAGATGGTGGGGATGAGCAAATGGGCTCGGTGGCTTCTTTTGGTCTGAGCTGTCTTCCTTGGTCTCCAGGCACCAGTCCCCACGCCCCAGGCAGTGTCCGGGTCCAGGTCTCCATGACAACTGCCAATGTGTCCTGGGAACCAGGCTATGATGGAGGCTATGAGCAGACATTCTCAGTTTGGTACGGACCTCTGTGAGTCAGCCCCGCATGCTTTGCTCTCTGCTTCTCTTTCCCTTGCCCCACTTAGGGCACCCAGCCTGCCCCATCCCATCCCATCCCACCCTGGGGCTGGCGGTGGGCCCAAGGAGGCTAGGACCTGCACTTGTCAGCTCTGCAGATGGCCAGGCAGTGATGGAGTTCTTAAGGATGCTAGGGATGTCTATAAGGGACTCAGTGAGTCCTTATGGTACCACCCTGGAGGTTGGAATGCTGGTTTGGGCTTAACTCATCCCCCCCACCCCCCGTGCCTTCTCTGTGGCACTCTCAGTGCCCCCTCATTTACTGTCTTACCTCAGTCTTTCTCCAGGTTCCTAGTCTTGACAGTGTTGTAAATGGTATGTGAGGTTTAGAGTCTAGTTTTTGTTGTTCCTTGCCCAGAGGTTGCAGGTATCAGGAGAACATATGCTCCCATCCCTGCCCTTGCCTCTCCTGTCTGTATTTTCTCTCTAGGATTTTGTGCATGTCATTTTCATGTCTGTTATTAACCAGATCAGTGACTTAAGATCCTTGCCCAAACCTTGGGGTAGCGAGATCTCACAAATGCACGGACCAGGATGAGGACCCAAGGCATGGGATAGTATGAAGAGAAGCCGAGCGAGCGGCACTCCCTTCTTTTCCATGTCTCTGGGGCTTCTCATTCCTAGCATTCCTGTCTTGAGCTGGGAACCACAGCTTCACAGACAACATTCTCAAGTGGGGAAGACAAACCTTTCGCTTCCCTCTCCTTCAGCCTGGTTCAGTCTGAATCTGGGGAGGAGGAACAAGCAGATTTAGACCTCAGAGAGGGCCCTCAACAGCCTGAAATTGAGGGCGGCCTCCCATCTCCCCAGCCGTTCTCAGACTGTATGCATATACAGACTTTTGAGATCCCTGTGGTTGAACTGTGCCTTAATTGGGGTTGGGGAAGGGTGGCATTTGGTGTAGCAGATTTGGGTGCAGATACTGGCTCCCTTTGTGGCCGATGGCGCTGTGCTGTATGAGGATGCTGTTCATCTGCACCACTTTTATCACATTCTGTTCACTTGCTTTGTCAGGGAAGGGCAGTTGCCAGGGTAGAGGAGATTCCCCGCTTCCTTCTGACAGATCATTGTACTATTGTAGTCATTTGACGCCTGCTGGTTTTTTTTCTTTTTCTTTCCATGCGTGTTTGGCCTCTGCTCACATTATTGGGCACACCTGATAGCAGGAATGAGTCTTAAAATCTAGGGAGGAACCTGTGGGTATCAGTGAATTACAGCTCAGGGCTGCATGGAGTAGGCCAGTTATCCTGGACAATGTCTCCTCCCTGTGGTGTCTTCTGGAACTGCATCTGCAGCAGGTGGTTTCCTTACCTGTTGGGTGTTGAGGAGGAGGCTTTGGAGTGGGAAACCTCATCCCTAGTCTTTTCTCTCCATCTCTGTTACTTTCCCCTTGACTGTGATTTCTGTCCTCCAAGGTCAAGTCTCAGGAATCCTGGGCCTGCCACAAAGCAAAACCTGTTTTTTTTTTTTTACATGCCTTGGCTATCCTCAGATGACCTGAGTTGGACTGGGTCTAGCAGAGCATCCTGGATGACTCTGGGCCTCACTTTTGTCTCTCTCCAGTAGGGTAGACAGTCAAGGTTGTCTAGGTTCCTTTTCTAGTCTTGGCATTGCCCAGCCGCTCCTCCTCAAATCCAGTGTCCCTATTCTATCAAGCGAACCCATATATAAAGTGGTTCCGAGAGTAGAATTCTCTCACAGTGCAATTGGTAACTTGACCAGTGTCCTCAGCATGATTTACACCCGACGACCCCTTTTCCATGGGGAGGTACCACAGTGGGGTGTGCCCAGGTGCCATGAAAGTTGGCATAGCCAGAGCCAGGCAGGTAACCCCACCTTGGTTATCCTTCTTCCTGCCCTTGGACCTGGGAATGCTTGTATTTTCACTGCCTTTTCCTTGGGGACCTTGCGTGCATGCTATTCTCTCCAGTGTGACCCACCCCACCCCTTCTCCCCCATCTCTTCTCTCTCTCTTTTGGTCAGGATGAAGCGGGCTCAGTTTGGGCCCCACGACTGGCTGTCCTTGTCAGTGCCACCGGGCCCCAGCTGGTTGCTGGTAGACAGCTTGGAGCCTGAGACCGCATACCAGTTCAGTGTCCTGGCCCAGAACAGGCTGGGAACCAGCGCCTTCAGTGAGGTGGTCACTGTGAACACTTTAGGTGAGGTCCTGGGCTGGTGTGTATGGGGGTTATTTCTTAGTAGAGGTGTCCTAGACAAAGTTGATGCTAGTGATAGTCTCAGAACTAACATTAGGGCTTGGTGTGTGTGCCAGTACCTTACCAAGGGTTCTCTGTAATGGGCTCTTTTGATCTCCCAGTAAGGATTTGCCGTTTTCTTCTGTAGGGTTTCTGGTCCTGCATCATGGGAACCCTCAGATGGGATGGAGAGGTTCAATGCCATATATGAATGTTGGGCAGTTCTACAAGGGGACAGGGAGTCCTTCTGCACTATCTGACTACACTTGTATTTCTTCTGGGGGCAGGGAGGTGTCTAAGAACAATCCTTGGCAAGAGACACTTCTCAGGTGGATGGAGGTCGTGTCTCCAGCCCCCTTTCTGCCCCGTGGATGGCAGGTGTAAAATGCTCACCCCAAACTCCGAAGTTCCTCTTCTGGGTGTCATTTATTGTTTGTTTTTGAATAGGGTCTGACTGTGTAGGCCTACCTAACCTGGAACTCACTCTGTACCTAGCTGGCCTTGAACTCAGAGAGCTCTGCCTGTCTCTGCCTCCCAAGTGCTGGGATTAAAGGTTTACACCACCAAGCCTGGCCTGGGCCTCATTTTGAGCTCAAGGGCCCCAGATGGAATCAAAAGTAGGACTCGTGTGTCGTGAGAAGAGCTTATCAGTTCTTGGGATGAGAGCAGAAGATAAACCATGTGCCTCTTAATAGTAGGAAAAGCATCAGAGGCAACCACATTTGAGAAATGTGTCGTTAAGCAGTGAGGTCTTCGTGTAGATGGCATGAGACAAAATGATGCAACCAAGAAATCCAGTGAACTGTAGATCCTCAGAGCTGATGCTGCAGGAGCAGGGTGGGCTGTTGTCACCAGCAACCTTTTCCGTTGTTGGAGTACACCCTAGCCATAGAAATAAAGCACAGGGCCTGGAGAGATGGCGCAGAGGTTCAGAGCACTGGTTGCTCTTTCAGAGGTCCTGAGTTCAATTCCCAGCAACCACATGGTGGCTTACTGTAAAGAGATCTGGTGCCCTCTTCTGGCCTGTGGGAATAGATGCAGGCAGAACACTGTATACATAATAAATACATAAGTCTTTTTTTTAAAAAATATTTATTTATTATGTATACAATGTTCTGTCTGTGTGTATGCCTGCAGGCCAGAAGAAGGCACCAGACCTCATTACAGACGGTTGTGAGCCACCATGTGGTTGCTGGGAATTGAATTCAGGACCTTTGGAAGAGCAGGCAATGCTCTTAACCGCTGAGCCATCTCTCCAGCCCCAAAACATAAGTCTTAAAAAGACATATATGGCATAATAAATGCATATACACAATAAACACTCATGGCTGGGTGTTGCTGTTGCCACGTATTCTGCACATGTTATGTGACCCGCAGTGCCACAGATTTGTTCATACTGATGTACCGCCCCTGTGGGAGGCACCGCCCCTGTGGGAGG
Source organism: Microtus pennsylvanicus (assembly GCF_037038515.1). NCBI lineage: Eukaryota > Metazoa > Chordata > Mammalia > Rodentia > Cricetidae > Microtus > Microtus pennsylvanicus. Next base: position 92,905,696 of record NC_134581.1, on the reverse strand, counting down.
CACCGCCCCTGTGGGAGGCACCGCCCCTGTGGGAGGCACCGCCCCTGTGGGAGGCACCGCCCCTGTGGGAGGCACCGCCCCTGTGGGAGGCACCGCCCCTGTGGGAGGCACCGCCCCTGTGGGAGGCACCGCCCCTGTGGGAGGCACCGCCCCTGTGGGAGGCACTTGTTTTTCTCTTACAGTGTTTACTCTCTTACTAGATGATAGGAATTTTTAGCTCTATAATTTCATGGGGCTACCATCAGAGATGTTATATGTCACATGACTGTACTCTGCACTAGATTCTTCTCTCTTCTCCATGGTGCCCGCTGCTTGGTCATCTTGCAGCGGTCCTAGTCGGAAAAGAGCCACAGCTCTGGGTCACCAGCCCTGACTTACCTTTCCTGGAATCAGGAGGGCTTCTGTAGGTGACGCCCTCTCACCTCTCTGAACCAAAGTCATCTTTTGCTCGACTCTGCTCCCCACGCTGGGTTGGGGATCTGCGGCCATCATCTTTCTTCTTCCTCTTCCTCCTGTAGCATTCCCCATTACAACTCCAGAACCCCTGGTGCTGGTGACCCCACCAAGGTGCCTCACAGCCAACCGGACCCAGCAGGGTGTGCTCCTGTCCTGGCTCCCACCTGCCAACCACAGCTTCCCCATCGACCGCTATATCATGGAGTTCCGAGTCGGGGAGCGCTGGGAGATGCTGGATGATGCCATCCCAGGCACTGATGGAGACTTTTTTGCCAAGGATCTGTCACAGGTGAGGACTTTAACTTTCTTGTCCCTTGTTCCCAGTTTCTGGAGTTGTTAGGACTATTTGTGAAGCCACTGAGTATTTGAGTAACGCACTTGAGGAGCATAAGGTCAAGCCCCACACTGACCCTCTTTATCTGCGGTCTTACACTCTCCGTAGTCTGCCACCAACGGTTGGATTAGGTCGCCAGACCAGAGCTAGCTAGCTTGGCATTGGGGACCAGTGCTAACACAGGTGGTTTGACTCAGCTATAGACTCTAACTAGGGTAAGGCAGACTGAGGCCAGTAGGGATCATCAGACCTCAGAACTCAGTTTCCTGGGTTCCAGTTAGGGTGGGCTAAGGAATCCCTAGAAAAGTTGTCTCTTAGGCTGGTCAAGAGGGGGTGGGTCTTCTTTTAATAACTCAGAGTCCTGGAAGAAACTGTTGGTTTTTTTTTTTTTTGTGGACATCTTTTAAGCAGGAACATCTTTTTCTTGAGAGAGAAAGAAGGTTGCTTCATAGATAGAAGAGATCTCATCCATACACCCTTCAATTTCCCCTTTCCTGCATGCTCTGAATGGCCACTGGAATTGATTCATGATGCCGTTTGAGAGCTCATTGTGCGTCTGTCTCTGCAGTCTATCGATGGCCTTGTGTACGTGGCTCAAAGTCCATAGCTCGAATGGTGGGAACAGGCACACTATAACATTGACTGATACAAGCAGTCATCATTAAACACTTCCTGGGACAAGGGTACCCTGTTTCATGGAAGTCATGCGCAGGGTCAGTGGCTGTGGTCCTAAGCCCCGCAGCTGACTGGGCATTGTCCCTGGATTGTAGGATACGTGGTATGAGTTCCGGGTTTTGGCTGTCATGCAGGATCTGATCAGCGAGCCCAGCAACATCGCCGGCGTCTCCAGCACAGGTACTTTGGGTTCCCAAATTGTCTAACAACAACCAGGACATAAGCTTTACGGCCACACGAGAGTCCTTTGTAGAACAGCTAATCTGGGAGGGCGGGCTGGGTTAGAGACGTAAGCTTGGGAGTCCTAGCATTTCTGAAGTCCATCAGATCTGTGATTCCGTGACGCGTGATGGTTTATCCCACCGTGGAGCTGGGCCGCTGCTACACTGTAAGCTAGCTGAGGAAGTAAATCGTTCCATCTTGTCAGCGTGCGCTGCTTGCTATACACTTTCTGTTTGCTCTTGAGCTTTAGCGTGTGATGGGGCGGGCACTGTGAATTAGAGGGAAGACGTAGCAGGTCAACAAGTGTTTGTTGGATGCCTATTATAGGCTTCCTTATAATTATGTGGGTTTTATTTGGAAAATTGTTGTTTGGTATTGTTTTCCTTCCTTTCTTCCTCTCCCTAGAGTTTTTCTTTTTTTCTTCAGGCTAAATAAAGCCAACTCCCTAGCATTTTCTCCATTTATCTTGTTTTTTTTTCTTGGCACTGGTCCCATTTCCACATGTCTTCTCTCCATACCAGAGTTCCTGAAACATAGCAGAGACCCTCGCCAGGGAAGTGGTGTCCTTGGTTTGGGAGAGGCTCTTCCTTAGTAAGCCAGCCAAGGAACCCTTTCCTTGGGCACAGAGTATACTGAGATCCCTAGGGCCAGGTTGCAAGGGTCTTGGCCAGAAGGCTCTTGTAGGAAGCCTCTTGGAGTTACCAAAGCACTGGTGTGGACAGATGGGGAAGAGAGGAGTGAAGCCGAGGGCATACGGGGAAGGGGAGAGTGTGATTTTTTTTTTGTCTTCTATATTAGGCACCCTGGGGTGTTTGTGTAAACTCAAGTTATCTCCCATAGGCAGCAAAAAGGAGCTGCTTCTGTTTTGGCTCCCCTCCAGGGAAAAAATGCAGAGAGAGAGAGAGAGAGAGAGAGAGAGAAGAACATAGAAAAATAGCTTCCAGCCAGAGCCAAAGTAGAGGACTTGAGTGTTTTGCGCACTCGGTTTTGTGAACTGTTCTGACTCAGTAGCCTTGTGCCCGGTCCCCCAAAGTAAGGAAGCACACCTAGTCAGGCAGTCCTACGTGGGGGAACGAGGCTGCAGCAACAGCGGCATCCCCTGTAGTTAGCTCCCCTATTTTCCAATGGTCTATCAGTGGGATGTGGATTCTTTTTATCCATTATCATTGTTGACATGGAAGTGAACACTGGCCAGCCGTATCTCAATGTTTGAAATTTCCCTTCGGTATCCTTTAAGAGTGGTAGTTATTGATCCCACGGCCCACGCGTGCAGTACGGTGGGCTGAGGTCTGGACCAGCTCGGTCACTAACTGGCCTGTGAATCCTGCATAAGGCTTGTTCTTTAACTGTGGGAGGGAGAACGAGCCCCTCTTCTCTACAGCTCCAGTCGGCTTCTGGAGCCTGAATGACCAAGATAGAGCAGTCCTTGCTGTAGGCAGCGTCCAGCCTATCCTGTAAGGAGTTAGAAGATGGATGGGCCCGTATTCTATCCTATCGGTCCCTCTCTCTGATTTAGAGTTGTATTCCCAAGGTGTCTTCATTCTCTAGATGGCATGGGAGAAGGCTGGAAATGGGAATAACCGTGCTCCTGTTAGGGTACCGCCAACAGCAGAGTGAGTTAGTTCTTCAGTCTTTGCCAGTCAGTGTCTTCAATTGGAGAAGTCGAGTCTGTGTGTAGCTCACAGGGTTACCGTGGAAGGTCTGGGAGCATGCGTGGAAGCGCTCACAGTGACAGCCATAGAGTATAACTGGGGATTATCCTCTGGAGGGGAGATGTGGGTATCGTTTCTTCTTTGTAAGCTACAGGGAAGTTACTTGACTGTCACAGACTGCCCCTTCCTTACCTCTCCCCACACTGCTGCGCCGACCCCATCACTCCTCTTTAAAGGCTCATGTGAGAACTGGGTGTGGAAGCCAGGCCCCAGCCTCGTCTGCCACGGACGGGGGGGGGGGGGGGGGGGAGTCTCTAGAGATCAAATCTCAGAGCAGGTGGGGAAAACTCTGGCAAGCATGAGACCCACGAGTACTTCTGGCCTTCCTTGCAGACATCTTCCCACAGCCGGACCTGACCGATGATGGGCTGGCCCGGCCCGTGTTGGCTGGGATAGTGGCCACCATCTGCTTCCTGGCGGCCGCCATCCTCTTCAGCACTCTGGCTGCCTGCTTTGTCAACAAGCAGCGGAAGCGCAAGCTCAAGCGGAAGAAAGGTAGGCGCTTGTCCCCTCTCAGTGCCTGGCTGAGGTCAGGTGTCCTCTAGGAGGCAGCCAAACCGCTTGGGGAGCTTCTCCTCTGGAAAGAGGGACACAGGGATCTTGCAGGCAGAGCTGCCAGTGGGATTAGATTTGATTTTTAAAACATTTTGCTCATTTCTGGAAAATTCCACACTTCTATTATCTTCCCCCACTACCTCTAATTCCCTCTAGGACCCACCAATCCAGCTCCATTCCCCACTTCACATCCTTTATTATTATTGTTGTTATCATTGTTATTGTTATTATTGTTGTTGTTATTATTTTGATAGAGAGCCCAGACTGGCCTCAATTTTGAGATTGTCTTGTCTCAGTCTACCAAGCACTGAGATTACAGGCATGTGCCTCTATGCTCAGTAGGGCTTGATTTGAAAAGGGGAAAGAAGAGAGCAAGGGTATTGGAGAGAACAGGGATGGGCCAAGGCTACAGGGAGAGAGGGCCTCTGAGTTGGGCATAGAACTGCCAGGCAAGGGAAGCCTTTCCGCTGTGACTGCCTATCAGGCCTCTCCTCTCTGTGCACCCTGGTTGTAGAATTTACCAGTTTTGTTTGTGGGCTCAGGCCTCTTCCTTTGGTTTTCCTTCCAGATCCTCCGCTCTCCATCACTCACTGTAGGAAGAGTCTTGAATCTCCGTAAGTATCTCTGGCTCTTGGGGGTCTATAGGTAGAAGGCGGAGGCTAGACATAGGTAAACTATTAGTTTTAGCTGACCCCATTTCCCTAAGCTATTTCACGTTTGCAGATTGGCATGTCAGTTCTAAGTTGCCCACGTGGACTGAGGGAGTGTAGTAGAGATGATCCAAGCTAGTAAGTTATTTGTTTAGCTTTGCGGTTTTTTGTCCTTTGCTTTGCTAGAGTCAATGTTAATATTAGCTTGCATTTCTTGAACAACTAGGGAATAAAGTTGGAGTTGCGCTTGGGCAGGGTGTACCAAATTTAGGCGCTGGCCATAAGAAAAGTAGCAGTGTGGGTGTTTATTCCAAAAATGGATGATGCGTGTCTAGACAATTGAGAGAGCTGGCCAGAGTTTCTGACCGAAATATGCAGCCCATCCATGCCTGTTTCCTTTAGAGTCGCTGTTCAGACAATGACATAAAGTTGTAGGCTGTATCGCACCCCTTATCACCTTCTGTTCCTATCCTTACAGCTTGTCCTCCGGCAAGGTGAGTCCTGAGAGCATCCGCACTCTCCGAGCCCCATCTGAATCCTCTGACGACCAGGGCCAGCCTGCAGCCAAGAGGATGCTGAGCCCCACAAGGGAAAAAGAGCTGTCCTTGTACAAAAAGACCAAGAGGGCTATCAGCAGCAGGAAGTATAGCGTGGCCAAGGCTGAGGCTGAGGCTGAGGCCACCACACCCATTGAGCTGATCAGCAGAGGTCCCGATGGCCGCTTTGTCATGGGCCCTTCTGAGATGGAGCCTGCGGTGAAGGGCCGGCGAATCGAGGGCTTCCCCTTCGCTGAGGAGACTGACATGTACCCCGAGTTCCGGCAGTCAGACGAGGAGAATGAAGACACACTGGTGCCCACGTCTGTGGCTGCCCTGAAGCCTCAGCTGACCCCTATGTCTTCCAGCCAGGACCCTTACCTGCCACCACCAGCATACAGCCCTCGGTTCCAGCCTCGTGGGCTCGAGGGCCCTAGTGGACTGGGAGGACGGCTCCAGGCTACTGGCCAAGCGAGGCCCCCTGCCCCTCGGTCCTTCCACCACGGCCAGTATTATGGGTACTTGAGCAGCAGCAGCCCTGGGGAGGTGGAGCCTCCACCCTTCTATATGCCAGAAGTGGGCAGCCCCTTGAGCTCGGTCATGTCATCCCCACCCCTGCACACCGAGGGGCCTTTTGGCCACCCCACCATCCCTGAGGAAAATGGAGAGAATGCTTCCAACAGCACTTTGCCCTTGACTCAGACACCTACAGGAGGGCGCTCCCCTGAGCCCTGGGGCCGGCCAGAATTTCCCTTTGGGGGACTGGAGACCCCAGCTATGATGTTCCCCCATCAGCTGCACCCCTGTGATGTGGCCGAGAGTTTGCAGCCCAAGCCCTGCCTGCCCCGAGGACTGCCCCCAACCCCCCTCCAGGTGCCTGCAGCCTATCCAGGCATGCTATCTCTGGAGGCGCCAAAAGGCTGGGTTGGCAAGTCACCTGGCAGGGGCCCCATCCCGGCGCCCCCTGCCACCAAGTGGCAGGACAGACCTATGCAACCTCTGGTCAGCCAAGGGCAGCTAAGACATACCAGCCAAGGTATGGGGATACCGGTGTTGCCTTACCCCGAGCCAACCGAGCCCGGGGGGCACGGTGGCCCCAGCACATTTGGCCTGGATACCCGGTGGTACGAGCCCCAGCCCAGGCCCCGGCCCAGTCCCCGGCAGGCCCGGCGTGCCGAGCCCAGTTTACATCAAGTGGTGCTACAGCCCTCCCGGCTCTCACCTCTGACCCAAAGCCCCCTCAGTTCCCGCACTGGCTCCCCTGAGCTCGCTGCTCGAGCCCGACCTCGACCAGGCCTACTGCAGCAGGCTGAGATGTCAGAGATCACCCTCCAGCCGCCAGCCGCGGTCAGCTTCTCTCGCAAGTCCACGCCGTCCACCGGATCTCCTTCACAGAGCAGCCGCAGTGGGAGCCCCAGCTACAGACCCACCATGGGCTTTACCACTCTGGCTACAGGCTATCCTTCTCCTCCACCCGGACCTGCTCCTCCCGCCCCAGGGGACAACTTGGATGTGTTTGGACAGACACCTTCCCCTCGGAGAATGGGGGAGGAGCCACTCCGGCCAGATCCCCCAACAACCTTACCTAGTTCAGGGTGAGTGTAAGCCACTGCTTCTGGCCCACTTCCAGTCAAGCTCCCTATGCCTTACTCTGTCCCCTACTTCCCCAACATCCCAACAACGGGCTTTGTTTGGGACACACTGCTGCACCTCTGGGAGAGGAGGTCTGGCCACACGTTGGCAGAGTGCCTTCACTGGGACTGGTGGGTTTACCTGCTGGTACCCTGTCGGAAGCTTCATGAGTTGCCTCATCCAGCCCAGAGTTCAGTGAAGGCTCTCCGTGTATCAGGAACGTGGGGAAGGGGTCAGCACAGCAGGAAGTGATGTCTGTGAATCCTGCTCCTGAGGCGGGGCTGACCATACCCTGTTAATCTCAGGCGTTGGGTAGTCGCGGTTCTCCGCAGTTGCCTACAGACCTTGTCTCAGAGTCTTCTCTTGCGTAGCCACTCCGCACCACGTAGGGCTGCTGCACAGGGGCCCCGTGTGCTTACATACGATGTCTGTTAGCATGCCCAGTAAGTGCTGAACTCCAGGCCGTCCTTAGTCTCTCCAGGAAGGTGCCCCTGGAGCCTAAGAACAAGCTCAGACCCGTGTGTGGGGGGAGCCATATCCCCGCCGTCCTGTGTGCGTCACAGGAAGCTACAGAGAGACAGACAGACAGACAAGCTCCCGAGATCTGCTCGACCGGGAGCGCACACTCTGTACTGTATCAGCTGGTATTCCAGGTACCAGTCGGCCTGGACACCCGTCTGTACCTCTTCTTCCGTGAACCTGCCCTCCTCCCTGCCTCCTAGCCTTTGTTCCTTTTCAAGTCAGTCTGTCTTCCTCGTTTCCTTCTCCATTGCCTTGAGGTTGACCCAGTTTGTTCTGAAGAGACTGCCACGCCTCTGTCGTGCCCACCGTACCTTCTTCCCTCGCCGAGCCCTCATCCTTTCTCCCTCCTCTTTCTCACTCTTTCTCTTGGGTTCTCTCTTCTTGATGTAGTGGTCTGTGGAAGCGAGCAGAGTTCCAGAGGAGGCTGTCCTGGTGGTGGAGGGTTGGGAGGTAGCTGGAGAGGAGGGATCTCAGCCCTCCCCTTCCCACCACTCTGGTCACTGGAAACTGCAGGCGCTCCTAGTGGGCAGGCTGTGTGGGGATCCTAGGGACTAGCTAGGGCACCCGCCTCTGTCTGCAGCAAATGCTGTCCTCACTCCCTGTCTGTGCCTTGTACAGCCCGCTCACCATCACTGTTCCATCATGCCTTTGGTTCTCTGGCTCTCTCTTCTCCCTCACCCCTCCTCTGGCCTCGCCTGGGGTCTCTGCTCGCTGTGCCCCCCCTTCTCCCCTCTGGGTGCGCGTGGGTGGTTCACCTGGCCGGTGTTGGTAACTGCTTTGTTTCTGATTATCTCAGCTATCTGGGCAGTGTTGTCGAGACAAGCCTCTCCTCAGCTCAATAGGTAAGGGAGGTCATCGGCGGGGTGGGGCGGGGCGGGCAGGGGGAATGGGGCTTCAGCAGGGCCATCGCTTCTGTAAGAGGGGCTCCAAAACACATCCCCCTCATTGCCCCACCTGGGCGGCCGCTGCTCCTGGGTTCCCATGGCTTCTGGGTTCCCCACATCGCATTGCTCTGCTGCTCCAGCTGCCCAGCTGCCAGGCCGGGGCACTGCCTAGCTGTAGCTTTTAACCTCCAAGCCCACACCCACCTTTCTAGAATGGATTGCAGTTATTCTCACTTGCCACTCCACTGCCAACACCCATATAGATTCCCCACAGCAGCTGCAGGACCCCGCATGAACCCCAAAGGACCCAGAATTTTCACAATCAGCTTTGCATCTCTACCCTTGGGGACCTGTTTGGGTTTATACTGAGTTCCAGGGGTCCTCTCATCCTCTCTACCCCACTGCTCAGTTTTCCCAGCAGACTCAGGGATAGTGTCCTCCCTGACAACCCCTCCCCCTAAACTCAGATCTTTTCCTGGGGTTGCTAATCCCTCACTTTTCCTGAGATTTTTCCCCCCCTTTCTGGCGCTCTTAACGATAGCCGTCCCTCTTCCACATCCATATGGGTCCTCAGGATCAGGTGGCTTCCAGATCTTTGGAAGGTGGGAAGTGTAACCACTCCCCCAGCTTCTTGCATTCTGCAGCCCTTTCATGGTTGCTGCAGGACTGAAATGTGACCTCGTCCTTAGAGCCACATTGCTTTCAGGGTCCCTGTCGTAGCTATGCTGGCCTCCTAGGGTCATGCTCTTAGGAAAAGGCCTCGGGAGAACTCATGCCAGGGAGAAGGGAGTTGAGTTAGCAGAAAGTTGAAAATCCTAGAGATCAATACTTGGTCCTCCCCTACTGTGGCTGGCTTCTCCAGCATCCTTCCAGGTGGAATCCAAAAGAAGAGCCCCCAGTGAAGGGGTCATGTATCTCTTAAGGATGCTCAGGACACTCAGAACTTCCTCTCTGTCAAAGCATCCTAAAGAGATGCTTGTTTTGCATCTGCTCCATTGCCCATGCTGGAACTGGCAAACTGCACCAGGCTCCTGGGTGGGAAGGGGGAGCTTTTTGTGTTGATGCTCTGGTTTCCAAGTGAGAAGAAGCTACCTGCTTCTCTCCTCTCACGTGCCATGACAGGCTGCTCTTCGTAATTCAGGACTATAAATCTCATTGTGTCATAAGAGAGGCCTCCCATAAAAAGACGGTGGGGACATTTCTTTATGACCTGAAGCTTTAAAACGGTCAGTCAGTATCTCAGCGGCCCTAACATGGTGTGAGGCCCACTGAATGCCAGCCTGTAGCCACCCCTGTTGGCAGGATCGTGCAGTGCTTGCGAGCTCACCTGCTTCCGGGACCTCCTGGATGGATGTTACAGAGCAGGCGCAATGATCAGCTTCCCTGTCCTGTGCCTGTCCTTCCCACCATTCCCTCGTATAGCGCATAGCCCCTTTGTTGCCCCCGAGGTTTGGTAGCCCTAGGACAGCTCTTACCCAGTTCCTGGGAAGTAGACAGGCTCTACTGTCATCTGTGACTTCCAGCCCCTTCCCCACCTTCCCCTCCAATTCCCCTGACCCTGTCTTTCCCAGTGTCTTCATCATGTCAGATCTGAGGGAACCCAGCCACATTATCACCGTGGCAAACCTGGAGTCCAGGGCCAGCAGTGAAGGACAGTTGTTCCTCTCCTAGGCCTGGCTAGCATCCCCAGCCCAGAAGAATGAAGACCCTCTACATTATCTGCGTTACGCTTTTCTGGTGCTAGGCAACAGGAACCTCTGCTCATTCTCCTGCTTGCTGAAATACTCCCTGGGGCACAGGAGCTGCTGGGCCATGGGGGCGCGGTGGCTCCTTTGTAGACGCTGTCTTCATGCTGCACCTTTGCATGTGTCCCCCGGTCTTGCTTGGAGACATGGTGATGCTTCTTGTCTGCGTTTGTCCTTGCTTTGTTTCTTTCCCCTTCAGTTTCTGTCCTTTCCTCCTGTTTATTCCCGTTGCTGCTCCCCCACCCCGTCCTCCTTTTCTCTCTTCCCTCTTTATCCTCTTCCCAGCTCCCATCTCAGTGTGGGGAGTTGCAGTATGTGGATCTATTCTTCTCTGGGTCACTGGGGGTCCAGCCACTTACTCAGTGCCCCTCTGATGCTGGTAATACTCCGATTTCCCATCTCTGTCGACTTCCATTTCCTGTGCCCTCTGTGAGGCAGAGGCCTGGAAAACGTAACCTGACCCCCTTTTATTTAGGTGGATTCTAGGAAGGAGTCCCCATTTGGACACAAGCGTTTTCTGAGTCCTGAGGCAGAACACTGAGTCTGCACCCTGACACCCCCCCCACCCCGAGAGGGATCCCTTTGTGATCGGGCTTGCCTGGAATGATGCTGGCTTGTGAATTCCTGGTTGTCTCTGGGGTACATAGAGAGTGCTTTCACCTTCTCCCTGACTGTCCTATGTACTCAAATAGATATCCCCATCCTTTCACCCGTGATGAGAGGAGGCAGCCGCCGAGCTACTTCTTTCTGCCTCCTGTCTGGGGTGGGGGTAATGGGAAACTGTGTTGCTCTAGTTTATCTTCTGTTGCTGTGATAAACACCAGAACCAAAAGCAACCTTGGGGAGGAAAGGGTGGATTTGGCTTGCAGGAGCATCATTCAGGGAAGTCAGGTCAAAAGCTCAAGAGAGGAACCTGGGGTCAGGAACCAAAGCAGAGACCTTGGAGGAACACTGCTTACTGGCTTGCTCCTGGGCTTATGTTCAACGACCTTTCTTATAAAGACCAGGCTCACCTCCCTAGCAATGGTACCATCCACAGTGGGCTACTCCCTCCCACCTTTAGCAATCAAGAAAATGCCCCGCACACGTGCCTACAAGCCAGTCTAATGGCGGCGGTTCTTCAGCTGAGGCTCCCAGGTGTGTCAAGAATTGCTATCGCACGTGTCTTGATGGCCAGTTCTTAGCGCACGGAAGCAAGGCAATGGCCAGCTGGATTTTGACTTTCCTGGCCTAAGGTTTTCCTATGTTGTAAATATGCCACCTCTTTTTCTCAGCTACTCTAGGGAGCAGGGTGCTAGGCAGATAACACCTCTTGGGTTGAATGAGTGGATTGGGAATTTTGTGTGGCCTGGCATGGGGGTGGATTTTGAAGTACATGTTGGCGCCCTTTGGTAATTCTGAGCTGCAAGGAACATCACAGGATCGCAGAACTGGAATTTACATGAAATGTGAGACCAGGAAAGCTCGTAGGCTTGGATACCTTTGTCTGTCAGTAGTCTATCTGGGTCACCTCCTCGGAGAAGGGGACCTGGAGTGTGAAGCAGTCCTGTATGTGGGGAAAAGTCAAGACTGACCAGCAGGAGAACGGAGCCTCGCCTTGGGAGACCAGGGCTGGAATCTGTTGTAACCTCCTTACCTACAGGTCAAGTTCAGGGTGATTTCAGAGTTCTTCATCCTGATTTCTATTCTAGATACCAATGCCAAAAGTTCCAAGGGTGGAGTGATACCAGGTAGACTTGGGACACAATTACCCTTCCTAAAAACAGGAGACAGGTTGATACCAGAGGACTTGTGGCGCTGTTCTTAAAGTGTCCTGGGAAATAGTTCATGTCTTTTCTGTATAACTCACTTAAAACAGACCCATTCTGTCTGTGTCTCTCTTCCCACCTGTCCTGCTAAAGGCTTGCTTTTATTTTTGCCTCTGGCATTACGCAAGTAAATCCTGGTGCCTCCAGGAGACATCGTCTGCTCTGTCGCAGTGTCTGAGTCCTGAGCCAGGAGCTCAGGCAGATGGGCGGCAGGTATCCTGGAAGGGCTGGAGCTTGGCCACTTCTCAAGTGAAAATTGGATTCTCTCTTGATATGTCATTGTTGTTTGGGAGTTTGTTCCTCAAGATGAAACTTGAGCAGTTTGCCCCGTCTCTGGTCTGTCTTATGTCTGTGTCGCTGAAGCAGAGGGCAGCAGTGGCCAGTGGATTGCAGAGCAGGTGGGCGGAGCAGGGAAGCTCGGTTGTGTCTGTTGTAGCCTTTGTACCCATTTTCCTGGGAAGAAATTTAAAGAGTGGTGTAGCCTAATACTGAAGAGTCTGCCTGATGGGGGTATTTGGCTAAGTTGATCCTTTTCTACAGTTCAGCTTCTCCGTCTAGAATATGGTTAATGCAGTCCTCACCTCTTAGACTCATAGACGTGGTAAGTGGTAAGCATACATTACATAATACAAACGTAATAGTAATAATATGTTAATTGTGCTATTGGTATTCCACCCCCTGAAAATTTAACCTGCCTGAAGAATCCTTGGGAATTTTCAGGGGTACCCTACCAGCTTCTTGTATAGCTTGTGCCCTGACCCAGGGCTCTTTCTGTGGTTGACTGGATTGGCTTTTGAACTCATGGCTCTCTGTGGAACATACGGAAAGCGGTTCCACCATTTCCCCGGCTGTTGTGTGTTAGTGAATTGTTTTTCCCATCCTACCATCTGCAGGAGGGAGAGGCGGCTCCCATGCTACTTCTGCCTGTTGACTGAAGGAACAGGGAGAACTGTGCTGTAACTGTGGGTCGTCAAGGGTTGTACAGGGGTGCGCTGTTCCCGCCTGCCTCATGTCTGTCTCCTTTGACTGTGTATCTCACCTCACATGGCCTTTCTGGATGCCGGCCAGGGTCTAGATTAGAGGTGGCAAATTGTGGAGGATTCATGCCTTTGATTTTCCTTTCAGGTAACACAAAGAGCACTGTCCAAGCTGAGAAGGGGTGATTCGGGGTCTCTCCAAGATCCCTTCCAGCTGCAGCTTTCGGGGACGATGTCTGGGTGGAACTGGGGTGGGAGAAGGGAAAGGGATTGGACACTGGCATATTGGGTCTTTGGGGGGACTTGCTCACACTGTGAACTAGGTTGCTTTATCATGGGGCATGGGTACCTGTGCAGAGTATAGTGATGTTGTGGGGGCCGTGGAATGTTAAGGAGTTGCCTCTGACTTGAACTTGAGAGCGTTTCTCGATACCCAATGCGCTAAAAGACCTTGGAGAAAATGGCATCCATCAAGGAAGATGGAGGTTTCTTCACTGCCAGCTATTTCCAGAGACCAGAGGCTCTACCACAGTCTGTAAGTTTCTTTTTCCCACTCTTTGTAGAGACCTTCGATGGTGGAGAAGTGCCGTCTTTTCATCCTTTCTCTTTGTCCCCCCTCACTTTTTCCCCCTACCTCAGGTAGCTTGTGGACCTTTGGGGACTTCTTTGGCTTCCGCAGGACCATCAGGTTTTCTTTTTTAAAAATCAGGATGTGCTAAAACCTCACTGTGATGGATGTGGGGAAGGGAGATGTGGTGCTTGGAGACCAAAGAAAGTCACCTTTGTCTGCCATAGCCCTAGAATGTCCCTCCCTTACCTGGTCTTATTCCAGTACCAGTATTTGTGGAAAGGAATCGTATCTGCCTCTCTCTTGCCCTCTTTGTTCCTCAGGCTCCAAGTTGTCTTGCTTTGAGAAAAACTGAGATTGATAACGTATCTTCTCCATTTTCTTCTTTTATGACTCTTGGCAAAGCTCTCTCTGTAGGCATGGTGTCACACACTGCTCTCCTTTTGGTTTGCTTTGCTTCCCTTTGTGACCGAGACTGCACAGGCTCTGGTTAAATGGTTGACTTGATCAATCCCATAACTGGGGTGGAGAAAGAAGGGTTCCACATGTAGGTATCTCCTCTCTCAACAATCTCAACATTTAGGTTGAATCTTAAGATACAGAACACATTGGAGACCAGTGACAAACAGCAAGGCCTTTGCAAGGCCCTAAGATTTCAACACTTGGCCCTGTCGTAATCTTCTGCTTTCTTCTGTTTTCTTACGAGACTGTGGAAATCTGAGCCTAGACTGCAGAGTGTCCTGCAGACAGACCTGCTGAAGATGCTGGTGTGTCACAGCAGTTAGCTGTGAGGTTCTAGATGAATCTTGCAGGTGGAGGGAGTATCTCTGTGAAACTGGGAGCCGCAAACCCCACACCTCACTGGCTGTGTGTCCCTTCCTATCTCTGGAGACGGGAGGCAGCTTGCTGGGACTGGATTTGCTCACCCCTTGCTGTAATCTGCTCTTCACTTTTTCCTTAAAGGTCTTGATGATGATGAGTTCTAGGAACCGACTCTTCTCTGGCACTTGCTTGTCCCAGCCTAAGTGATGTGTGGTAGGCTGACATTAAAGTCTCTCTCTCCTTCCCTAGGGTCTTCTGATTGTTCCGCAGGTTGGTTTCCACCTGAGATAGGCCTCCTGCCGCTGGAGCTTTCTATTGGGTTTTCTCCCTTCCAGGAGCAATAGGAAGGCAAGTGTCCAGGAATGATTGTGGACACCCCGGACTCCATCCCTGGGCTCCATCCTTCTATGGGCAGTCCTTTGGCTTTCTTCCAGCCCTCTTCAAAGGCTCCTTTCTGGGAGCTGACCTGTGCCTCTCTAATTGTTCCTTGCAGAATACTTCCACCTGCACCCGGGAACGCTGCTGTGCCTGAGAGGCTGGAGGCTCTGAGATACCAACGGATAAAGAAGCCCAAAAAGTCATCCAAGGGCTCTTCGAAGTCAAAGAAACGATCCGGTAAATGGTGGGAAGCGCCTCTCCTCTTTCCACCGTGCTTTTCCCAATTGATGAGGATTGTGGGCCCAGGATCCCAAACTTGGGTGTTCTCTAGAAGTGAAGCCAGCTTCTCTTGTTCTTGATTTCCTTTTAAGCATTTGTTTTCAATAATGCACAAATGATTTTTCGTATAGAAACACAAGAAAGAGATCTGACTGCCTTCCCTTCCCCGGTTCATCTCCTCCTACCTGGGGAGTCATTGCTCTGAGGGTATGTGTACCCGCAGAGCCTTGTCTGTAGTCACAGCTTTAGGAAGTATGTTAAATTGTTTCAGTGTATTTTTGAGGAACACACTGTTCCTCAAAAGTAGTGTCCTGTTCTTTCCCAGTCTGAAGCACACTTTGCTGCTATCCCTGTCTCCTTGTACGATGCTCTGTCACCATTTCAAGCCCTCTAGTTGAACACTGGGCAGGCGTGATAGAGCTTAGGGTCACGTGGCACGGGCCAGTCTCTACTTTGACTAACCTTTTCTAAGGATAGAGAGTGAATTCTCATTGTCTCCTAAATGACACTTCCATTGAAATGCATATTCCGCGGTGATGGGTAGCTTAGAAAGAGTGCAAAAAGAATTGATCTTTCGTTTAGAAAAGCAGTTGATGCTTATCAGATAGTCTCTTGCTACTGATGTCTGTTAGGAACATTATGATGACCTGTCAAGGAAGAATATTCAGCAGTTTCTCTGATAAGCCAGGTGTGAAAAATTGTCCCACAGAGGCCAAGCCCCTAAACTCATTGATGACTTAACCTTCGGATATGGCCAGTTTCCTATCAGTTTGTTGATGGCAGTACAAAGGCAGAGAAAAAGAAAATTATCTTGTCGCCTTGAGATGGGGTCTAGCTAGATAGCTCAGGCTGGCCTGAAACAAGCTGTATAGCTTAGGATGGCCCTGACTTTTGGTCCTCTTGCAACCTTTTGATGGGTAGGATTACAGTGTGTGCTGCCATGTTCAGCAAAAATGAGTTTTCTGAGGCTTGGGTCAAATTCCAAGCAGAATTTAAAATAATTCAATTTGAACAGGTACATAATACATATGTATATATATTCCTTTTGTGTGTTTGCATCTTTGTCATTTAATGATAGGAACACATTCTGAGAAATGCACCGTTAGATGATCTGGGTATTGTGTGAACGTCTTAGACTATGCTTATATTAACTAGGACAGTCGTCATGTAATACAGTCTATGGAACTGCCATGACCTTTTCTTAGTGAAAATATTGGTATATAATTCATGACTGTGTATTTTAATAAATAAATCTCATCTAATTATTGTAAAATGGGCCACATCAGCTGCACCTGTTCTCTCCTATGCCTGGTCTGTGTTAACAGCCCAGGTGTCTTCCCTGAGTTCAAATCTTCTATTTCCAGTTGGCCATTGAACTCAGACTTGAATGTCTTATAACTCTTAATGTTTTTGATTATCCTCTTCGAAACCCCCGCCCCCCACTTCTCTTCAGTTACGTGAATGGTGTTGCTTCATCCATGCACAGCTTCTCCCCAAAGTCTTTTGCCCTCACACCCGATCCTTTGGTGAGGTATGTTGGCTCAACCTTTGCATTATAGCTGGCCTTCTTTGGTTGTCCTTACTGAAAAAATGGAAGCTCTAGTCCCTTCCTCTCCATTTTGAATTGGTGCTGTACCTTGTTGCCTTTCTCTCCATCTACACTCATATCGTATCCCATAGAGGTGACACCCTTAACCTGACCTAGGGAGATAACAATTACCCATCTGTCACTTAGCCTTTGGGTATGGCTGGTTCCCTATCATCAGTCTGTGTAATTTTCTTTTTCACTAAATGGGAATACTGAGGCAATAAGAAAGAAAATTGTCTTGTAATTGTTTTGAGACAAGATCTCACTGTATAGTTCAGGCTGGACTGGAACAAGCCGTGTCTGGACTTGAACTTTCAATCTTCTTGCTTCTACTAGAGTGAGCTGTAGAGATTTTACAGTTCTTTTTCTTTTTAACACATGTGTTTATATACATACATGCACAAGCACACACAATCTCACGCAAAAATCTTCTAGAAGCCTTTCCTTGCATCAAGGACAAGGTTTAAGCTCTGTTGACATAGTCGTCTTTCTCTCTCTAGAACATACTGTGTTTGCTCTTCTTCCTCCTCCTCCTCTTCCTTCTCCTCGTTCTTCTGGCAGAGTCTCACTATGTAGCCCAGCAACCTCGAACTCCTAATTCTATTGTCTCAGTCTCCCAGTGGGGATTACAAGCTTGTAACCATGCTGGCTTACACCTGCTCCTGACTTTGGGTTTATGCACTAGCTGTTCTTATTGATGGTTGCCATTTTCATTCAGCTCTGGGGAAGACTCCTCATTCAAGACTCTGGGCAGGTAGTAGTAATACCTGGGGAGGCAGGCGCAGGACCCTAGCCACTGGCCCTTTCCTGGTCCATCTTTCTTTGTTATTGTACTTGTAACACCTAAGAATCTAGTTTCTGTATCTTTCAAATCTTGGCTGTTTGTGTTTTCCTCCATACCTCTATGCTAGAGTATACTCTAGAAAACCAAACCTTCCCGCTGTGTCCTCCAAAGGGCCATGAGGCAGACGAATGGCCCCCGTAGTAGAAGAGGGGTGCAGGCCTGAATGTTGCTCATGACTGAAGTCTCGTGTAATGTCTGTCATTGTTTGGGGTAGGTGAGAGACATATTGAAACCCTGCTTCCTGCCACCTGGAATGATAACTGGTATCCAAGAGGCACAGCACAACTGATATTTGTAGACTGATTGCTAAAACAGTTTGATCATTGAGATCCATGAACTCACAGAAGGGGAAATACCTGCCTGACTTCGTTGACTCAAGGCTGGGTTGCTGGTTGCTCGAGTGGGGGAAAGAGGAGGTTCTCGGCAGCGGTTTGGCCTCAGAGCCATGAACAAAGGTGCTACCTTGGTTTCAGTGGCAACTTGGACTTCATCCCTGGGAGATGCATGGAGTGCGTGAGGCTCTGATCTACCCTTTTCACACCTCTTCTCTTGTGTGTCTGTCTTCTCTGTAGACGGTTCTGCCTCCCAGGCTCAGCAGCTTCCCAACTCTCAGGTTCTGTCGCCCGACGAAGCTGTCTGCCTCCGAAAGAAGAAGAGACATTCTCGTCCTGATCCCTTTGCCCGACTTTCGGACTTATGCCACCGGCAGCTTCCAGAAGACCAGACGGCAATCCTCAACAGCGTGGATCATGATGACCCAGGCCACGCTACTCTGCTATGACTTGACGTCACTCTAAGTGTCCCCAGGGTGGGGTGCTAGGCCTAGGGGGCAGAGCGGGACCATTGTACAGGGCCTTGTCCTCCTCTGCCCATCATGGGATGGCTCAGGCCCTTGTCCGATGTGTGGTCCCCCCCTGCCCGTGGGCCTCTCTCTCCCCTACCATCTAGCTGGCTAGCCTTGCCCACAGGACAGAGGACTGGGGGAAGAGCTTTTATCTGTGGGTCAGAGCTGGGAGTGTGTGAGGACAGGAAGCGTCTGTCTCAACACCATCTCTCCCACCTTACTCGATTCTTCTCACCTCTTCAAATGTCTTAGGAAGTGAGGAAGAGAAAAGCAATGGCTTTTACTACTCTGTGTTTGTTTCCGTTTTCCAAGTCCTGGGAGGGGGTTAGAATTATTTCCTATCCTCCAAACTCCACATATATATAGATATAGATACAAATACACTTGTGTGTAGTTGGTGGGTTTCTCTATGTGTATATATATGTACATTGAAGCAAAGTGCCGTCTCCCCCTGTGGTCGGTGAAGAACTGAACAGCTGGGCTTCATAAGCAGGCCGGCCTGTGGGCTGGTGGGTGCCCTCATGTCTGTCTTGGGAGATCATTCTGGCTGAAACAGGAGTCATGCCTCTCAGCTGAATTCACCATCCTTTCCAGCCTCTTCCATCTAGAGCAGAAAAGGGACCTTGCTGTGATTCCTAGCTCCTTGCTTGGGGTCATAGCAACAAGTTAACCCCTGAACTAATCCCAAGCCTTTATTACTTGCTTGCTAGGTGAGGAAGGCATGGCCAGGCTCCAGGCCAGACTGCCATCTTCCTTTCTTCTGCATTTTGGCACTCACCCGAGAAGCAGCGGTTGTTTAGCAGTGGGGCTGACAGGCAGGCCTGGTGTACAATCTCTTGTTCATGTGGCCATGCCTCCATCTCTTCTGGTCCAGCCAGGGCTAGGAACCCTGAAGCCAAAGGCCTTCCTGTTCCGCAGCCACCTGTGCTGAGCACCAAGCTACCACAGCTCTATTTATACCCGTCTTGGCTCTGAACTCAGAGCACCGCTCCCCCGCGGCCGATTGGCTCCTCCTTTCCTTTTGTGTTTGCTAATTCTCCAGATTGATTAATTGCCATTTGTGGGAGCTGCCTGCGGCTCCTTGGCATACTCTCTGTGTGCTGCCTGCCAACTCTGCTTTGCCCCGGGGTCCTTCTCCACCCCCTGGACCCAATCTCCAGTGCATGAGTTGAACAAGTGAGGGGACTTCAGGTTGTTGAGCTCTGGGGTGCCCTTTCCTTGCTGCCCCTGCATGGAGCTGTCTGAGACACCGGAATGATGACGGAAGTAGTAGTGGGTAGGCACCAGGGCCCTAATCCTTTCTCTGTACAAATCCTGTCCTGGTTCAAACTGTTAGCATCCCGAAGTTTTCCTGATGCCATTTGTCAATTCAGATGCTTCTCTCTCTCCTTAAATGGTTCTGATGTTGCTCAAGAGTAGACAAGGGGGAGAGCGGACCCGCCCTCTCCTCCCCTCCTGCTTTGCCTAAAGTATAACTGTCAGCTTCCTGGAAGTATTCCTTCTTGGTGCTGCTGTATCCATCGCTCCCCAGAGACCTCCTCGGGCATTAGTCCCGTCTGCTGGAAGGCTTCTGCTGCTCCCACAGAAGCTGCCAGTCACTCGGCCTAGTGACTTTGCTGAGGTCCCAGGGGCTGGGACACTGAGCTTTTCTCGGCGCTTCCATCTTAGGGGATGGACTGCATTTCTGCAGCCAGGCCTTGGTGCTTCCTTCTTGCTCCCAGTGAGCTAGGGATGGACCCTACACTAGAGGCTTCACCACACAAGCCACACCACCGCAGCTTTCTTCTGGATATAGGAGAAAGAGGTGCTGAGGGCAGAGTTCCTTTTGCTCTGCGGTTAGGCCGTGGACCTCGAACTGTCCACCTGATGTGATGCTCAGAGGTCTTGGGGGCCATGTGCCCTCTGGACCTCAACTCCGACAAAGTAGAAGAGCTGAGTTGGAAGACTCGCTTCTTTTTCAGCATGGGGCCACCGCTTCTGCCACTGTGCCACAATGGGCTGCTCCCTCAAGTGTCTCCCGGGGGTACTGGGAACCAATCTACCTGCAATGGTGGGGTAGCGTTTGGAGGCTCGCGGTGGCCTTGCGTGTGGTCTTTGCTTGCTCTCTCACACCACGTGACTCCTGAAGCTTGGAGCGTGAAAGTAGGTCGTTGGTGCTGGGCAGTACTGAATTTAGCCAAGCGTTCTGAGGACCCTCCTGGCAATTCTGATACTGTCTGAGCCATGAGGTGAGAATGGAGAAGTTGAGGTGGAAGACTTTGCTTCTTTTGGGTATTGTAGGGGCTAAGAGCCGCCAAACCTTGTGGGGTAAGATGCAAGTCCACGGCTAGGCTTGTAGGCTGGGCTTGCAGGCTGTGCTAACAAAGGTGCTGTCTTCTTCCTCTTCTTGCCTCTGATGGTGCCCCTTACCTCTGCCTAGCTGACCAAATGGTGGAAACTGCTTTTGACTGGCCAGTGGATGGCAGCTGTGCTATTGTGTCCCCTGGACTCCAAAAGGGCACAAGGTCTATCCATTCCAAAGTGACTTCTGATTCATTCTCCGCCTAAGAGGTCTTCCTTCTTGTGACTTTTCTTGGAGGCCAGCAGCATTCCTGCACTTCAGGAAACTGTTTCAGCTCTTCCTTGGTGACTGCAAGGCAAATTGGCAGGAAACAGTCCCCATGGCCAATGCGATGATCAGGGTGTCATAGGCACACTCTCAAGTACTGCCCTGGGCACGTGTTTGACAGGCTGGTTAGAAACGTGTGATGTTGGGGTATATCCATTTCTAGGGACCAATGACCTTTACACTCTGCCTTTGAACTTGGCAGTGACCACTATGAGCTTCCTAGGGCTTCATCTTCCTTGCTGTGGGAGACCATGTCTTTCCAATCCCCCCTTTTGGGTCTGGTTGCCTTGCAGAAGTAACCAGTTCCAAACCTATTCCTGTACTCAGTATTTTTTTCTATCTTTTCCTTCTGTACCTTGACTGGAAATGCTATCTCAGTGTTTAAGCCAAAATCCAAAAGGAGAGTAACCGGTTTCTCCAGAGAGACTGCAATTTGAGGGAAAGAAGATGAAAAATACGAAGTGAATCTTGCTTCTCTATTTGGTGGCTGACCACACAGGGCTTTGCTTCAAGACTCTGAGTGGAATTCTTTGCATCCGTGGTGATTGGTGGCTGTTGGTCCGGCATCTGATGCTGGTTCCTGCCTAATGGCCAGCCTGTCTTCTCCCGTTTTCTCGGACAGACGAGAACAGGAGAGAGGTGTTCAGAGAGTCTCCCAGTGGAAAGGGTGCAGCATCGCATGGCACAAGCAGGCTCTGCACTCCGTCTCCACAGGCTTAGCTTATGCATTTGGGGGAGACGTCGGCAGGATTATAACAATTCCTTATTGATATTTTTCCAGTGTGTTCTCTCTTGTTTTTTTGCACAGTGATCTAAACTATTTGAGGTTGAACAGATTTTAGCTGTTCATCCTTCTGCCCTTTTTATAGAGAGAAAACTAGGTAAAGTTGGGATGTGGGATTGCTTTCTTTCCTCCTCCTGGTGAGGCGTCCCAGAGCATTAGGGCATCTTAGTTGCTTCCTAGGATCTGTGTTTGAGGCTGAGGTATGTGTAGCTTGAGCCATTTCTTCTGATTTTGATAGCAAAATCCTTTAGAGGGTTTGGGGTGGGCTGGGAGAATTGTAGGTAAGTATATTTTACTAGTATGTAGAGAACTCTGGGAACTGAAAAGCTAATGGCTTGGACTTGCTTTGCTTGCATGTAAAAGTGCTTTGGGGGCACTGCAGGGACTTGGGGGTAGGAGGATAGAGTCAAGGGCAGAGATGGGGATACAGGGGAGTACCACTGATGCTTTCTGTGGGATCCTGAGCATTTTCAATAGTGCTCATTGACTTGGCCCTACCCTTTGTTCAGGCTCCAAGATGGTGGAGGCTCGGTTTTGCTGCTTACCTTTGTCTCTTTGGGAAGAGCCTCCAGAAGAGCCTTAGTAGCCACTCTGTACTGAAGACAGTAGTTGATAGGGCGGGTGTAGTTCAGGAAGAGAAGTTAAAGGGATGGACCGCGGAGAGGAGGCTTGACCGTGTTCAGATATGCGAGATGGAGACAGATAGAGTATGAAACCAACTGTAGAGAGTACAGGAATCCTGCGAGGATGAGGTTAACACCCAAACAAGACACCAAGCCTCTCATTCTCTTTGTGGCCACTCTGCCAGCTCCGATGACAGTGCAGATGGTTGAGGAGGATCATCACAAGGGAACGAGTGACTGTCAGGGAGGGCCATGAAGAGCAGGTGCCCCAGGTGTGGGGAGGATGTAGCCACTGAGAGCAGGTTGTGGGCAGGGCCTGCTGAGCAGACCCAGGCTGAATCTTGGAAGAAATCTTGCTAAAGGCAGGGCTTTCTGCATGTAGAACTGACCTCTACCGCTGAGTACCGGATACAGACTTCTTCAGTTTTTTTTTTTTTCTGTTTGCGGAGCTTCAAATGCCGTCAGTCCCTGCTCTCCAGTAGAGAGGGAAGGTTCTTCTCGGGAGCTTGGTGCTCATTCTCCTGGCAGCTGGGGCATGCTGTGCTTCTTCCTGTTTGTGTCTGAAAATGCCCATCAGACACTGGTGCTGATGGTGCCCAGGAGGCTGGGCTTCCAGACTTGTCAGTCTTTCTTGAGCTGTAGAGAGTTCCTTCATCCCGGAGGCTACACAGTGGCCTGGCGTCTAGAGGTTTTGTCTTCAATTTCTCTTCCTTTGATAGTTTAGATTTACCACAGTGTAGCTAAGGGAGTGAAATAATTTCATCTGAAATCAGAGACCATCTCTTCTGTACTCCTTACAGTATCCAGTTTCCTCTTGGATCAAGAGGATAACTGAAAAATCTCTTTAAGACAAGTTGATGAACTGAGAAGCAAAGCTCTGGTTGGACTCTATTAACTCTTGCCAACTCATGCAACTGGGTATTGCGAGGGGTTGGCTTGTAACTCTTTCACCTTTTGATGCTGAATCAGCATGGGTCCAGAACCTTCTATCTGGATCCCTGTCTATACTTTCAAATAAGCCTTTCAGGAACAGATACACTGTCTGCACCAGGTGTTTGGTGTCTTAGATTGCCAAGAGGGTAGAATTTTTTTCATGACCTCATTTAAAATAATAATAACAAAAATCCCTAATCAATTGAGTCTGTTTCAGAGACACTCCCAAATCATAGGGATTCCTGTGTAGACTGGAAAAAAATGTATTAGTGCAACTTTTTTTTAGTGGCTGGCTGTGCCTTAGAAGGGAAGAGTTGGGTATCCTAAATGCTAAGTAGTTGGGTAGATCAGCAGCCAGTCATTGAATCACTCACTTGGACATTCTCTTCTGCAGTGGGCTGGTTGTTAGTTGCAGCAGTTAGAGATTCTGAAGAGCACTGGTGAACAGTGATCAGCCTTGGACCCCTGCTTAGGGAATTCAACCAAAGCAGCAGCAGAAGCTCAGCCTGCAGCTGGGGTCTTCACTGTACCTTTTTCCTACCCAACTTTCCCACCATGAATGACGGCCCCTGTTGTTCTCCCGGGTACTGAAGAAATGTATCCCAACAATCCCCTCTCCCACTGGCATTGGGTTTCCTGGATCTGTTTTAGGAAGTAGAGCAAGCTCTTCCTCCACCCACATTCACATCCTTCAGGCTCTACTTCCTTCTCCCCACTTGTGTGTGGCTCCAGGACCTCTGGCTTCTGCATGGTCTACAATAGGGAGGTGATCGGGCTGGGGAGAACTGGGGAGGGTGTAGGGGTTGGACTGGGGAAGGGAATTTGCATTTTCAACCTTAAAATACTGTAAGCATGTTTTGGGGTGACCTGGGATTTTCACATAAACAATGGCGAGGGAAAATGCCTGATGCTCCTCATAGGGGAGGTGGGGACTCAGGGGACATTTGGCTTCTTTTTGGCTTAGGAATCTATTTTATTTGGTGGAGGAGAATAAGCCTCCTCACAGTTACCCTGTAAACCTTGGAAGGTTGGAAGGGAAGCTCATTCTATCCCCGAGTAGTTTTATTGCCTACTGAGAACAATTAAACAGTCTGTCACAGGTTGACATTACCCTGGCGGGGTCGGAGAAATGGAAAGAAGGCACCTGTTTCTCTGCATGTGTCAGGTTATCTGCCTGGTCATGACCCCCTGGCCAACTGTTTATTTCAGTGTTCAGAAGTAAGTGTGTTAGATGGGTGTGAGTATCTGGGATGTGTGGTGTCTGTGTGTGTGGTATGGTGTGTGCAGTATGGTGTGTGCGTGCGTGTGTTGTATGGCTATGATTTGTATGTGAATTTGATGAGTGGGCATGAGGGAACTGTAGAGACACCGCTTTGCCTGGCTAGCATCAGGCCTAGTTATGGCTGACTCTTTTCTTTGCTAGACAAATTTCTGTTTGGGTAGGGGGGGTCTTACTCGTAATATACCACCTTGAGTGTATTTTTTATGGAGATTGTATATAAAATTATATAAATATATATATATATAACTTGTTCTATTTTAAGGTGAGATGAGACTCACTGGGGGGAGGGCAAGAATCAGCTGCAATAGCCGTCACTAACAGTGGGAGCTTCGGGCAAGTTGTCCACGTGGGGAGTGGGAGGAGTGGGTGGGGACGAGATGTAAGCCGGGCAGGAGTGGAGGCTTGTGCCCTCTGCAGACCTATAGAAATGTAAAGAAACCTTATATAAAGGTATCTATCTAGCGTATCTATATATCTATATATCTATATGAAGTCATAGTTCGCTTTATTTTTGTACTTGTGCTTAGAGACACTTTGAGCAGTATCACCTCCCCCAGGTGGTCCGGGGTGCTAGCTCATGCCTTGATGCCCACCTACTTCTCCATCCCTCCAGAGACATACTGTCTGTTCGACGATTCTTGAGTCGTTCTGATAGAAATGTGTAAATATGAAAACATTCAAGTCATTTGCAGGAAAGAGCGAGAGAGCTGAAGGTGGTACATCTCCTTCCGGTATGTCTCCTGTCAGGAGGGTTCCCTGACTCATACAGTTCGCTAGAGGTACTCAGTACAGAAAGGATGATGGAGATCTAAGCATGCTAAGCGTGACTCCATGCCCCTGCGGCTAAGGCTGGTACTCAGTTCCTTGGGAAAAAAAAATCTAGCTCAGCATCTTGGACAGAGGGAGGCCAGGGTGTCTGGGTGTTACCCCGTAACGCCTGTCCTAGTTTGTAGCACCCGGGCTCAAGCAGTTCCTCTGTGGAAGGTGGCAGTGAGATTTTTGAGACTGACTGCGTGGGCTCTGTTTTGGAGAAGATAACACCCTGGTAATTATTGCTGCAGATTCTTGGAACCAGTGTGAATGTGATATCTCGTATAAATATAGCATCTGTGCGTTTTCATTTCTTTTTAATTGGAAAATGAGTTGTTGTCAGAAATGGGGTGGGTGGTCTAGCCCTGGAACACCGAATGGAAGATCCGGGATGAGAGACTGATGCTGGGCCGGACTTGAAGGATAAGTCCCGCTGCTCTCTTCCTCCTCCTCAGCCTGGGACTCTGAAACTAGATAATGTGTTGGAAGGACGTGGTGTGTGTGGGAGGAGTTCATTTCTGTCTGGGCAGGAAGATGTGCACTCTGAGGAATACCTCTTTGAGAATTTGAGACCTCACCTATGCTGGAAGGGCCATGTGCCTTGCAGCCTAAGCGGGCATCTCCTGGTGCTAGCTCTTTCTTCTCACGTGCCAAGTGATCAGAGTGACATGCTTGAGACCACTGCCAAAGCCAGGAGAGACTCCAAGCTGTAGCCTAGTCTTTCTGCTTCTCACTCAAGAAAAGTAGAACATGATGCTGGCTAAGAGCTCCTACTCCAGGTGCTTCAACCATGGGAAGGACTTTTGGGGGTTTAGGGGTGATAGGCAGAGTAGGGTGGTGTGGAGCCTTGAGTCTAACTCCTGACCCTTAGGGAGACCTTATAGTTCCTTCGATGTTCTGCTCAAAACACTCGAATTTTTCCAAGGATATTGTAGGATCATGGGCTCTGTCCATGTGGTCCTGGATGAACTCCAGCACTGGGGATAACTGAAAGTGTGTCTGCTCCTACCTGCTGCCTCCTCGGGAGGCCAAAGGAGGATAAGGCTAGGTGTTTCTTGTAAACTTTCTGAGAGCTTGGGCAAGAGGAAGAGCAGCAAATTCTTTGTCCCTTCCTAGCTTGAGTCCCCTCCTCACTAACCAAAGAGGGGTTTCCATACTATTTTTTTTTTGTTCTTAGAGCCCACCTCTTCTCTTTGTGTGCAGATGCTATCTCACTTCTGGTCACAAGAGAGACCAGCAGAATTAAGCATTTTAGCATCTTAGGGCTCATACTCCATGAAGCCCAGGTTCGCTCTGACACTTCCTCTTTCCACACTGAGCCAAAAGCTTGGTTCTTAGAAACCTCAGCAGCATCAAGACACGAGATCACTATTTGACTTCATGATGTCCGAATGGACCCTTCTGTGGAAATGGGAAGATGGACATGTCCCTTACCCTGAAGTTTTAGGGCTTGGGCAATGTATTACTTTTGCCCTTTCTATGACCCGGACCTCAGTAAGATGGTATATGGTGAGCATTAGAGGAGAAAGGTCTGGTGACCCAACGCCAGTCACCTAATCTGCAGAAGAGCCAGCTTTCTACAGGGGAAAACAGAACAAGGGTCAGTGTCTGATTATACACACAAAAGATGGGTTGTCATCCTTGAATCTCTCAGTCAATGGGAGGGGTGCTCTGATAAAGCTGCTGCCAGGACCCTGAACTCTTCTGTATACTTGTGATTCATCTTGGTCCCTATTCCATGGGAAGGCTGTTGGGACTGTGATGTTCTTCCCTATTAGTAGGAGATTGGGAGAGTCCAAAGAGATTGAGTTTGGCTACCTCTGCTCTATGGAATGAATGTGGAACAGATCTGGAATTTGCTCTCCCAAGGGTTGCTGTAGCTCTGTCCTTTCTCCGCTGCCCTCAACCAGGAGCCTGGGGGAAAGGGGACACATCCACCACTCCTCAGTTCTTTGCCTGGACCTCACCTTGTGTAAGGTACTCATGCAGAATCATTTTGGGAATGATTAACACAAAAGGATGAGGTAGGTGGGGGACAGGACACAGCACCCCTCCTGTGGGTGAAGGATGAATTAGGATGCTGAAGTAGGGGTTTTTGTCCTGTTGTTGAGGAAGTGATTAGTGCTTCCTTCAAGGACTGTTAGGAGTTTCTCTGTAGAATGATCTCGATGTTGAAATTTGAGGCTGAGAGGTCACAAAGGGAGCAGTGAACCAAGCTCTGTTCACGGACTCCTGTATGCCACCATCGGAAAGTCCTGAAGCTCCATTTGGATTTAATTTCTTAACTGCCATTTGTGGGGCTGGAGGATGAGGGCAGGCATGGGGCAAGCTTTCCCTTACCTGTCCTCATGGAGTCCCTGACTGAGCAGAGGGCATCCTGCTTTGGTCAGCAACTCTGGGGCCCCCTTTATCACCACCTTTTTCTCTTTCATGAGGAGGGACTATATCATCTTGGACATATTTCTTCCCTCACCTAAAGGCAGTTTTTGTATGAATTCCTTTCCTCCTGTTACCCCCATCGTCTGTAGACACAGAAATGGGGAGGCAAGGGATCCTGGAGCTCCCTGCCGGGGTCCCTCACAGACTGCGCACCTCTTGCACCTAGCAACCTCTTGGCTGTTAGTTTTAGCATACCTGGACACGACTATGAGTTTTGTCATGAGATCCCATGCTCTCATTTCAAACCTTTATTCTTCCTTTGGCTTTCTTTGGGGCTCTCCCCATCCATGCCTGGTCTTCTTATGGAGACCATTCAGACCTCATTTCCATTTCTTGAATGTTGAATATTAGTTACATCACTGCGCTAGGGTGCTTCATGGTGCTGCTCCTGAAGAGGCCAGCTGGACGGAATCAGTCACCTTCGTTCCACTGGTTCCTTAGAGCTTGCTGTATATTGTCTCTATTAGATGTTCTTTCCTAGGGGGACTGGGGTGGGAGGTTTAGGGGTAGCTTTTGTGTTCTCTCACTTTCTCTCTCTCTCTCCCTCTCTCACTTTCCTCTCTCTCTCTCTCCCTCCTTCTCTTGCTCCTTCCTTTTTCTCTCTGTATGTATGTATGGATTGGTTAAAGTCAGTTATCATAGGCAGCTGACTTTGGTTCCAAATTACAGTTAACCTACACATTGTGCAGCTGCACACAGAACACCTCTGAGTGTGAATCTGGATGGCAACTAGAGGCATACTTTTTGAACTTCAGGTATGTAACTGAAAAGTAAATAAAAAACACTATTTTTTCAGTAAGCTTTTTTTTTTCTTCTAAAAGATACCTTAAAATTCACACTATATGAACATTGAATTGGTGCTGTACCAAAGCCTTATGACATATTCTACACTCTGTATATTCTGTCTCTGGGGAGCCCCCCTGCTTTATCACTCTTTGGAAGCCTGGGAATGCTGGTGGGTGTCGTCAAGCCTGGAGCTGAGTCCTGGAGACCTGTGGGCCAAGGGGACTCTTGGGGGCAGAAAATGATGGTGGAAGGGGGAGGGTCCCATCTTCTGCCTGAGCAGATACTGAAGGGAATCCAGGTGTTGGTGTGTGTGGCATGCATGTGCATGCATGTGTGTGTGCGTGCATGCATGTGTGCATGAACTCACCAGTGCATAGTGCCAAAGTGAACGCACTACCTGGGGATGGAAAGAGAGACCCAGGTAGGACTGGGTGTAGGGTGGCCATGGGAGTGAGGGGTAAGCTCCTTCCTGTTTCCCATTTCCCCTTTCTTCTAGGTTAGTAGTGGAGGTGTATCCAAAACAGCTACACTCTCAAACAGGTGCTTTCCCCTTCAAAATCTCCAAACTAAGTTATCTGTGAAGGGCCTGTCCAGG
Organism: Microtus pennsylvanicus; assembly: GCF_037038515.1. Taxonomy (NCBI): domain Eukaryota; kingdom Metazoa; phylum Chordata; class Mammalia; order Rodentia; family Cricetidae; genus Microtus; species Microtus pennsylvanicus. Next base: position 92,876,805 of record NC_134581.1, on the reverse strand, counting down.
GGGCAGGCACCTCAGCTACCAAATCCTAACCGCCTAAGGCTGGGAGGAACATCTTTTCTCTCTAGCCCTTGCCTAGTTTCTTGGGGACAAAGGTTCCTCTAGGGATCTCTGCATCTCCTGTTCCTTGGCCTGGGTGGGCTTTTCAGCCCATTGAGAAGGCCTCACTGTGGGTGACCCATAGCTGTATCTGCTCCGTGGTCCCAATTGATAACGCCTGCCCTGGCTGCTGAGGACAGTGATCCCGTGGGCCTCAGATCTGTCAGTGTAAAAGCTGAGCACCCCCCAAGATTCATTTGGGGGGAGCTGTGCGGTCTGCCTTGGCCTGGACTGCTCTTCCAGGCTTCACCTGCTGGCTCTGTCAGGCTTGCTGAAACTAACCAACTCATCACCGATAACACTGCATGCTCATTTCTGCAAACAAGCAACAGTACATAAGCAAACACAGGACAAGAGAGAGAAAGAAGGCATAGCGAATAGCCAGATGTGTAGCCAGCGAAGGCACCCTTGGGGATGTTGCAAGCTAAGCTGATTAACAAAGCGTTTAGTATTTAATTGCTCCTCATGTAACATTACTCTGCTTCAGAAATGTTTTGTATTTTGATATAAATAAAAATTTGCTTAAAAAGTTTGTTTTCTATTTTTTCTATTTTTTGTAGTATCTAGAATATTTGCTCATGGTATCTAGTTTTAATCCTGGTCCCGGATCTCCCCCCATCCCATCAGCTCATTTTAACTTGTGATTCAACACAATTCTAAACTGGTTGTTCCTCCTTTACTGGTTAGGTGTGTTTTGAGGGGTTGTTCTGCGTGAATCCCTGTAGTGTGCACCTGGGATCCCCCAGGGGTAAAAACCGATAAGCTTCCGCATCCTCTGGGTGGGGGAACTTATGTTGTCATGGTGCACAGACAATCAGCAGTGATTGCGGTAAGAACTGCATAGCAGGTCATAAAATGGCTAGTGACCAGAAAACATGGAATAGATATGAGCAGGAAAAGTGGAGAAAGGTGCAACTCCAAGTGTAGAAGGAAAGAGTCCGTTGCAGCCTAAAATGATGCTCAGAGGCCTCACAAAGAAGACGACGTTTGAGCAAGAGCTAAAAGGGAGTTTTGTCTCCACCAAAAGACCGTTTGCATCTTCTGCTTCTGCCTGGAATCATGTGTGCCAAAGGTCACTGTCTGGTTTGACTCCACCTTTGCACATCTACAACCATAACCTGCCGGGTCTTAGCCCGTTATGGGAGTCTCATTGACAAGAGTCAAGGGCTCGGGGACCAACTTCTCTTCCATATGAAGGGATCAGCAGGCTTTCAGGTCTTAAGCTCAGCTCCAGGGTTATTTGGTGGGTGTGGCTGCCACCACTGGCACAGGTTCCTTCCTTGACCTCAGGGCTTTCTTCTCTGTTGTTAGGCAATGCCCCTCCTTATCTTGTCAACTCTATGTACATATACATATATATACATACACATATATATACATATATATAGAGAGAGACAGAAACTTGTTCTGGAGACAGACTAGTTTGGTCTTGAACTCACAATTTTCTGCCTTCTAAACTTTTTTTGGAACTTGGAGAAAACAAATACCAAACATGGGCTTAAAAAAATATGCGTGTGGTTCTGAGTTGATGTGGGAGTGTCATATCAATCTGTTGATTTCTTTGGCTAAGTAATAAAGAAACTGCTAGGCCCATTTGATAGGCCCACCCTTAGGTGGGTGGAGTAAACAAAACAGAACGCTGGGAGGAAGAGGAAGTGAGGTCAGACTCCACAGCTCTGCTCTCCGGAGCAGACGCTTCAGAGAGACGCCATGCTGCCTGCTCCAGGGAAGACGCACGCTATGAAGCTCCGACCCAGGATGGACTTAGGCTAGAATCTTCCCGGTAAGCGCACCTAGGGGCGCTACACAGATGATTAGAAAGGGGCTAAATTAATATGTGAGAATTAGCCAGTAAGGGCTAGAGCTAAGGGCCAAGCAGTGATTAAATGAATACAGTGTCTGTGTAATTATTTCAGGGCAAAAGCTAGCCGGGCAGGAGGCTTGGGTGTTGGGGAGGCAACCCAGCCCCGCCGCTCATATTACTACACTGAGTGAAGAAAGTAACCAACTAACTCTCTCAGTCACCATTTTAACACTGTGACAAAACACCCAGGAAGGGCAAGTTAATGTGAGAAAGGTTACTTTAACTCATGGGTTCAGCTATTTCAGTCTATGGCTGGGGAAAGGTCCAGTAGTCTCTTAAGCCCTAGCACCTAAAGAATCCCTTGTTTCCCAATAATATGCAGGCTGGGGACACAACTGTTAGCATGTAGGGGCCACGCTCTAAGCCTTAGCACCAACCAGCCAATGCCCACACATAGGTTCATCTACAAACTGAAAAGCTTCTGCTATAGTTTAAGAAGTTTGCATGTAAGGGGTGAGTAGGATCTAACATCCAGACAGCTGTCCTTGGCCTCATCAACCACTGCAATTCTCATTCCTGCTTGCTTTCCATGTCTTCTGTCCTCTCCTTTTTGTTGGTAGTGCTTGGGGAAAATGTTTTGATATTGTTATGTAGATTGGTTTTAATTTTTAAATGCAGATACACAGTTAATCTGCCTCATTTTTATAAGTGAACATAACCAAGAGGGCCTTTTCTATGTCAAATAGTGTTTTTGAATTTTTTTAAGTCTTAAAAACTTGGTGTATCAATGTTTGCCTGCATGTTTTTATGTGTATCATGTATATGCAGGAGCCCGAGGAGGTCAGAAAAAGGTGTCAGACACCTTGGAAATGGAGTTACAGGCAGTGCTGAGCTTCCATGTGGATGTTGGGGGCCCAACTAGGGTCCTCTGCAAGAGCAGCAAGTGCTCTTAATGGCTGAACCATCTTTCCTTATTCTTAATCTCTTCTTTTTGTTAAAAGTTCCCCTAACTCCATACTTTACAAAATATTTCAGATTAATTTCATTTTTGTGTTCACACTAACCTCATGCACAAAGTAAAATATATTTTCATCATCCCTATCAGCCAGGGGAGGATCCACTCAGTGGCCTTTCCCTTTTCCCTTGCTCCTTTCATCCATCCCTTACCTCTTCCTCCCCTCCTTGTTCCACAGCAGCTTTGATGTTTGCAAAATAGAAATGAGATCCTAGCAATTGTTTTGCTTGAACCTCCTTCTACAGACATGACATAGTCCAAGGAAACCTGTGCCCCTCTCCCTCAAATCTGGTTACATAAGCTCCTAGGAACCCAACAGAATTGAGTGATGTGATACTTCTATTCGTGGGAATTCAGATTAATACACTGAGATAAAGATAGGGCTGAGTGGAGCTCATGAGACAGCAAACTCAGGGGCTATACAAGCCAAGGCCATTTTGTCTTGGGGTAGATCATTTGCTTGGGAGGCCAGTGAAAAGATCACTAACACCATCCTAAAAAGGAAGCTACAATGGAGATAAAGAGAGGCCAGACTACTGCACACATGTCGACAAGGGAGGGTTGCCACACTTGTCCAGAGACTTGCCATCAGAGGTACAGGAAGGGGAGTCAAGATAAACAAACAAACAAACAATAGGTATTTAACTGCCAGTCTAGAATGAGAGGACCAGGGAGACCAGGAAAGGTGAAAGAGGAAGGAAATGAAGTCATGAAGTCTGAAATGATTGCTAGACATCCAGGGGAGATGCCGCTGGATATAAGCCTGGAATTCTAGTGAGGGCCTGGAGGTGGTATTAAAATGGCTCAGTGGTTGAGAGCACTGGCTGCTCTTCCAGAGGACCCAGGTTCAGTTCTCAGCACCCACATGGCATGCAACTCCAGTTCCCTGGAATCTGACACCTTCACACCAATGCACATAAAATAAAGTTAACATTATATAGAAAGGCAGGGGAGTGTTAAAGCCCCAAGTGAAGGACAGAAAAGTCGCTGGTGTGGGCTGAACAGAGGAGGTAGTTGTTGTTGACAAGGGCAGTCTCAAAGAGCGGGGACAGCAATTCCAGCTGGAGTGGGTTGAGAAGAAAGTTGAGACAATAGCTATGAACTAGTCCAGGGCTAGGCAGGTGACAGATGAGAGAATTTGCTGATCAGGGTAGACATTTCTTGGGGCACTGCTTTAGGGTTTAGGGGCACAGTTGGTGTGGCAGCAGCCTGCCAGACTCACTTTCTTAGGTGGGTGTGCCAAGTCTCCAACTCCTTCGTATTCTAGTGGCTAGCATCTCACAAGTTCCGTTGCTGACATGTGTGCTTTATTGACACAAGCTTTCTTGCTTAAGAGGTTACAGACCTTGCCCATTGTGACCTGCTCTTAGTGGGTGGCTCACAGACAAAGGCCGTAATCTGCCTTAGAGAAAGGCGCCTCTATTATGATCTTCCGGAGCAGGCCAAGACTGGAATTTACCTGAAATGACATTGCTATTTGCTTCCCTATAACCTGTGTAGTTTTCCTTTATCTGTTTAAGTTTCTTTTTTTTCCCAAAGAGTATTCCCACAATGTGGCACACCCCCAACTGCCTGCCTCAGCCTTTATTATAAGAAACACATTCTAAGAGAGTCTGGCTTGAGCACCCTAAGGATGGAATTCTGGAGGCAGGTTCCACAGAAGCCGGCTGTCAAGAGGACACTGTGACAGTGCTTGTATGAAGTTGCCATGGTCCCTGGCATGCCTTGACAATGCAGTTGTTGAGACTGTCACCTCTGTGGAGCTGAAGCAGAGTACAGGTGAAGGTATATACTTTAGAGATACCGAGAAAGAGCATTCCTGAGAAGAAAAGAGTGGGCCCTTTGTGACAGCAGCCGGTAAGTGCTGAGGCTTCTGGATCAAGGATCAGGACTGCAAAGCTCCAAGCAGGAGATTTTGCTCATTTGGGGGAATCTTCCCATGATCCAAGGTTTATCAGTCTTGGCTCTGGAAGGCAGTTCTAATAGTTTCTAGAAGATTCTGTGAAGCTTGATGAGTGTGATGGCCCCTACAAAGCAGATGTTAGAATTCCATTGCATTCTGTGAATAAGGGTATCAAAAGGCATAGAGAGTAGGCACAATAAAATGGGTCTGTTCTAAAATCAATTCAGAAAACTCAACAGCTTACTAGGTTTTCTAATTGTGATGGTGGATCATCCATTCACCAAAAAAGGGATGAATTAGAAAGATGGCCCCCACCCGGATGAGAAGTTTAGCAGTGGCTATCTTCCAGGGATTGGGGCTGATAGGTTAGCAGGCTATTTCAAATCTGGACACGTATTCAACCTTACATGGTGTCATTGCCAATGGTGAAATGAGCAGCATGCCCTCTAAAGTCCAAAGTGAGAAAAAAATGCAACTCCACCATGAAATGTTGTACTGAAAATTTAGCAGGTATAGTTAATGTTTATAGTTAACATTCAGCAAAGGGAAGGGTTGAACTTTCATTATCTTCGAATAACATAAATATCAGCATAAAAATTGTCCAAGATCTTCTCTAATGAACTTTTTATTGCTGTGAGAAACACCAGGACCAGAAACCATTTAGGGAAGGGAAGGATTATTTGTGTTACTCTTCTAGGTCATCGCCCATCATTGAGGTACATCATGATAGGAATTTAAGGCAGCCAGACTTACTATTCCAAACAGAGTTACCTCTGTATCAGTTTCTTCTCTGTTGCTGCAATAGAACACCATGATCTGATGCAAATTATAGAGGGGGGAGTTTATTTGAGCTTATGGTTCTAGAGGGATAAGAGTCCATTATGTCGGGAGGCAATATAATAAACAGCAGGAAAGAAAGATGGCTAGAACAGGAGCCCGAGAATTCATTGAACCACAAGTGTGAAGTGGAGAGAGTGAACTGGAAGATCATGAGGCTTTAGCACTCAAAGTCCACCCTCAGTGACATACTTCCTCTGGCAAAGCCATTCTTCCTAAACCTCCCCAAGTAGTGTCACCAATTGGGGATCACATGTTTAAATGGCTAAGACTATGGAGGGGGGCAACATTCTTCATTCAAACCACAATAACCTCTGGCCAAGGTACTCACTTTATAACCAGGAAGTCCAGCAGGAACCACGGAGGAACAATGCTTGCTGGCTCACTCACAGGCTCATGCTTAGCTAACTCTCTTGTACTTCCCAGGACCACTTGACCAGGAATGGTGCTGCCCACAGTGGGCTGAGCTCTCCCACATCCATCGGCAATCAAGATAATCTCCCACAGACTTACCCACTGGCCAATTTGATCTGAGCAATTCCTCAGTTGAGGTTCCTGTTCTCAGATGACGCTAGGCTGTGTCAAATAGACAGGTAACACTAATCAGGACAGAGTCTAAACAAGTAAGGGACCAAGGGAAGTTTGCTGAGCCCAAGAGAGGTAGTGTTTATATTAGCAACAGACAAGTTGTTTATTTTTTCTATGTATGCATGTATGCATGTATGTATGTATGTACTCATGTGTCTATAGGTGTATGTGTGTGAGTAAGCATGTTGACGTCAGAGGACAACCTTGGTATCATTCCTTAGAGTCTCTAACTGGCCAGATACTCTCAAAGCAACTTGGATTGCCAGCAAACTCCAGGGATCAACATGACCCTACCTTCCCGTTGATTGGATTACAAGCACATGTCACTTGCATTCAGTTTAAAAATAGGTATTTTAAAAGGTAAATATAGCTAAGCATGGTGGTACATGCATTTAATTCCATCACTTCAGAGGTTAAGGAAGATGATCATTTGTTCCAGGCTAGTAGGCTAAAGAGTAAGATGGTATCTCAAAAATAACAGCAACAACAACAACACACACACACACACCACACACACAAATGAGGTAACGTTGTAATAGTGAAGATAACAAACATTGAAAAATGGGTAAATGGTAGAGTTTAAGGGAGAAATGTAAGAAAAGACATACTTTGGAGATGTTATCTAAGCTAAGCAAATTGAATATCCCTTCCTCCCTGTGTTCCTTCTCATAGGATGTGATCCTATTAGGGGACTATCAGGATCAACAGTCTGCCTTGTACAAGTTGATGTGTTTAACACCTCTCTCTAGGCACCCAAATCAAAGATCTTCCTTGTTGTGGAATGTTATTTTAAGATGTGTCATATTTGTTTATGCTGTGGAACATTTGTTTAATGATGCAAAGATGTGTTGCATACTTTTATGTTGCATTTGTTTAACTCTGTGAAGCGGTGTTACTTTGCCTGTCTAAAACACTCAATTGGTCTAATAGAGAGTTGAAAGGCCAATAGCTAGGCAGGAGAAAAGACAGGTGGGAGAAATTGGAAAGAGAAGATAGAGGTGTGAGAAAAAGAGAAGGAGAGGAGGATGACTGGGGCCAGCCACGCAACCACAGAGCCAGACACAGAATAAGAAGGGAAGACAGAGAAAGGTAAAAGCCCAGAGGTAAAAGGTAGACCAGATAATTTAAGAAAAGCTGGCTCGAAACAAGTCAAGCTAAGGCCGGCCATTTATAAGTAAAAATAAGACTCCATGTGATTTATTTGGGACCTGGGTGGCAGCTTCTACCAAAGAGTAGGAAAAACCAACACTTCCTTTACAAGCTCGGACCTTTCTCTTTCTCCTGCTGTCTCTCCCTGCTCAGGTCAACTGCAGCATCAGCTCCCTGTTTATTTTTGGTTAATGGCAATTAACAAATTAAGCTCTACATTTAGAAGTCTGTCATATCTCACCCAGTTTTCAGAATCAAGAGGCTTTTAGATAATATCACTAGCTTGTTACTGTCACTGGAAGCCTCTAATCTGTCTCTGAAGTATGCTTTTGTTTATTTTGTGTGCTTTAAAAATATCTATCTATCTATCTATCTATCTATCTATCTATCTATCTATCTATCATATATCTATCTATCTACCTACCATCTATCATCCTATCTATCTATCTATCTATCTATCTATCTATCTATCTATCTATCTACCTACCTACCTACCTATCTATCGCATGTGTGTGCATGCCCGAGTCTATATATGTGCACCACATGTACTCAGAAGCCTGTGGAAATCAAAAGAAGGCATCAGATCCCCTAGATCTCCAGTTACAGATGCTTGTAAGCTGCCATGTGGGTGCTGGGAACTGAACCTGGATGTTCTACAAGAGCAACCAGTTCTCCAGCCCTGTTTTGTGTTTTATTAAATATAGGATCTTGCCGTGTAGTACAGCCTGTCCCTGAACTCATGCTGCCCCTGCTTCGGGGTTTCCAGTACTGAGATTACAGGTGTGGATCATAAGCCCGACATTGTCTGTCTTCATGCTATGAAGTGTCTGTTTTGCAGAGGGGACAGTTTTCTAACCTTGAGGAAACTGTCATCTCTTTCACGCTGCTGAATAGTGCTTTTGTTTTTATTTCACTTTATATTAAAGTTTCTTGATTTTTCTCTTTTAATACCTTTTCTGTTTTGTGCTGTTTATTTTCAGTTGGTTTTTATTGCTTGTTTACTTTGTTATTAAATTTGGGAATTCAACTATCATTTTCATTCCAATAATTATTATGTTTCATTTCCAACCACTCAGTCAGTACCATATGTCCTTTGCTACCATTAAATGACAACAAACGCCAACTCTTCATCTACCGGGACACTATTAGCTAGTTGCTCCCTCTACCTGAAACATGATAGGGTGTTATTTTTCTTAACTGAATTATACTTTTGGAGACATTTTCTTTACCTCTCCATATTAACCCCAGCTTTGGTGAGACTGTAGTGTATTTGTCTGAAGCTATTATTAGAATGAAACCAGTGTATGTGGGCATTTCTTGTTTCAAAATTATTTTCTTTTAATGATTTATTTATTTTTCTAATTTTTATCCATGAGTGTTTTGATTACATGTATGCAAGTGCACCATATGTGTGCCTCATGTCTGTGAAGGTCAGGCAGAAGAAGGCTTCAGATCTCCCAGAACTGGAGTTCCAGGAGGTTGTGAACTGTCTGTGGTGCTGGGAACTGAACGAGGAACTCTGCAAGAGCAGCAAGCTCTCTCTCTTTCTTTCTCTCTCTCGCTCTTTCTCTTTCTCTCTCTCAAACATAATTCTTTATTGATTCTTTGAAAATTTCACATCATGCACCCCAATCCTGCTCACCTCCCAGTCCCTTCACCTCTGCAGCACCCCAAGAAAACCCCATAAAACAATTTAAAACAAAACGAAACACACAACACAAAACCCACCCTGCTCCCCCATCTTTCCAACACCTCTTTATTTATGCTAGTGGCATCGAGTGCTACCGTGTGTCACACAGTACACCCTTTTGTCCAATCAGCCCCACCAATAAAATGTTCATTGCAATGAGTCATTGATCTGGTTCAAGGCCTCTGGGACACTGTCATCCCTGGACCCTCACTCTCCTCTTGGATATCCTGCTGTTGTTCCTGAGTTATCATATGCAGGACCAGTCCCTTCACACACCCCAGCAGGTCACAGATGTGGTAGATGTTACAGTGGCCAACTGAAGGCCCTGGATGTGGGTCTGGGTGGTTGTTGAGCTGGTTGGTCAGGGCCACCGGGACTGCCCCCTCAGGCAAGGTGTGGAGCCAGCTCTCCTAGGCCCATGCCATAGGGACCAACTCTCCCACATCCATGGGGTGGGGTGGGGCCGGCTCTCTTATAGGGGAGCAGTGTCAGCTTTCCTGCAGCAAGTACTCTCAACTGCAGAGTTATCTTTCCATCCACAGGAATTGCTAACTTTTATATTACACGTTCTCTGATGCATATTCTCAATATGTAGCTAAATATGCATAAAATGGTCTCTATGAATATGAACACACATAAATGAGTCTCCACGAATTCATTACTCATGCTTTGCCTTTCCATTCTCATCCATATTAAAAATCTGTGATTTTGATTTTTTTTTGAGAGTACAGTTTCTTATCCAGTTATTTTCTGAGACATGGTCTTTAGGAGCAAAGGTCTTAAGTGTGGGCTGCTGCAGCATTGTCTTCACCCCTTATGTTAACAGTTGTAACAGCAGAAGGGTTCTGGCCATCTTTCATGTCACCAGGGGATAGGAGATCCAGTTCCCTTGCTCAGCTCTCCTCTGCTCCTTGGAGCGCTGAGAAAGCAAGCACAGCACTGTGGGCTGTAATTGTCTTTCCTGGGGCTTAGTATCGCCACACACCAGGGTTTCTCCTGGATTTGCTGTGTATCCTATTTGGCCCTCGTGTTTTCCAAATTCTTTTTGCTAATTCAGTTTGTTACAGAGAAGGAGCAGATGGAGCCCCAGGCTGAGCCACGCACCAAGTTGTGTTTGTTTATGACAATGTGGAGAAAGAGATGGATCACGGTCAAGAATAGAATATTGGGAGATGCTGCTGTCTAAGGGGCAGGTAGAAAAACTGGTATAGAAGAAAGATGAACCAGAAAGATGAGAGAGAATCAGGGAGACCTGGGAGTGATCAGCAGGGTCAAATCTGATGAGAGTCCTGTAAACTTTTGTATCTTTAGCTGGGATGATACTCATTGCATTTTCATTAAACATGCAGGGCGGTGGTGACACATGCATTTAATCCCAGCACTCGGGAGGCAGAGGCAGGCGGATCTCTGTGAGTCTGAGGTCTACAACCTGTTCTACAGAGTGAGTACCAGGACAGCCAAAGCTACTCAGAGAAACCTGCCTTGAAAAATAATTTCATTGAACCTTCATGTTTCAATGTCCTTGTATCCTGTTTGCTCAATAAAAGGGACAGTTTTCCCAAGGTCCTTCTCATGTTTCCCTGAGTTACAGAAGCAGTCCTGGAAAAGCAATCACTGGTGAGGATGCGAGCTCAAGGGTCCTACTGAACTCAACAGCTCTACAAGGAGGGTGAGGATCTCTCTTGCTCCTGCTGCTGCGGTGCAGTAGCGATCGGTGCGTCCAAATGTGGATGGCTGCGAATGCTAACACTCGAGTCACTGAGAACCACACACTGCTTACACTTGCTGCGTGATGTGGCTGTGTTTGTTTACTCCCAGGACATTCGATTTCTAGTCTCTCTCAGAGTAAGGATCAGGGACTCTCTCCATTTTCCTCACTTCTGCTTTGGTGACCTTATTGGATTTGACTAGCTGTCTAAAAGGAATAGCATTCAAGTTAAAATGCAAATGCATATGTTTGAGGGATGTCAGTGAATGACATCACACTGTGGAAACTGGGGTTTGAATAGGAAACAAATAATCATAGAAAGATTCATTTGTAAAGAGACTGTTTTCATAGGTGTGGCAGGGTGTAGGGAGACTGTATTATTAGATCAAACACCCAGGGTAATTAGTGCCTTGATGACATCATTGTTCTCAATTTCTTTTCCTGTCATTGATAGTGATACCCTGACAAAAGCAACTTAATTGAGAAAGAAATGATTATAGCTTATCGTTCAGGGTCACAGCCTACCCTACCGTTGTAGGATATTTGGTCACATCGCATTTAAAGTCAAGAATCAGCAACAAGTGCAAACCCTGTATACATCACAGGGTCCTCTGCGCAGGGAATGATCCCACCCATAGTTGAGATGGGTCCTCCTAACCAGTTAACCTAACAAGAGAATTCCTCAAAGGCATGCCCTGAGCCTCATTTTCTAGGTGTTTCTGCCAGGTTGATAACAAATTCTAACTTTGCGCCATCATAGGCTTGAAGATTAGATGGGAAGAAGAACCTACCACAATTGGGAAAGAAAAGTCCCATATTGCAGGGTATATTGAAGTTGAAAGGAGTTGTGACATGCATGACAGCCCCGGTTGACTTCTGAGACACTGAGCAAACACTTTCATCTCATTGCCCTGTCCCCTTCCCACCTCCAGTCCAGGATTCCTGCAGGTGGAAATCTGCTAAAAGCCTTGAGGCCAAAATTCCAGTGATGTGAGTGGAAGAAAACGGAGAAAACAATGAGAAGTGGAACTTGGGAGGCAGCAAGAAGATAGCAGCATAAACATGACCTTGTAACAGAGCATCTGACTTAAATTTATGCTCAATTAATATGTTAGTAATATAGAGTAGAGGTGACATACTGTATGTTGGATGTTGGTTAAGAACCAATGAAAACCTTGTTGAAAACTGATCTGGGTGGAAAGGCCAGGAATGGAAGTCAAATTATGAACTATGCAAGAGGGAAGGTGAAGAAATGGAGATGGCAATTCTCAAAGATGTCTAAGATAAGAAGGAGAAACCTAACAGGAGGCTGAAGGCTGTGATGGATGACAAAGATGCCTTCCATTCCTTACCCTTTCAGGGATTCGAATTCCAACTTCTGCATAGCGTCCCAGAGGCTTCCTGTTTTACTAGGGTGGACGAGGACTGTCAACAGACCTTTCACAGGTAAAGGCTTGAAATGGGTCCCGCTTTAGGGGCTGCTCTCCTGGGCTCCTGGCACTGCTGTGAGAGTGTGCCCATGGAACCCTGCAGGGGATTACCTAAACATGGAGCAGAACAGCAATGCTGAAACTGTTGCAGAACTACAGTGCTGTAAATGCTGCAGAACTGCAACACTGTGACTGCTGCAGAACTGCAACACTGTGACTGCTGCAGAACTGCAGTGCTGTGACTGCTGCAGAACTGCAACACTGTGACTGCTGCAGAACTGCAACGCTGTGACTGCTGCAGAACTGCAGTGCTGTGACTGCTGCAGAACTGCAACACTGTGACTGCTGCAGAACCGCAGTGCTGTGACTGCTGCAGAACTGCAGTGCTGTGACTGCTGCAGAACTGCAGTGCTGTGACTGCTGCAGAACTGCAACACTGTGACTGCTGCAGAATTGCAACACTGTGACTGCTGCAGAACTGCAACACTGTGACTGCTGCAGAACTGCAACACTGTGACTGCTGCAGAACTGCAGTGCTGTGACTGCTGCAGAACTGCAATGCTGTGACTGCTGCAGAAGTGCAGTGCTGTGACTGCTGCAGAACTGCAGTGCTGTAACTGCTGCAGAACTGCAGTGCTGTGACTGCTGCAGAACTGCAGTGCTGTAACTGCTGCAGAACTGCAGTGCTGTAACTGCTGCAGAACTGCAGTGCTGTGACTGCTGCAGAAGTGCAGTGCTGTGACTGCTGCAGAAGTGCAGTGCTGTGACTGCTGCAGAACTGCAGTGCTGTAACTGCTGCAGAACTGCAGTGCTGTGACTGCTGCAGAACTGCAACGCTGTGACTGCTGCAGAACCACAGTGCTGTAACTGCTGCAGAACTGCAGTGCTGGAACTGCTCCCATTAGAACTGGGTAAGAAGCCAGTGTAGGTCAGCTGATCCCCAGATGTGTAGGGGATATTAGTCAAGACCACAAGTGACATGCTGACGAAGGCAGGATTTTATTCCTCAGTGTTTGAGGCTCTAGGAGTTTATAGCAATAAGTACTAACCTATTCCATTAACATGTTAACTTTTTCGAGACAGAGTTTCATGATCCCAGGCTGATGATGACCTTCATCTTCTAATCTTCCTGCCTCTGCCATTTGAGTGCTGGCATTACAGGTGTATGCCACTCCACCCAGTTTATGCAGTTCTTGGGTTTCAGGATGGTTAGGCAAGTATTCTGCCAACTGAGCTAATCCCCATCATGGGACTGATCTTTAGTGTGTCATTATTGAGACAAGGAAGAACTGACGGGCAGGATTAGCTGATGTTCTTAACTGCCAAATGACTGAAGAGTCAAACTACATCCGCACATGTCCTAAAACAAACCACAGGTAAATTCCTATATAAGTTTGTTATGAGTCTGGAGTCATTCAGACATTCACTGATCTGGCCATGAGTAAATTTTATTAAAGAAGAGGCTTTATTCAGATACCGGTGCCAAGACCACACCCAAGAGCACTCACAAGATGAGGTCCCTAATTTCCTAGTTATAAGTTTATAGAGGCAGAACTCACAAGGCTACATCTTCCTGCCTTCGTAAAATCAGGGGCAAGCACAAACCCTGACCTGTTTCCTGCCTACCTGCGATCAGGCACACGTGCTGTGTACATGTAGTCAGGGGCAGCAAGCTTGTTTACAGAAGTCAAAGTGTGTGGTTTGTACAAAACCAGGCATTTAGAACAAGAGCTCCCAACATTCCGGGAAGTTGTCTGTCCTTGGACAATAAGGCTTACAGGGTAGAGGCTTTTTTTTTTTTATAGCTGTCCTAAGCACAGTGATTTTAAACTTTTAAACTTAATGCTCATCCTCATAAAATTAGTGTGAGAAGAAAAGTTATTGTGACTCAAATCCTGATACCATTTAGAAACATTACTTTTACTTACAAAAATCTAGGGACATTTTTATATATCAAAACACCAGGAGCATGACAAAACATGTTAGATTTCTGAGGCAGCAAAAAGCGATGGAAGTCTGTCCTTCCGCAGATAGGACTGTGATTATTAGCATACATAGAGAGGGGTAGCCTCTCTTTTGAGAGGGTCTTCCAGGGGGAGAAGCTGGCTTCAACCATTTCTAGGGGGGGTTGAGGGCTTGAGAATGAGGAAATTATTGCAGCTCTGTGTGCTACAAGAAGATCTGTAGTTTCTTTCCTGGAATTGTCTGCTTCAATCAAGACAGATTATCTTGGGAAATGGGTTATCTCTGCAAGCATTCCTTTCTGGGTTAACCGAACAAGGTCGCCTGTAACCTTGCAGGAATACTATTTTACAACTAAGATCCTCCATTGAAAAGTAAGAATTATAAACTGGTGGAAAGTATTTGTGCCGCATAGAATAGACACAGGACTAGTGTACCACTGCACTGAATACATCTCTTAGAATCTAAGTATAAGAATTAAACACTCAGTAGGTGTCGTGGTTTGAAAGAAAATGGCCCCCAAAGGGAGTGACACTATTAGGAGGTGTGACCTTGTTGGAGGAAGTGTGTCACCGTGGGGGTGGGCTTTGAGGTATTCTTCTCAAGCTTCACTGCAGTGTGACAGTCAGCCGACTTCCTGTTGCCTGCAAGATGCAACACTCTCAGCTACAGCTCCACATCTGCCTGCATGCCTCCATGCAGTCCACCATGTTGATAAAGGACTGAACCTCTGAAACTATAAGCAAGCCACCCCAATTAAACGTTTTCTTTATAAGAGTTGCGATGGTTATGGTGTCTCTTCACAGCAATGAAAACCTAACTAAGACAACAGGGGAGCATGCAAGTGCGAGAAGTGTGCACAGAATGCGCACATTGGCGCCTTCTTGGTCTCGAGCTGTAGCGCTCCATCCAGAACGCCTGCTTAGTGGACTAGTGTGGATAAACCCAGCCTGATCCAACAATGTGTTCCTGCTTCTGGTCCCCCACACTTTTAACTACCCTTTCCATACGCCTGCCCCAAGTTTTCTCTTGTATAAAATTTAAAAGTAATGTAGTTTGTGTGGTCCATAGCTTACCTTCTCCTTGGCCATTAGCTCACATTTTAGAGACTTGTGGGCCATAAATGTGCATAGAGATTTAGCAGAAGTAGAGGGAGTAGGCAAGGGTCTGGGGAGAGCCAGCCCTGCCTTGCAAGTGTCTCAGGAAGCCCATTGTGGGATCAATGTCACTGGAATAGGTGAAGAGCTGCTGATTCAGAAAAATCTTAGGGTTTCAATGTCCCCAGATGCATGAGGATCTTTTTATATGTTCCTTTCTCAATTCCTGTCTTAGGACAGGCCAGTCCAGGCTATTTTGGGGCAGAAGGTTCAAAGGGTTTATTTAAGCCTATGCATTCAGGTCACAGTCTGTTTTAATCAGATTTTCTACAGGAAGAGAGCCAAGCAGGAAAATGTATGTGTGTTTGTATGTAGGTAGTAAGCTTTAAAATAACGATAATCAAATCCCACCCAAGATGCTGAGAACCTGGTCCTCAGTCCTTGAAGCTGGTTAGAGGAGGCTTGTATTTCCTTAGCCCACAAGGTGGGTACCTTAGCAATCCCAATCTGATGCTGAAAGCCTAGGAAGTTCCTAGAGAGCCGCTGGACCTTAACCCATCATGAAAGTTGGGAACTTCTGATTTTGCTATCTGGAATGGAATCAGGGGCAGCAGCAATAGCAGAGGCAAGAGGGAAGGCCTTGCATGGGCCGCTACCCAAAAGGGCTGCCACAATCAGGGTGGGCTTTCTTACATCAATCAGGACAATCAGAGCAATCCTTCAGGTGAGGCTCCCTGCTCAGGGGAAGCTCCCTGCTCAGGGCATTCTAATTTGTGGCAAGTTGACACTAAAACTCATCATTAAACAGTCCATCACTGAAGGATTCAGTAGGAGTTTAAGCAGGAATGGAGGCAGAAACCAGGGAGAAATGATTCTTACTGCCTTGGTCCCTCTGGCTTGTTATCAGCCAACTTTCTTTCTTATTAGTTATTTTACTCAATATTTATGCATGCATATAATGTATTTGAATCTGACCCCTCTCTTCCTTATCTCCAGTTCCATCCCTACCCTATCTTATAGCTCCCCTGACTTTCCTTTCAGTCCACCCACTTTCTGTCCATTTCCCCCATCCCCCCTACTTTCTCTCAAGGTGACCCCTACCCCCATACTTGCTTGCCTAACTTCACACACTCTTTTTAGAGCCAACACCTTCTAAACGCTGTGTTCAGAGTGCTGATTTCTTCTTTCAAAGCAAACGTGTAGAAACTTGAGTCCCAACGTGACAATGTTAAGCTCTTAGAGTGCTGGCCCATCTATGGCAGACTTGTTGAGGGAGGATTCTCCTCAGCAGGCTTACTCAGTTAAGAACTCAGCATGCAACAATACCAACTGGCCAAGCAAGCTCCACCCACTGGCACCAGAGTGACACGTTTGTGATGAGAGTAACCATTGCTTTCTGACTGGATTTGTTACCTGCTCTATAGGAAGAAATTCGGGTCTGTACTGTAAACCAGTCGAAAACTCTTACTGGGGAAGTCGTAGGATAGGCCCTGGTGTGTGTGGGGGTGTTGTTTTGCTAAATAGGCCTTTTGTGCCCATCAAATCACATTCTAAATATATGTCCACGCCCATGGATACACTCCAGCATCCTTATCACAATTTTTAAGAGTTCTCTAGATGGTTTTTCTATCTAGATTGTTACTCTTTGTGGGGGGTAAGGTGGGATGTGGGTAGGGATTTGCCACAGAGGCCTGCTATGTCCTTCTTTTTCAACGGGGCAGCTGCAGTTTTCAAGGCTACTGCAAAAGTAGTTTCCTTCCACATGGTTTCTTGTAATGATATTTCATTTGTATTTTAATAAATAAAGCTTGCCTGAAGAACAGAATGTGAAACAGCCACACCAGTCAGCCATACAAACCAGGCAGTGGTGGTACACTCCTTTAATCCCAGGAACTATACTAGGAAGCCATAGAGGCTGGTAGGTGGTGGTACACGCCTTTAATCTCACACTGGAGAGCAATATATGGCGGGATGAGACAGGAACTCGTTCTCTTTCAGTCTGAGGGTTTCAAAGAGGCAAGAGCTCTCTGGTGGCTTGGCTGCTTTTACTTGTCTGATCTTCAGGTTGAACCCCAATATCTGTCTCTAGATTTTTATTACTTATACTACAGTGTCTGGTGGTAGTGCAGACCACGGACCTCAGCATGGTCTCTGGTGGCAGTGCAGACCACGGACCTCAGCATGGTCTCTGGTGGCAGTGGCAATACAGACCACGGACCTCAGCATGGTCTCTGGTGGCAGTGGTAATACAGACCACGGACCTCAGCATGGTCTCTGGTGGCAGTACAGACCACGGACCTCAGCATGGTCTCTGGTGGCAGTGGCAATACAGACCACGGACCTCAGCATGGTCTCTGGTGGCAGTGCAGACCACGGACCTCAGCATGGTCTCTGGTGGCAGTGCAGACCACGGACCTCAGCATGGTCTCTGGTGGCAGTGGTAATACAGACCACGGACCTCAGCATGGTCTCTGGTGGCAGTGGCAATACAGACCACGGACCTCAGCATGGTCTCTGGTGGCAGTGGCAATACAGACCACGGACCTCAGCATGGTCTCTGGTGGCAGTGGCAATACAGACCACGGACCTCAGCATGGTCTCTGGTGACAGTGCAGACCACGGACCTCAGCATGGTCTCTGGTGGCAGTACAGACCACGGACCTCAGCATGGTCTCTGGTGGCAGTGGCAGTACAGACCATGGACCTCAGCATGGTCTCTGGTGGCAGTACAGACCACGGACCTCAGCATGGTCTCTGGTGGCAGTACAGACCACGGACCTCAGCATGGTCTCTGGTGGCAGTACAGACCACGGACCTCAGCATGGTCTCTGGTGGCAGTACAGACCACGGACCTCAGCACAACCCTTGGCCACAGCACGGATCATATACCATCTTAGACCTTGGTGGCAGCACAGGCTAAGGACATCAACATGGCCTCCAAGGCCACATGGGCCACGGACTCCAATGTGGCCTCCAGGGGCAGCAAGGACAATAGGGGTCTTTTGAGGAGGTCCAAGCCACAAAACAAACCATTGTTCACTGTGGACATACTGTGGTTGCTCAGAGCTGGGACGGTCACGCGGCTAGGCAGTGTGTTCCGGGTCTGCACAAACTCCAGGCTGCTGCCACACCCTGTTGGCCCTACACAGCCGGGACATGGTCTTCTGTCCACCACCACCTTCTGTCTGTCACCTGTGCCATCTCCTCTGCATCTCCAGCTCCACCTCTCTCCACCACGCACTAACTGCTGGGTTCCTCCATCTCTCCCACCTCTCCATCACATGTTCCTTTGCCATAGTGGCATTGGAAACCGCAGTGGGTCACACAGTATATATTTGCTCAAACAGCTTTACATACAAATGTTCATTGCGGCAGGTCAGTGGTCTGGTTCAAGGTTTCTGAAGCACCATCAACACTGGACCATCGTTGAGACTTGTGTCAGATAGCCGGCTGTCACCCAGAGTCAGGGTAATATTGAGGCTAGGCAGAGCATTAAGGGGCAGATTCTGTGTGAACTCCTGGCTGCCACACCCATCCCTGCCCTCAATGACTGCCACCCCAAGGCTCCCAAGCTCCACCTTTGTGCTTGTAACCTGTTCAGCTGCTGCCCACCCCTCCTGCTGTGGTCTCCCAGCAGGGCAAGCAGCATGGACTGCAGCTGCTATGCTGGGGGCCAGCCAGCTGGCAGGCCTAGTTCCAGCACTATTTAGTAATAACATATTTCCGAGGGAGCTACAGGCTGCTGCACACCACCCCGTCCTCTGTGCTGGCCCCCTTGAGGCTCACCAGGCACGAATGTTGAGCTTGTAGGCTGCCCAGCCCTCTGCACTCTGTCTCTCAGCAGGGCACGCTGCACAGGCTGCTGCTGAGGAGGCTCCATGTTGGGAGCTGACCTGCTGCAGGGCCTAGAGCCAGGCCTATTCAGTAATGGCCTTTTCCCCCAGGAAGAGCTCCGGGCCTCCACACATCTCCCTGCCATCAGTGCCGCCAGCCCCATGACTCACTGGGGACGACCCTTGTGCTTGAGGCCTGCTGGCTGAGATGGAGCAATGAAGAGTATAGATTTGTCATTCTCTGCTGCGAGGCTTTGTTCTGCCATTTTTCTTTCAATTTCGCAACTCCACTTTTTAAAACCATCTCCCATAACACTTGACCCCCCTCCCCCACACACACTCCATGCCTCCGACCCTTTTACTTGTTCTGGGGCTAGTGGGCTCTGCTAACTCCTGCTACCACACCACTACTTGGAGCCTCCATGGGTCTTTCACACTCCTCAGAGCTTCCCAGCGGGTACGGGCAGCCTTCACCATCTTTCTTTTCTCTGGTTTACGGTATTATTGAAAACGAAGTATCTGTGACTATCAGCTTAAGGTCTGTACAAGATGAGGACCATCAACACCCTGTCATAGATGGTGGAGGGGCTCATGGGGCCCCACTCCTTCCTGAGAATTTGTAGATAGTTAATGGTTGATGGGAGAGGGCGAGAGGTATTTTCTTCAGTGGTGTAACAATGATCAGGTGGGCAGTCCTGAACCAGGCTCTTGTCAGCAACCCTAATGAAACTCACCGGGTCAAAAAGAGAAAAAGAAAGTAATGTGAGAGTAGAAAGGAGGTTGGTTGGGAAGGGGAAGGGGCTCAACAGCAGGAGGAAGGGGAAGGAGAGGAGGACTGAAAATGACTATAGCTAAAACACACCATGCCCATGTATAACATGCAATAGTGAAACCATTATTGTATGTCTTAGGGTTTCAGTTTCTGTGAAGAGACACCATGACCACTGCAACTTGACCAAGGCAACTCTTATAAAGGAAAACTTTTAATTGGGGCTTGTTTACAGTTCCCAGGTTTAGTCCATGGTCATTATGGTAGGAAGCATGGTGGCACACAGAGACACATAGTGCTAGAGAGTAGTTGAGAGTTCCACACCCAGATCAGCGAGACAGCAGGGAGAGAGGGTGACACTAGACCTGGCTTGAGCATCTGAAATCCCAAAGCCCACCCCCAGTGACACACTTCCTCCAACAAGGCCACACCTCCCAACAGTGCCACTCCCTATGACCCTAGGGGGGCATTTTCATTCAAATCACCACACTATGTAGAATTAGTATAAACTTCCAAAAATATTTTAATGCTGTACTTCTACTTATCATAAAGGTTTTTTATGATTATTTTTGTCATTATTAACTAAGGATATTACATAACAACAATTTACATAGGTTACACACCTTATAAGTAATCTAGGAATAATTTAAAGTGTATAGGAGGTTGTTCACACTGTGGTTTGTTATATAAGAACATCATCAATGGACTTTAGAATTCACAGGGTGTTCTATGATCGATACTTTTTGGATACTGAGGAAAGAGTGTATTATCAAATGTGATGGAAAAAAAGAAATCAATCACGAACTTATTTACAGCAAAAAAAATTTTTTTTTAAAGATTTGTTTATTTATTATGTACACAGTGTTCTGCCTGCATGCCTGTACACCAGAAGAGGGCACCAGATCTCATTATAGATGGTTGTGAATCACCATGTGGTTGCTGGGAATTGAACTCAGGACCTCTGGAAGAGCAGCCAGTACTCTTAACCTCTGAGCTATCTCTTAAGTCCACAAAAACAATTCTTTAGGAAAGGTAGCAGAAAGGTATTGTCCAATAAACAGTGGTTAAAATAACCTTTCTGTTGCTGCGATAGATTACCCTTACAAAAGCAACTAATGGAAGCAAGAACTAATTCTGGCTCACAATCAGGATGTGGTCCATAATCACAGGGAAGTCAAGGCCACAGGAGCGTGAAACACCCAGTCATTTGCATCTGTAGTCAGGAGTGTATCTAGTTGCTCAGTTCTCATTTTCTATCTGAGGTCTCAGCCTGGTGCTTATCTTAGTGAGCCAGTTTTCCCATCTCAACATAATCAAGAGAACCCCACGCCCCAGGCATGTCCAGAGGCACGTCTCCCAAGTGATTCTAGATTGTTTCAAGTTGTCAACATTATCACAGCTCTGTCCTCTGTCAGTTTTAACCCAAACTCACTATTTTTAATCCACATCCTTCCACCTGTTATCCACATAGACTCATAACCATCTTATGATATAAGATACATTCGGTATAACATTGAAACAGTCCACAGGCATTAACAGTTTCAACACCTTAAAAGCTCAAAATTCCTTAATTGTCAGGTCTGATTTTTTTTTTAAAAGCTACATGTTTCCAACACATAATGTAAGTAAACATTCATATTCAAATTAGAAGAATAGGGCATAACAAGAAATGGTTGGACTATAGCAAGACTAAAATGCAGCAGGACAAATATCAAATCCTGTAGCTCCATATCCAGTATCTGGGGCTCGTGATGAAATTTGCTGGACTCTAAAAGGATCCGGCTTTATTGCCTGCAACACATATGGATTTTTCCTAGGTCACCTTCACTCCAAGCTTGCAGTACTCTTGGTGGCCGTCCCATAGCTCTGGCATCTCTAGTATTCCAGTATCTCTACTGTAGCACAGGCTTCACTGTGGAGGCCCAAAAACGTGAGCCTATTTTCACTTTGTCTGATGGTCAGAGAGTGTGGAGATTGCTGGAAATGGTTGACAAGTGTAGCTACACGTCCTGACTCAGGATGTGGCTACTTGGTTCTTTTGACATTTAAGATGGCTCAGACAAGTAGATGCATTTCATTCCATCCTGACAGGTGGTCAGGATATGCAAATTTACTTCTGCTCCTTATTTTGTAATATGAGGTAACCTGGAAAATGGTTGCCTTCAGGGTACTTGGTCTAGAGTGGCTTCACTGCCTATATAACAAAATGATAATGACTTGATGCCTCAAAGTGTTAAGGCAATTAATTGTTCTGAGTTGTCCTTTGTATCATGTTAAAGAAGTCTTTTGTTGCCTTCTTTCCCCCTTTTGTATTAGGGTATAAATGTGTATGGATAATTAAATGGGGACGATTTCAGTATTCACTGGAATGTCCTCTTGGTACTATTCTATAGTTTTTGTCTTATTATTTTTTCACGCATCTTTGTATTCTTTACAAATTTTCTAAATCCCCATGTCCCTACCCTGGCAAGTGGTGTTTTTATCAAGGCTGGTCTCCTACACGTCACCTTCACAGATTCTCACATGCAAGAGCCTCTCAAGGCTTCCATGTAGGAACTTCTACCTCGCCACATAATATCTGGCTTTATACATGTCCTCTGGAATTGTGGAGAAGAATCTGTGACCCCTCCAATCTTGCACCTTTCTTGCCTCTGCAGCCGGTACAAAATGGTGACACTGCCAAGTTCTTCCAGTTCAAGATGATGCTTGGACCCCTTGGACTCCTTGGACCCCTTGGTCCTGCATCAGCTCCTGTTCCAGCTCATGTGTGCTAACCCTGGTAAAAACACTCTTCTAGGCAGCTGTGTTCAGTTCCTTTAGCTTAGGCTTTCTTCCTTTAAATGAACTTGGGTTTACACAAGATGGAATCTTCCAAGGGTGGGCTCCTTGCTCGTAGGACACTTTTTCCTGTTGCACCGTTGCAGCACATGCATTTTTCTCTTCAGTCGTGTGATCTGCTTAATCATTACAGATGCTTTCTCTCTCAGTATCATCTTGAATGTTCTCTCGTCTTTTTGGTGTTATAGCTGTAAATGCTTACATTGAAAAGAATAAAGATCCAATGGTAAATTGTATTCTAAGGCACTAAAAAAGGAGAATAAACTGGACATAAAACAAGAAAGGAAGAAATAGATTATAGGAGAGATGTTGTGTCCTAACAAAATAATAGAGAAAACAAAAAAGCCAAAAGTAGCTTTTTAGAAAAGATCAGCAAAATTGACAAGTTTTTATCTATGCAGTATTTTAAAATGATATGACTCAGCTGATTAAAGTGAGAAACAATATCACATCAGATCAAAACCGATTTTGTGAAAATTGAAAGGATTATAAGGCAATGTTATGAATAGTTTGATCCCAACGGATTTGATAATTTAATAAAAAACTTCTTGGAATATAATCCATCAAGCCTGAATCTGAATCTTTAATAGAAAATCTGGACAGACTTATAAATATTAAAGAGATTGAGCCAATGACCAATCCCCTCCTAATAGAGAGAAATCCAGACCCAGATGTTTCAACTGATAGACTGCACCACATGTTTAACTCCCAACTCTTCCAAACACAGCAGCAACAACAAAGCAAACCAAACTCAACAGGAAAGAACACTTTGAGGCTAATTTTTTAGATCGGCATTGCCATGACATGACACCAAAACCAAAGGCACCACGAGAGAGGAAGTGTAGAGATAAATATCCTTCGTGAATACTGGTGTCAAGTCCTTAATGAGATGGAGCAAACTGAATGCATTGGCATACTGCAAGGATGCTCCAATGCCTGGAAGTCAAAGTAATTAACATATTAGCAGGATGAAGACAAAATCTGTTGAAATTTTAGGCATTGTTTTGAAGCTGTGGATCTACTTAGCTAAGTTGTCTGATTGGTTGGCACAGTATTTCATGACACTTTTATGGGGACTTTACCTAGGAAGTAGTTTGTGGCAATAGCCTCTCTTTTGACACTGATTTTGGATTTTAAAGTGAGTCTTTCTCTTCTTTTGTTCATTATTGTTAATGATTTAATTAAAATTTGTTTTTCAAAGATGATTTTTGTTTGCAGTAAAATTCTCTATTTTCCCCTCTATTGCTTTCTTGGTCTCTAATTAATTCTAAATTCTGTTAGTTTTCATTTAATTTCTTTTGCGTACTTTGAGTTTAGTTGTTCTTTTGCAATTTTTCTTTCAAGGTGGGGCCTTGGCACGTAGCTCATGCACAAAATCTTGGATTCAGTCTCTAGTAATGCTCATATGATTGTCGGGGTGACAAATCTCAGTACTCGAGGCAGAGGCAGGAGAGTCAAAAACTGAAGGTTATCTTTGACTGCATAGCAAGTTTAAAGCCAGACTGGTCTGTTATTCTTAAAATGCTGGCGGGTCCCCGGCGGGCTCACGCAGCAGCAGCAGCGAGCTCCGGCAGATCCCCAGCGGGGCGGGCGGGTGCTGGGCCCTGGCTCCAGAGTCCGGCATCCGAGCGGAGGCAGAGTTCCCAACGGTGAGCGGGCGCGTGGGTAGGGACATGTGCCAGACACATAGTATAAAATCATAACTGAACCTTTATTATTTAGAGGAGAGAGAGAGAGACAGAGAGAGACAGAGAGAGACACGTGCGCACGCCAAGGGAACAGGAAGAGAAGAGAAGCGCGAGATGGTCAGAGGTAGTGGGAGTGGGCGTGGCTTGTCTCCCAAAGAGACAGGAAACCACAACATGATCTATATGAGAACTTGTCAAAAACAAACAAAATACAAGAAAAATGAATTAATCCAAGTGGAAATGTATATTATTGATTTGAGATTACTCTTTTAAATATAGGCATACAGATACACTTACTTTTGTTATAACCATTGTCTCCAACTTTTTTTTTTGGTATTGGAAATTGAACGGAGATGCCACACACACGTCAGTGAAGTGCTGTATCCTCATCTTTGTTTGTACTTTTGTGTTTATTCTACAAACTGTTCGTGGGAATTCAATTCAAAATATTTTCAAATTTTCTTATCATTTTACCCAGGTATTATTTAGCATTATGTTGTTTAGTTTTCAAATATTTTAGGATATCCCCAAATCTCCCCTCCCCTGATTGTTTCTAATTAATTTTCTGTTTATAAAATATACTTTTGTGGGGTTGCATTGAATCTGAAGATTGTTTTGGGCCGTATACCCACTTTCACAGTATTAATTTGGGCCAGACAGGCATTGTGGATGGTGTTGCTAAAATCTTGTTTGTTCTTCAATTTCTTCTTTCAAGTGTCTTTAAGTTTGCATTATAAATCTGTCAGTTTTCAAAGCCATTTTTCATGGGACCAGAAAAAATCCTGGAATTCATATGGAAACACAAATGACCAAAATTAGCTGGCTGAAGCAACCCTAAGCAAAAAGAACACTACTGGAGGTATCACAATACCTGACCTCAAATTATACTACAGAGCCATAGTGACAAGGACAGACCGGTGCTAGCAGAAAAAACAGACACACATACCAACTGAACACGACTAGAAGACCCAGAAAATAAACCCGCATGGGTATAGCTACCTACATTTTGACAATGGATATTAAAAAACATATACTGGAAAAAGATAGACTATTTAACAAATAGTCCTAAAAAAAACTGAGTATCTGCAGGCAGAAGAATGACTTTAGAGCGATATTTCTCAGTTTGCATAAAGCAAATTTAAAGTGATTAAAGACTTTGATTTAAGGCTAGAATGACCCTAAGAGTGGACAAACGAGATGACATGAATTAGAAAGCTCTCTCACAGCAGAGGAAACTGTCCACGGAGTGACCGCGCTACAGGACAGAAGGAAATGTCTGCAAGCTATTCAGCTTGGGGTTTAATGGACAAAACAGATGAAAAATTCCAAAAAGTTCAAAACACACACATACACACACATATGCAAAGACATACACAAACACACAAAACCCTGCAAAACCTCTGCTAATCATAAATGGGCCAAGGAACTGGTCAGACAGTTCTCAAAAGAAGAAGCACAAATACCAATAAATATTTTTTAAGTATTCAAAATGCTTAGCCATTAGAAAAATGGGAATTAAAAGTACTTTGAGATTCTATCTTACCCTAATAAAAATCGTGATCCTCAAGAAAAGCTATGTCCAATTGATACCTGCTGGCAAACAGAAATCAGAAATCAGTTTTCGCTAACGAGTTTCACTGACTATGTCTGCCACAGTTCAGGCAGGCCCATGCCCAGGAGTAGTTGGCCAACATACAATGAACTCCATGGTTTTTTAGTTTTATTTTTCATCACTTTTTTTTAAAGAGAGAAAGATTTGTGGATAGGAAGATGGAGAGGATCTGGGAGGAGCTGGGGGAAATGATCAAAATACATGGTATGAAAAGATTTTAAATAAAAAACTATGAAAAGGAAACAAAAGGTGAGGTGGTGCTGGAGGCTTCACACAGGGGGAGGAGACAGAGGGAACAGGTGGCCCATATGGGGGAGGAGGCAGAGACTTACGTCTGAGTTATGAGACATTATCAAACTTATTCTTTTTTTAAAAAAAATTATGTATTATCCATACTGTGTTCTGCCTGTATGTATCTCTGAAGGTCAGAAGAGGGCACCAAATCTCATTATAGATGGTTATGAGCCACCATGTGGTTGCTGGGACTTGAACTCAGGACCTCTAGGAGAGCAACCAGTGCTCTTAACCTCTGAGCCATCTCTCCAGCCCTCAAGCTTATTCTTTAATTGCTGCCACCATTCTTAATTCTCTTCTGCAGGTCTTCCTGCTTTGTGTGATATTTCCCCTGATTTTCTTTTGTCTTGTTGGTTACTAGTTCCTTTATTTTAAAAAAAAATCCCTATATTTTTGTCTATTATTAGGTGCAAGTGTTTCAATATGGTCCATCAGTACAGGAATTTGCCATTAGTTTTACATCAGATTGGGATCCTTTTATCGGTCTTTAAGCTTCTCTTATGTCAGTCATTTCTAAAAGTTTTAGCTGATCTGTTATGGTAGCCAGCCATTCATTCTTTTTTCATTATCACCTATTCTTTGTCATTAGCTTGCTCTCCCCTTTTTCTTTGTGCCATCACTCACGAATGATAAAATTCTTACAATTTTTAATTTGATATTTTCTGGTTTCTTGGCGCTGTTCATTCTTTCGCTTCTCAATGTGCTGCCTTCCCTCAGAGGCTTTGTATTCCTATCTGAGTGATTATCGCCACAGGGAGGAGAGTTCAGCGTGCCTCCTAGAACCTGGACACGGTCTCAAGAGGGTCCCAGCTCTGAACATGTGAGAGCAGGCTTCGTGTAGGCCTGATTGGCCTCTGACTTGAAGTGTCTGGCCTTGGAAGAGGATCCCTTTAAAGTTTCCTTAGGATAAGTGATCTCTTTAAGTGAGCTCACTTTCATTCACGGCTGATTAGTAACTCCTATTTGGCTGGGATGCATGAAGGTCTGCTTAGAGACAAATAAGTAAGAGTCATTATTTTTGTGTGTTTTTTATTCGTATTTTGATTTTCTTATTAATCTAAGAGCTTAAGAACTGGATTCAGTCCTCCTAATTTGCTCTTTGTAAGTTCATTCTTGTTATTCCTGGTTTATTGGCACTGGCACAGGGGTGTGTCTTCTGTTCTCATTTTACCTACAGAAAATAATTTTCTGTTTAGTAAATACTATGTGCATTTTATGAGCAAACATGCAAAAGATGTTTTCTATGCTTTAACAATGTCATTGTGAATTAAGGTTTTAGTTTAGTTACTGCTTTGGCTTAAACACAATCTTCCTTCTAAAGTAGTGGTTTTCAACCTGTGGGTCGTGAATTCTAGGGTCACATATCAGATATTTACATTGTAATTCACAACAGCAAAAAATCACAGTTATGAAGTAACGACAAAATAATTTAGTGGTTGGGGGCCACCACAATGTGAGGAACTGTATTTAAGGATTGCAGCATGAGGAAGTTTGAGAACCACGGTCCTAGAGGTTTGTGTGTTGGAAGCCTGGCCTCCAGTGTAGCAGTTTGGAGGTGGTAGGGCCTCTAAGAGGTTGGGAGTGAGGGCTTATGGGGGCTTCACCCTCATGGTTAGATTAATGCTTCTTACAGGAGTGAGTTGAGCTCCATAAGAGTGGACCAGGTCACACTAGAATGGAGTGTTCTGAGCCATTGGGCATTTCCTGAGTCCCTCTCCAGGTGTAGTCCAATTACTGCGCTGGTACCTGCCGTGAAGCCTCCCTAGCTGAACTGATAGCGCTGTTCAGTTCTCCAGAACTGGGAATTAAACAGTGTCAACCACAGTGACAGACCTGAGTCTAGTCTTAAGGGGCTGAGGGGAAGCATTCTGTCAATAGCCTGAGTGAGCTGCAAGTGGATTCTTCCTGGCCTCTTGATAAGAGCTCAAGTAGAGCTGACATCTTGACTACTGACCTTGTGATACCTACAGCCAGAGAAATGCTACTGTTCCATAGAAGTTCACACAATAAATATATATTGTTTCAGGCAAGTCATGGTCATTTGTAATACAGATATTAAAGAAAACCTAATATAACAATCTTTCTAATTTCTTTAAATTTTTTCTATATTTTATTCAGTGTCTTTGATTCAATCATTTCTTCTATTTTTTAGTGATATTTTAGTTTCAGTTATATATTTCTTTGACATATATAATATATACACAGGATGTTTGGGTTCTTAATTCTTTTTCTTGACCTGGAAGTTCTGTATTCATAACATTGATAATTGACTTGCACTATAGAGCTATTTAGAACTCTTCCCTTATTTAGTTTTTTTTTTTTCAATTTTCACATATTAATAAGTGCTAACCACAGGCTGAGCAGTGATGACACACACACCTTTAATCCCAGCACTTGGAAGGCAGAGTCAGGTGGATCTCTGTGAGTTCAAGGCCAGCCTGGTCTACAAGAGCTAGTGCCAGGACAGGCTCCAAAGCTACAGAGAAACCCTCAAAAAACAAAAAAACAAACATACAACAAAAAAGAAGTGCTAACTGAAAAGAACATAGTCAATAAAACAAAAAGACAGCCTATTGAATGAGAAAATATCTTCACTAAGCCCACATCAGTCAGAGGACTCATCTTCAAAATATATAAAGAACTCAAGAAATTAGATATAAACATACCAATAATTCAATTAAAAAATGGGGAATAGACCTAAACAGAATTCTCAACAGAAGAATCTCAAATGGCCAAAAGACACTTAAGGAAATGTTTAGCATCCCTAGCCATCAGGAAAATGCAAATTAAAATGACCCCAAGATTCCATTTTACACCTGTCAGAATGGCTAAGATCAAAAACACCAATGATCGCTTATGCTGGAGAGGACGTGGAGTAAAGGGAACACTCCTCCATTGTTGTTGGGAGTGCAAAGTTGTACAACCATCCTGCAAATCAGTATGGTGGTTTCTCAGAAAATTGGGCATCAACCTATTTCTGGACCCAACAATACCACTCTTAGGCATGTACCCAAAGGATGCTCAATCTACAAGGACATTTGTTCAACTATATTCATAGCAGCATTATTTGTAATAGCCAGAACCTGGAAACAACGTAGATGCTTCACCTCAACTGAAGAATGGATAAGGAAAATGAGGGGGAAAAATCTTGTATAAAGTCCTGGCATGGCTCCCAGCTGCACCCCCAGCCCTGAACTATCTATGGGACAGAGACAGGCAGATCCCAGGAGCTCCTGTCCGTTCAGCCTAGCAAAAGCAGCAAGCTCCAGGTTCAAGGAGAGTCCCTGTCTCAAGGAATAAGTCAGAAGAGAGAGAACAGGACACCTGATGCTCTCGTTGGGGCTCCCACATTGTTTTTCAAGGCATGGTAATGTTCCTGCTCCAAATTTTATAGGGCAGGAATCAGGGTGTTGGCCGACTTGGGTACTTTCTGAGGTTGTTTGGGTAGTGCACGTTCATGTTCATACACATTCAGCTATGTGTGTTTGCACTTAACTTTCCATTCCCGTGTTGGTGGTTGGCCAGACATTAATTTCAGTTGCCAGAGGTTTTCTGTATCTTTGCTTCCAACCTCCTTCCTCCATCCTCAGAACTAACACTGGCGAGCTGAATTCTTCTCCCACCTGGAATCTTTCTGATGACAGCTTCTGCTTCCACCTCCTCTATCCACGTTCCTTTTCTACCATATATCCTTGTTTTTCTCTTTTTAAAAAGGATTGTTTACTTATTTGATTGTTTCATTTTAAAAATTATTTATACTGTGTGTTTGTGTGAACACTAGTGTAGTGCCCAGGAAGGCCAGACTTCCCATCCCTGGAGTTGGAGTTAGAGGCTGTAGTGAGCTGCCTGAGTTGGGTGTCAGGAACGGAACGGGGCTCTCCTCATCAACAGCGCATGCTCCTCGCTGCTGAGTTGCATTGCGTCTCCAGCCCCATCCGCTTTCCTTGCTTATCACACAAGTCTCTGCTTTGGCCAGAGAAACTGTTCTGTTCTGCTGGCTAGGATCCATGCTGCTTGTCTGAGACTAGACCTACCCAGTACACCTCAGAGCATTGTGTGTGTGTGTGTGTGTGTGTGTGTGTGTGTGTGTGTGTGTGTGTGTGTGTGTGTGTGTGTGTGTGGTGTACGCCAGGTAACTTCAGATGTTGATCCTACCTTGTTTTCGTTTTGTTTTGTTTTTGCAGCAGGGTTTCTCACTTGTCAGGAACTCACCTAGTAGGTTCTTATTGGCTGGCCAGGGCTTCCCAGGATCTGCCTGTCTCTGCTTTCCTGGTACTGGGGTTACAAGCAGGCGCCATCATGCCCAACTTTTGTTCTGTGGGTTCTGGGGCTCAAACTCAGTTTACCAACTAAGTTTTCTCTGCAGCTTCACGTTTTTCTTGTCTAAAGATTCTAACTTTGATTATATTTGCAAAATTAAATTTGTCCTTTAGGGTAAGATATTCACGTGCCCTGAGGACGTCTGCTGAGAGAGGAGAGCAGTATTGTTCTACTGCAAGTTGAGACAGTTTGTGTTTGTAATGATCCTTACACACACTCTCTCACACACACGTGTATATATTGTAACACACATATTTTTAAGCATCATACTACTGATTAAGATTTTAGCCATAGAATCCCTGGGTCTTTGTATCCTAAAAGAACTTTAAGGAAATAAATAAATTCTGTTTTTCACTGTGCTGTTTTTCTCTCTCCCTTTGCACCAGTAGACCCTTACTGAACATTTATGACTGAGAATCTAAGAAAGAATATTGGTAACATTCATTCCTATCTCCAGGGTGCTTGGAAGATTAATACTCTATAAAAGTTTGAAATTAAAATTTTAATTAAAAGCATAAATTTGAATTAATGAGATTGGCGATCAGATTCTCAATTTGGCTAATTCACTTAGCTTTTTTTTTCTTTTTCAAATTTGAAAGATCCATCTATTTTTTCCTCAAGAAAAGTCCCATAGTACAAAATTTAATACATGTTCATTTTTAATAAGGGCTTAACATTTTGAATTATTCTAAGTAAATAATATTTTATACTATTAAAAGAAGCTGCTAAACTGGGCATACTGGTACACACTTTTAATCCCAGCACTCAGAAGGCAGAGGCAGGCAGATTGAATTCAAAGCTAGCCTGCTCTACAACGTGAGTTCCAGTACAACGAGGGCTACACAGAGAAACTGTTTTGAAACAACAACAAAAGGATCTCCTTTATGAACTTTGTCTTCATATGGAGTATAGAAGAAATGAAACCTGTGCAGTATAACTTGGCACTTGTCTTTGCTAGGGGTTGAAGGTTCTGTTCCCTGTTTCCATGGGAACACTACTTAGGTAGGGAAATCAGGTTTGCTCTGGTTCTCCTCAATCAGCGATAAATATACACTTGTTCAAGTCTCTAGTTCTTACTGGAAATTTGCATTTTATTTTTTCATTTACTTCCAAAGTTTTAAGAAAAACTATATGTAATTGAACATATTGTAAAACCAAACATTTAAAAATAAAAATTGGGCATAAATACAGCAGGAATCATATTCTTAAACACCACAGTTTCATCCAAATTTTTCTTATTTGCAAGATAGGCTTAAAAATATAAAAACATTGCTTAAATTTAAAGCTCCATTTCTTCCTCTTCCTACCCACCAAGTTTTGATATATTCTACTACATACATAGGAATTCAGATGTGACTACATCCTGCCTGCCTATCATTGTCATGGACTTTCTTCACACCCTTGCCTGCTGTCTCCAGAAGGATGTCTTGGGTTGAGATAATGTGCTTTTCTTAGCTAAGAAAGGGAGGGCTGATAAGTGAGATTGAAATAATGAATTTTGAAAGCTATTAAAATTATAGAAAGAATTCAAGTTCAAGGTAGAGAAATTCACATTTCTAGATTTGAGTACTGGTTGACAATTGGGTGAGGTGGTCAATGCTGATTGTGTCACTACTATCAAGAGAAAACATGCACACTATTTATGGTAACCTTTGCTTTTCTTGGTGTAAAAAGCACATCTTTTTCTGGCCATAGATCTTTGTCTAGTTATTTCTGGTGAGAATGCTGTGAAGATCCAGATGGTCCCAGATCCCTAAAAGAACTAGGGAGCATGCTATTTTGAAAGATACCGTTGAACACTCTAGTTCTGGTGATAAACAGTAGCTAGACAAAGCATGATCTAGTGTCAAGCTGGAGAGAGGGTGTTTACAATAAAACAGCTGCATCAGCAGCATAAGGATTTGGGCAAATAGAGCAAATTGTAGGTTAGATAAACTTAGATGATTCAGAAGCAAAATCTGGTCAGTGTGCTGAAGGAAGGCTCGGGGTTTTCTTTACACAAGAACAATACTTGGCTGAATTGTATCAAACCCTCAGTGCACTAACTCTGGCTCCTCAAGGACCAGTGTTGACTGGTTGACTGACTCCAGCTTCTGTGTCCATCCACCTAGTACCCATTATGTTCGGTACTCCTCAGTGATATCTGGTATGCTAATGAGGCAGAGTATGCATATGCTATCTTCAAGGCGTTTCAGAAACATCACTCATTCAAGCCTTCCTGTCATGAAGACCACAGTGCTAAACTGTATCCTGTGGAGAACACAAATATGAAGACTCACTCCCAATCTCTCTGGGGGGAAAAACCTGCTTGAAAAATCAAGTCAGATGTTGGCTTGATCTTAAAAATGACCACATTGTTTTTGTAATACTGATGAAAGAAAGACCACATATGCCTCTAATAAATGTTTGTTCCCTGTCGTGATGTGCTCTCCAGTATCATTGCTCTTTGTGAAAAGGGTGATTCTGTGTAGTTTCTAACATCCTGGGACCTCACCTGAGCCTCAGGCTCTATTGGAAGGGCTTGGACTTGTCTACCGAGAAGGATAAGGTGTCTAAGACCAGAGGAGGAGAAAGTGAAGGACTAATAAGCTTTCACAAATCTCCAACAAAAATTGCAAAACAGGCCTGCGTCCTCACCTCCTGTGCTCCATGTAAGGCTTTGGAGAACCTACTTAACTTGGTCAATCATGTTTTCCTGGGTTTTGTTTGCTTTGATTTTTGTTGCTTTTAAAGACCTAAATTTTCTTTGTGTGTGTATGAGTGTTTTGTCTGCATGGATGTGTATATATCATGTGTGTACCCAGTAACTGTGTAAGTCAAAAGAGGGCATCAATTCCCCTGGTGCTGGAGTTTTGTATGGTTGTGAACTGCCAAGTCAGTGCTGAAAACTGAACTCAGGTCCTCTGCAAGAGCAGCAAGTGCTCTTAACTGTTGAGCCATCTTCCTTTCCTTGCTTTCATTTTCTTTTTTTCTTTTTTCCTGTGTGTGTGTGTTTGTGAACACACCTCTCCTATCATTAAAGGCTTATCATCACTCTGACCTGAAACTCCTTAAGACCCTTGTCACTCCCCTTTGTGGACAAACATATCCTGGAACTAGGAGCAAGGGACAAGATGCAGCTTGCCTGGACTGTTTCTGAGAAGGGTTCAGAGAAAGACAAATTATGTTCTCTGTGTAAAAATTAGGGGCACATCTCTCCTAACTCTCCTCTGCCTATGCAAAGTTGGAAATGCATATGATTGAAAGCAGATGTACTGCCATAAAGGGCCATGATGGTGTCTGTGGTTCATGCTGCAGCTGAGGGCCATTGATGTCCATGGTCTGCAGTGCTGCTGGAGGCCATGTTGAGGTCCCTGTTACCACCGAAGGCCATGTTGATGTTCACAGCCTGTGCAGTCGCCTGAAGCCATGTTGATGTCCGTGATCCATGCTACCACTGGGGACATGTTGGTATCCACGGCCTGTGTTAATGCCAGAGGCCATGCTGATGTCCGTGGCTTGTGCTGCCGCCAAGGGCCGTGATAATGTTCATGGTCTGGGTCTCAGCTGAGGGCTGTGTTAATGTCCGTGGTCTGTACTGCCACGGGAGGTCATGCTGGTGTCTGTAGTCTGCTCTGCTGCTGGAGGCCTTGTGGATGTCTGGGGTCCATGCCGTCACCAAAACCATGTGGAAGTCCACGCTCTGTGCTCCTCTAACTGTAAGAGACTAGGAAGCTTCTTGTGCAGAGGTTGATGACGGCAGACTCACGGTTGAGAGTGAGAGAAGGCGAAGGATTTTATGACGACCTCTCCTCCCTCCACATCCCCCTGAAAGAAACAATACAGACAGGAAGCCATTGAAGAGAACTTAAAAACTGTGATGGGGATGTTGACGTGTAGCTCTTCATAGGTGACAGCTTCTGGTGGGGGTGAGGTGGGATGAGGAAAGGCTCGGTTTCTTTAAGGGACTGGCCACTGTGAGTTTGACCCTGCTCCAGAGAGTACACGGGCAACATAAACTGGACCTTTTTTTTTTTCTTTTCTTCTTCTTTTTTGTAAGGAGGTCACAAAGACGAAGGGGGTAGGTCTGGGAGGACTGAGAAGTGAGTGTGATCAGGGTACATTAAGTGAAATCCCAAATGATTATCAAAAATATTGTTGGAAAAAAAATCGGATGTCCCTGGGGAAAGGATATGCCCAGCAAACAAACCGTTACATAACCATGCCTGTCAGTCAAACCAGAAAATCACATTATCTAGTCCCTCAGACAACAGCTTCAGTTCCTCTTGGACCCTAACTGAAGTTCCAAGCAGTAACCCAGGCTCTTGAGCAAACCTCATTCAGAGTCTATATTTTCATCTTTGCTTTTGAATGAAATCTTTTGTTTATAAAAAGATAAAGGAAGCAGAAAACAAATGATAGCAAGTGCAGACTTTTCTCAAAGGACCACATCTAGAACCACCAGATGACCCAGCTGCACCCAGCTGCACCCAGCTGCACCCAGCTGCACCTAGCGGTGCCACTTCTGGGCACACACCCAAAGGATCTCTGTCCTCCTGCAGAGGACACTGTGATTATCGCTGTTCTAGTCACAAAGCAATAGAGTGGAATCAGATGTTCATCAGGAGACAAAAGAACGATGAAAACGTGCTGCATAGATACAGGGGAATTTCATTCGGCCGAAAACAAAAACTGAATTCATGAGATTTTCAGGACAATGGATAAATGTGGAAACTCTTTTAAGCAAAGCAACCCCCAGGCAGAATGTCAAATACTGCATGTTCGCTGTCATTTGTAGAATCTAGTCTCTAATTTATGTATTTGTATTTATGTGCTAATAGGTATGGATACAGGTCATCAGCAAGAAAGGGGAACATAGGAGGATAAAGGGGTTTTAAGAAGGGTATGGAATTGTTTTTGTTATCCTGGGCTTTTTGCTTTTCCATGTGAAGTTGAGTACTGTTCTTTCGAGGTCTGTTAAGAATTTTGCTGGGATTTTAATGGGCATTGCATTGATTCTATAGATTGCTTCAGGTAAGATTGCTATTTTTACTATGTTAATTCTAACTACCCAAGAGCATGGGAGATCTTTTCATTTCCTAGTGTCTTCTTCAATTTCTTTCTTCTAAGATTTAAAGTTCTTGTTATATAGGTCTTCCACTTGTTTGGATAGAGTCACTCCGAGATGTTCTATGCTATTTGTGGCTATTGTGAAGGGTGATGTTTCTCTTACTGGAGGCATCACAATCCTTGACATCAAACTATACTACAGAGCGACAGTACTGAAAACAGCCTGGTATTGGCATAAAAACAGACAGGAGGACCAATGGAATGGAATCGAAGACCCAGATATTAATACACTTCTATGCACAACTGATGTTTGACAAAGAAGCAAAAAAGCAAAATGGAAAAAAGAAAGCATATTTAACAAATGGTAGTGGCATAACTGGATATCAACAGGTAGAAGAATGAAAAGAGATCCATATCTATCACCATGCACAAAACTAAAGTCCAAGTGGATCAAAGACATCAACATAAAGTCAGCCACACTGAACTTCATAGAAGAGAAAATGGGAAGTACACTTGAACACATTGGCACAGGAGACTACTTCCTAAATATAACTCCAGCAGCACAGACACTGAGAGAAACAATTAATAAATGAAATTTTCTGACACTGAAAAGCTTCTGTAAAGCAAAGGACACGGTCAACAAGTCAAAACAGCAGCCTACAGAATGGGAAAAGATCTTCACCAACTCCACATCGGACAGAGGGCTGATCTCCAAAATATACAAATAATTCAAGAAATTGGTCATCAAAAGAACAAATAATTCAATAAAAATGGAGTATACACCTAAACAGAGAACTCTCAACAGAGGAATCTAAAATGGCTTAAGGAAATGCGCAATATCCTTAGCAATCAGAGAAATAAAAATCAAAACAACTCTGAGATTCCATTTTTCACCTGTAAGAATGGCCAAGATCAAAACCACTAATGACAACTTATGCTGGAGAGGATATGGGGTAAATGGAATACTCCTGCATTGCTGGTGGAAGTGCAAAGTGGTATACTTGCTTTGGAAATTAGTATGCGATTTCTTACAAAATTAGGAAACAACTTTCCTCAAGACCCAGAAATACCACTTTTGGGTATATACCCAAAGGATGCTGAATCGTATCACAACATTTTGTCATAGTCATTTTGTTTTAACCTGGAAACAGCTTAAATGTCCCTTGACTGAAGAATGGATAAGGAAAATGTGGTACATTTACACAATGGAGTACTACACAGCAGGAAAAAAATGACATCTTGAAATTTGCAGGCAAACGGATGGATCTAGAAAACATCATATTGAGTGAGGTAACCCAGACCAAGAAAGACAAATATTATATGTGCTCACTCATAAGTGGCTTTTAGACATAAAGGAAAAAAAACAGCCTACAATTCATAATCCCAGATAACCTAGACAATTGAACCCTAAGAGATACATACATGGATCTAATCTACATGGGAAGTAGAAAAAGACAAGATCTCCTGAGTAAACTGGGAGCATGGTGACCATGGGAGAGGGTTGAAGGGGGGATGAGAAAAAGGGAGGGGAGCAGAGAAAAATGTGTAGCTCAATACAATCAGTTAAAAAAAGGATAAAAAGGAGAAGAGAATTGGGAAAGTAATAGAAAAGGAATGAAGGCAGAAAGGGAATTGTTGGGCATGGAAAAGCATGGGTGGTGGGGAGGAAATGGGAGAGAGGAGTGGGGGAAAGGGATCAGCGTGTGGAAATGCTCAGTCACACCTGCTCCTTTGTGCCCTGTTACTATGAATGCCAAATAAATTATATAGTATTATTACATCAGATTATCATTTATATTATATTATGTATTATATATATTTTACTTTTTATTCCAGTGAACTGAGATTGTTTTATGATAGCCACACGGCCTAGCTTAGAGAATACTCAAGTGCATTCACAAAGAATATACATCTGCTGTCATTGTTGTGGCTGTTCTGTTACTATCGGGCAGGTCCAATCTGTGAGTTCTTTTTCGATCCATGGCTCTGGTCTAAGGTTGTGAGACTGCATGTGGTGATGATCTTCTTCCTGGCACACGGAATGACATGCCAAGAGGAAAAGATCATGCAAGACTGGCCAAAAGAACTGGCCACACTGACTCTTGTAGCTGACTTAGCCTTGAGAGAAGCCATTAACCTCTTAAGGCATTAACTCACTAAGAACATGAATAAATCCACCCAGTCATGAAGGAACAGCCATAACTACCCCTACCCAGTCTTATCTCAGTCTTTTATAACTAGGAATTCATTTCAACATGAGCTCCACAGGACACAAACACATTCACGCACTAGCACTCAAAATAGATAATACACCTACACATGAGAGCTAAAATTATGAATCTTAGAGAAGGAGGCAGGAAATATTAACATAACTTTGGATTGTGTGAAGAGCTCTTTGATATGATACCCCAAACATTCCATCAGTGAAAGAAACTGAATTGCCTTTATCAGACCTAAACCTTTTTCCCGTTCAGAAGACATCAGGAAAATGGCAAGGCAAAGAATACAGTGTGTTTTCACTGCCTGCGTTCAGAACATATAGAGAACTCACAACTCAATAAAAAGAAGACAATAATCTAATTTTTAAAAGATTTGGAGATTACACTAACTAAAACATGCAGCAAAAATAGAGGAAAACACTTACCAGCATCATAAACTAGCCAGAAAATGCAAATGATGATGACAGCTCTCTCTATACCAACTAAATGGAAGATGACAAAATGTAAGTGAGCACATCAAGGATGCGCAGGAAGCCGAACTCTCAAACACAGCCGAGGGGAAGAACAGTGTTATGATCACTATGGGAAAAAAACCCCTTAGAATATACTTAAAAGGTGAATTTATAAAGACGAAGTGCTATTCACACTTTTATCAATTGACATTGACAAGGGCTGGGGAGAGGGCTCGGTGGGTCATGTGCTTACATTACCAGCAAGCTAAACAAAGCTGAGTGTGGCTATTCACACTTGTGGTCCTGAGGCCAGGGAGGAAGAAACAGAAGGAGCTTTGGGGCTTGCTGCCCAGCCAGAATTCATGAATTTCAGGTAATAGAGAGACCCTTGTATCATACAGTAAGGAGGATGATGAAGGAAGACGTTCGACTTTAACCTCTGGCCTCCTGATGCTTATATACACATATACACATGTACACACACACACACACACACACACACACACACACACACACACACCCCTCACATGTACCCATATACACAGACGTGTATACACGTATAATTAAAAGAATAAAAATAAGAGAGGATAATATGTAAATTTTCTTATAAAGTTAGTCTTGCTCTTGTGTTCAAACCAAGGACATTAAAAGAAATAAAGCTATAGACCCAAATCTCTATCTAGAATATGTAAAAATCCTTCACGAAATCACCCCAGCAAACTTAACTCCAGCACTTTCAAACAAGATTATAGGCCATATTTAAGTAGGATTATCCTACAGACTATAATTAAGTGGGATTATCTGAGGGACTGGTTTGACATTTGAAAAATTAAAAAAACCCTAAATGCAATATACAATATTAACATAATAATATGGCCAGAACAACCTGGCCATTTCAGTAAGTACGGAAAAAGCATCTGACAAAATTTAATATATGTATGTTTCTTTTGGTTCTTTGATGCAGTCTCACATAGGTCAGATTGGCCTCACATTCGGGATCGCCCCACCCTCTGTCTGCTCTCATGTAGCATGCTGTGAGATAATATCCAATAACTTTGCATTTTTGCCATATCTTTATTAATTTTTGAGAATTTCATGCAATGTGTTTTGACTCTACTTATTCCCTCCCCCCAACTCCCCCCATCGGCACCCTTTGCATTCTTCCATCCCTTCACACTCAACTTCGAGGTTGTTTTTTCTCCCATGGAGTCCAGTTTGTGCTACCCAGCTAGTCTTGGGATTGGCACCTGCCTGGTTTGTGGTCAGTCTACCAGGAGTTACCTCACTAAAGAAAACACTGACTTCCCCTCTCCCAGCAGCTGCCAAATGCCAATAGCGCCTCAGCTAGTGGTCGAGTTTCATGTCCGCCTCCCTCAATGTGTGCTGGCTTAGCTTTCCCGGGTCCTGGGCATACCGGTACGGTCACTGAATCATACGTGCACCAGCCCTATTGTGTCTGGAAGGCGCTGCTTCTTGGTGCTTTAAACCACCTCTGGCATTATTGTGTATCTGTGTATCTTTTCCTCTGCCAAGATCCCTTGGCATGGGTGGGAAGGGTGTGATACAAATGTCCCAGTTATGGCTGAGCTCTCCACATCTTTTATTTTCTGCACATTGACCAACTGGGAGGGGTTGTCTTTGTGCTAATTGCCAGTTGCCATCGACTGCATAAAGAAGCCTCTCGGGTGACACTTGAGAGAAGTTCTGGTGCTATGACAGCCACAGCAATAAGTCACCAGCAGTCATTTCAGTACTATGTCCATTTAGCTGAATAAATGGTATTGGCTTCTCTTTTAAGGCCCGTGACCTGTTTAACTACAGGTTCTTGGCCCTGTGAATGGCCTCAGATTTGCATTCCATTTCATGGAGCAGGCTTTAGATCCAATCAGAAAGTGGTTGGTTAATCCTATAACCTTCGTGCCTCTGTTGTACCAGTGGGCATATCTTATCAGGCCAGTAGTTGTGGCTTGTGGAGCTCACAGCTAAGATTGGAGCAACAATATAAGATCTTCCGTCACTATTAGTGCTACCTGGCATGTATGGAACTTTCAGGTGCCCATTTCCTCTTCTCCATGCTTGGATTTGATCTGGTTTGAACCTGTGCAGGTCATGTATATGCTGTCACAGTGTCTGTGAGATCATCTGTTCATTAGTCCTGTTGTGTCTAGAAGACAATGTTTCCTTGGAATCATCCATCACCTCTGGCTCTTTCAGTCTTTCCAGCCCCTCTTCAGCACAGACCCCTGACCTCAGGAGTAAGGTTTTGATAGAGACTTCCCCTTTAAGACGGAACGCGTTAAAGTCCCTCATTCACTGCACATTATCTAATGGAAGTCTCTGTGTTCCATCCACCGCAAGAAGAAGCTCTGATGAGGTGTGTGGTGCTCTCATCTGTGAGTGCAGCAATAGGTCATTAGGAGTCATTCTATTGTGATGTTCATTTAGTAGGATTAACATTAGTAGGATTTCCTCTAGGGCTCATTACCCATCTAGTGCCAGGCTCTTCACCACTTTAACAGTGATAGGTATGGGTTTCCTCTAGAGGGTCTTGAATCCAATAAAAAAGAGTGATTGGTTATTCCCTTAACATGTGCCAATGTTGCACCAGTATGTCTTATGGGTAGATCACTTTTATAGGCCACAGAGTTTGTAGCTGAGTGATACCGATGACTGCTTTTCTCCTCTAGCAGTACGGAAATTGCCTTCCAGCACCATAAGCCCTCGTTAGTAGGGGTGAGGTTTCTAATTAAATACTAGCTTGATTTATCTATGTTCAATGACATGAGTTGTGTCTTCAACAATCAGTCTCAGCATCTGGTTGTGGAGAGTAACCAATAACCTTGGCAATAGCCTGTGTTATTTTGGGGGTGGTGTCTGTGGGACCTCTTTGGTCAATGGCTCAACAAGATGGAATACATTCCGGGCACTGGGATGTTCACCTCACCACCACCACCAGGTAGCTCTGGTAGGCCTGGAACTTGATATGTAGACCAAGCTGATGTGCTTGCCTCTGTCTCCCCAGTGCTGGGATTAAGGGTATATGCCATACTAATGTAGTATGTGCTGGTACTTTTGAGAACCTCCCCTATGCCTCTACTTCTAAAATTAAACAAGAGAATTCCAAGAATTGGATGAAAGGTATCTACATAACAGTCCTCACCGAACATCATATTAATGCTGAAAACAATGCTTTTCTCTTAAGGCAGGAATAAGAAAACGATGTCCATTCTCTCTAGATCTATTTGATAATGTGTAGGTAGCTAGGGCAATCTGACAAGAAAAAGAGATGAAATGTATCAAGACTGGAAAAGGGAGAAGGAAAATTATTTGTATTTGTAGATGATCTGGTATGTAGAACATTCTAAAGAAAACCACTAAGAACATTTATATTGAGTTTAGAAAAGTTTCAGGATGCAAGATCATCCTGAAACTTAAATATCCACTGAAGGGCCTGGAAGATGGCTCGATGGACACAGCCCTTGCTATATGAGGAGCAGAGTTATGATACCCAGAACCTCCCCATCCAAAAAAAAAAAACGTCCAGGTATGGGGTCTGCTTATAATCCCAGCCCCGTGGGGTGGAAGAAAAAGAAACGAAGCATTCTAAAGATGAGCTGGCTAGGCAGGGGAGCTGAAATTCGAAAGCTCTAGGTTCAGTGAGAGGCCCTGCCTCAGTCTATAAAGTGGAGTGTGATTAAGGAAGATACACAGTGTCTACTTGGGAAAATCCACATGCAGTCATACACTCGAACACACATATATGCATGCACACCACACTCATACATGCATAAAAGGTCCACTATACTTTCGTGCACTAGAAATGAGAAATTCCAAAAGGAAATGAAGAATTTGATTTGAGATAGTATTAAAAAGAACTCTTAATAATAAAACAGTTCAAAACTTAAACCCGAAAGCCCACAGCACTTTGTTAAAAGAAATTAAGACCTAAATAACCAGAAAGACCCTCCATTTTCATAGGTGGAAGAATGAATATTATTGACACTGCAATATCTCCAAATTGGCAATCAGATTAAATAAAACCATTGATTACATGCCAGCAGGATGTTCTTTCTGTGGAAATTGATAGGCTAATCATAAAATTCATAAGGAAATTCACCCCAGTTAGTTATAGTGTATAATTCTTAAATATGCTGTTTAGTTTGCTATCTGTCATTAAGGATTTTATTTTTTGAGACAGTGTCTTGCTATATAGCTCAAATTGGCATTGAACTCATGATCTTCCTGTCCCCCCACTTCCTAAGTGTTTGTGTTTTCCAAAAGGGATTTTTCTGTTAATATTCTGAAAGGGTTCTCTCTTTTTATTGTCTTTGGTTTTGGTATCAAGGAAACGCTGACTTAAAAGAATAAGTTTTCAAAAAAGTTTGATAGTGTACACTGGTAATGACAGATCCTTAAAAAGCTATAGTAATTGAGAGAATGTGGCACTGAGGTAAGGAAATCAGGTCAATTAACAGTCTAGACTAAAATGTTAAATTTAGGGCTAATTGATTTCTGACAATGTTGCCAAGATTGTTCAATATAGAATGGATGTTCTTTGCAATAAATAGTGGGAGACAGCTGCATATCCATCCGCAAAATGAATTTGGACACTTTATACAAAGATGAACTCAAAATAGATCATACACATAAACATAGGACCTGTAATTCCCTCACTGTCTGAAAGAAAATAGGAGTAAATCTTCAATGATCATAACAATGACTTCACAAGCAACAAAAGTAAGAATAAGTAAGTCCAACTTGATCAACTATCCAGAAAATTTCTGCTTTATATGACAGCAACCAAAAGGAAAAAGATAGTTCATAGGATGAAAATATTTGCTAATCATTTATCTGCTATTTGTATGAAGGATATGTAAGAAGCTTGCATCTATCAAATAAAAAGATAATCCAATCATAAAATGGCTTAGCATTTGGGGAGACAAATCTCCAAAGAAGATACACATGAGGCTAAGGCACAGGAAAAGATAGTTAGTGTCATTAATCATTCATGAGATACAAATATAAACCATAACGAGATACTATTTCATACTCATTAGTGTGTCTGATATCAGAATGATGGATAATAATGACATTGGCAAAGAATGTGAAAAAAATCAGAACCCTCGTGTTTTGATTA
Organism: Microtus pennsylvanicus; assembly: GCF_037038515.1. NCBI lineage: Eukaryota > Metazoa > Chordata > Mammalia > Rodentia > Cricetidae > Microtus > Microtus pennsylvanicus. The sequence continues at coordinate 92,833,315 of NC_134581.1, read as the reverse complement.
TGGGAAGGTAGAGGGATTCAGCCATTTAGAAAATAGCTTTAACAATCTTTCAACATGTTAAACACAAGGTTGCCATACAGTCCAGCAATTATGTGAAGATATATGAGCCCAGGAGAACCGAGAACAGGTTTACAGAAAGCAGTGTGTACAAATGTTCACGGTCACACCTTTCCTATCAACATAAAGAAATAATCCTAGCGCCCGTCAGCTAATGAGTGGACAAACAAAACAGCATATCTAGACAGCGAGCTTCTCTGCGGTGAGAAATGAATTAGTGATATCTACTACAATGTATGTTTGTGGGTGACCCTCACAAACATCATCTTACATTACAGGTGTCAGTCACTAAAGAACAGATATTGTGTGACCCTATCCATGTGAAATGTGTAGTATAAACAAAACTGTGGAGACAGAAAATAGATTAGCGAATGCCTGGGACTAAGGCCAAGTGTGTGAGAGAAATGGTTTGGCTGATAATGGCCAAGAATTTTTTTTTTTTGAGGTGGCAACATTTGGTAAAGATGGACTGAAGTAACGGGTGCACATCTCTGTGAACACACTGCAAACCATTTAATTCTGCATGCCAAATAAGTGAGTTTTTTGAAAGTGAATTCTATCTCAATTAACTCCTCAGCAAAAAGATCAAGGGTGCTGCTCAGTGGTCGAGCAGTCATTCAGCCCCAGGACCCACGTTCCACTTCTAGAATTGCAAAAAAAAAAGGAAAAAATTAAACATGAAATTATCAATTTGATCTTAGAACTTTAACCAAGAAAAGGAAACATGTTTATTCAATATTTTCCTTTTGCAAATATTCTTTGAAGGTTTATTTGTATCAATCCCAAACTTGAGATCATCTATCTGCTTGTCAGTCAGACAAGTTATAAACAAGATGCTGCATATCTGTACGAAGGAGCAAGGAGTAATACTCCACAGTGAAAGGGAAGGGTCTATGGTGGCGAAAGCTGCACTGTGAAAAACCCAAGTCAGGGCCAGCCTGGTTTGCTTTCATTTGTATGGGAAACAAAGCAACAGAGCCAGGAAGCAGATAAGCCAGGCTGAGACCCCATCGGAGGCAGCAGAGGTGAGAAACTGTTGGGAGGACTGGCTGGACACCTGCTGGGCATTAGACTGCTTTTCAGAGCTGCTACTGGGTGAACAGGCATGTAAGGCTTTTCTTTCTTTTTCTTTTGTTACATATATTTGTAGAATTTGCTAAATGGGTGTTTAGTATAATAATGAAAAGGCAAAGATGGACTTATCGGCTTGATTCTGACAGCATAAACACAGGATACATATCTTAGAAACTATTGAAAAATTACTTCTGAAATGAGTTAGAAGAAGGCTGAAGGGATGGTAGAGGGGATAAAACTCTGAATCTTTTCATATACTTTGGGTTTTGAGTTATACTGATGTTTAGTGTTTAAACAGTTATTTGAAGACTTATGAACACAAAATTGTTATGGCACGTTAGTGAGTCCAGCGCTGCAAGCAAACCACTCCATCTGCTATTTTAAATATTTATTTTGTGTGTGTGTGTGTGTGTGTGTGTGTGTGTGTGTGTGAAAACGCATGAATGTAGATGCTGTCTTATTTAGGGTGGCTGTTATAAACACTATGACTGAAAGCAACTCGTGGAGGAAATGGTTTATTTCAGTTTACAGTTCCACATCATAATCCATCACCGAAGGAAATGAGGGGAGGAACTCGAGCTGGACAGAAACCTGGAGGCAGGAGCTGAAGCAGAGGCCATGGCAAGCGCTGCTTACTGGCTTGCCCACTGTGGCTTGCTCAGCCTGCTTCCTTACAGCACCAAACACCACCAAGTGGCACCATCCGCAGTGCCATCTGTGGGTCTTCCCTTACAAAACGTCACTCAAGAAGTTACCCTGCCGGCTTGTCCATAGGTCAATATAGTGTATGTGTGTGTGTGTGGGGGGGGGTTTTCTCAGTTGAGGTTTCCTCTTCTCAGTTAAGTTTATGTCAAGTTGATATACAATTAGCCAGCATGGTTGCCCTTCAAGACCAGAGGTTTTGGGTTCCCTTGAGGTGGAGTTACAGGTGGTTATGAGTGGCTGATGTAGGTGCAGGGAGCTGAAGTCCTTTGGAAGAGCAGCAAGTGCTCTTAATCTCTGAGCTGAGCTATCTTGCCAGCTCCACCCCATACCTGCTGTTTTAGACTGTGGTCATGTGATTAGTGTTGATCCAAGGTCTTCTGGAACAGCTTTTCTTCCTTCCTTCCTTCCTTCCTTCCTTCCTTCCTTCCTTCCTTCCTTTTCCTTCCTCCCTTCCTCCCTTCCTCCCTTCCTCCCTCCCTCCTTCCCTCCCTCCCTCCCTCCCTTCCCTTTTCTTTTTTCGAGACAGGATTTCTCTTTAGCTTTGGAACCTGTCCTGGAACTAGCTCTTGTAGACCAGGCTGGCTTTGAACTCACAGAGATCCACCTGCCTCTGCCTCCCAAGTGCTGGGATTAAAGGTGTGTGCCACCACTGCCCGGCTGGAACAGCTTTTTTTAAGCCAGTAATGGCTTCCTGGCTTCCGTGCTATGCTCTTCACCTTTGTTTTGGCAGCCATTCTGAGACTGGTGGATACACACAATTTCTGAGTACCCCATGGGATACAACTACTTTTGCACACCACACACACGCACACACACTTTATGGTTCTGGGGATCAAACTTTAGTCCTCATGTTCTCAAAGCAAGTACTTTACTGGCTAAACCATCTTCTCCTCAGGCCCTGGTCTACTTTTCAATGATTGAGTTATTTGCATAGTGAGAACAGACAAAAAAAATTTTACAACTATCTGTAATGAGCATTTGCTTCTTTGGGCAGTTTGAGGGGAACAGTTTCATTTCCTCCTGCACATAAGATGAAATAACCATGACACTGGTCTGAATGGATATCTAAAGGGTTCAGATGCTTCAGTCATCATTGTTTCTTTTGATTTGTAAAATATTTTTATTTCATTTTAAAATTTTACTTAGCTTTGCTTAAGATAGAGAGCCACCCTGAGACATTCTGTCTATTGGCTAGGTATTCCCTTTGTATCTTGCCCGGGGATTTTACTGGGGATAGTTTATTCTCATCTCCTAAGTCCCCTCTTTTCTGAGATGTCATAAGGAAGAAGTCTTCAAACCCCTCTTTTCCCTCTGGACTCTGACCCCGGAAGTTGAAAGAGGTCATTGTCACATCATCACTCGTCAACCAATCAGGGGGGGGGGCTCCCTTCGACTACCTTCCTATTCCATAGAAGTTCTCAGGCAGCTTCAATGGAAGGAGGGAGCTAAGAAGGCCCTCTGTAAATCTCAAGATGATCATTACAACATGGATTGTGTACATCTTTACCCGGAAAAGTGTAGGGCTACCCTTCCCACCAAAGTCAAACTCGGTGAGTGGTGGTGGTGGCCACATGGAACTGGGATATTCCATCTTCTCTCCACTGCGGTTCTGGTGTGCTTCACAGACACCCCACAACATGTCACAGTGGATAGCAGCAGCGGTGGCGGGTGGGTCTCTAGGGTTTCTGAGGTCATGATCTTAACCAATTTGTTCCAGGACATTGAAGTTGTGGAAAGTGAAGCTGTATCCGTCGTGCAGCATTGGTTGAAGAAAGTGAGTAGAATTCTTCTATGACTCAGTGCCTCAAATTCTAGAGTGCAGTTATCACTAGGGGGCAGGAACCAGGGCTCCACTCTCTATATACTGAGAAACTCAAGTTTGTGTCTAGAGTTGACTTTAATTCATTCTAATGTCTGAGAGGATGTGGGGTTTTGTGTTGGCATCACTACTCACCGACTTATCAAACATCCTAGAGGATGGAATTCTACTCAAGGTGGTCCCCCAAGTACTTTGGAATAGGGCCGAGGGCTTAGGGGAGGCCCCAAAGGTTCGGAGGGGAATAGCAATGGAGGAGCTTTGTGTAGAAGCTGGGAGGAATGGAGTGAGAGTGGTGTGTGTGTGTGTGTGTGTGTGTGTGTGTGTGTGTGAGTGTATGTGTGTGTGTTTGTGTTGCAATGGGAGGGGCACAGGGGAAGGAAGAAGAGAGGGGGCCTGGAAAGCGACCAGATGGAGCCTGGCACTTCAAGAGGAAAACTATTCACCTTCCCCTTCCAGACAGAAGAGGAGGCTTCTCGGAACATAAAGGAGAAGATGTCTTCCAATATCCCTCCCACTCACGGACACGACATACATGTGACCAGAGATTTGGTAACTGAGAGTTTGTGGGGAAGAGGGGGTGACAAAGTGTGGTGAGGGATTTTGGGCAAAGGGCACATCCCAGCTGTGGGCGTCCACGCTGACTGGTAACCACACGTATTCAATCTTGATTTCCCAGGTGAAGCACCAACTCTCCAAGTCTGATATGTTAGCAGACCCTAATCAGGAAGTCCTGGAGGAGAGAACGAGGATCCAGTTTATAAGATGGAGGTACAGTACCCAGGGAGCAGGGCAGCCTCCTGAGCAGGCGCATTAGTTCTAGAGAAACCACCTCTGCTGGCAGAGAAATTCCTCAGTCATGCTTTGGCGACTTACGGCAAGAGTCTTGCTATCTGGAAGGCTTAGCTCCTTCGTACGTTTTTAAATGACCTCAGCAGCTGGGGAACTGGTCTTGCTCTCCATTTTCCTAAATGCTTCTGAATATGTTTCGGATTCTTGTTCTTTTTGCTCTTGAATTGTTCAGAAGTGGCAGCACTTGAAAGCGCCGAAAGAAAATAGCTCTTAAAACGCAAAAGCCAAAGCGCTCCTCTGCGACTGCAGTGTGGAGAGCCTGGCAGTGCGGAGGTCTCCGGGCACCGGAGGCAAGAACTTTGTGACAAAGCTACGTTGTCACCTTCCTGCCACCTTGGTGCAGCCCGTGTCCTCACAAGCCTTACTTGGTCCCGAAGATGCTGTAACTCCAGGTGTGGGGCGCGGGTGGGGTGCTGAAGTCACCCCACTCCTGCGGAGGCATCCCAGTTTTGTTCCCTGAGTCCATCAGGGCCAGATCATCACATCCATCCTTCCTCGAGCTAGTCCATGTGTGACCTCTGTCCTCTCTGGTCATGTTGTCCACTTTGCTCTTCTCTTGGGGAAACTGCGTTCCTCAGCAAGCTTAGTTTTGCTTCAGGGTTCGAGTATTCGTGAGTTTACTTTGCCAGTGACAACATATTGTAGAGTGTTTGAATATGCACTGACTCCTCTAGGGAGAAACAACCAATGTTGGGATTTCAGAGCCCCCAGAGAAGAGATTTTCTTTAGAAATGCATTGAGGTCCTCAGCATTACTGACTTCAATCCCAGCTTCTCCTTGCTTGAATTGGACTCTGGAGTTACAAACATTACTCTCCTTGGTTTGGACCAACCTCATCTTCTAATATTGCTTTACTCTTGGCTATACAATTAGTTTAAGATTTCTGAGGCAGGCGTGAAGCATCAGTTGTTTCTCTACGTGTTATTTCTCCACTCTGAATTTTCAGTGGAGATTGGAAGTGAACGATCTGTTCTTTCCCAGAATGCACTGATTCTGGGGTTTTCTTAATAGTTCTGGTAGCAGGTGGTCAGGTGATAACTTTGTGTGAGGCAGCACTGGCTTTTCATTCTTTTAGTAGGTGTGCATACATCAGCCTGTGCTTGCTAACTGGTCTGGAGGAGGAAAAAGAGCCAAGTACAGCCCCACATTCCATGGATGTATACATGAAGCGGACAGTCGGGTGTGTGGAAGTTAGTGTTAGCGAAGCCTGGAGGAAGGTCTGAGAGCACAACTTGAGACTCAGGCTGCACATTTATTAGGCATTGCTGCCAGATCATCTCAGGAAGCTCAGAGGGGCTCTTTGATAGGGTACTATTATCTGATTAACAGGAAACTGAGGAGAAAAAGAGAGCCCTGTAGCCTGGGCATCCCAGTGCCGAGGCTCCTGTTTTCGGAGGGTCCCCTTCCCCTTAGGTTGGGGACCGTTAGCCTTGCCTGCTTTATCTCCTACGGGCTCCAACTGGTTCCTCCTGGTAGGAGCCACAGTCACAATCATACCCCCATCTCTCTGTGGGCAGAGGGGGAGGCCAGACAGAAGTTGGGCCTCAACCATAAGGGCACCACAGCCAAAGAAATGGGTATTTCGTGGGCACTACGGGCCACTGGAGGGGAGGAGTGGGAAATGGCATGAGAAAAGACAGGAAGCAGACTAGAGAAGGAAAGACAATGTCAGCATAGAGAAAGAATGCAAACAGTGACCAGTGTCATGGGACCAATCCTAAGAGTCTATAATGAAACTAGAGAGGAATTTGGAGTGGGGAGTGCAGCAGTTCAATCACCCTGCTGGTGGCCAGCGTCTCTTTCCCTGTAACCTTGGAACCATAGGCTGGGTGACTGGAAGGTCCTTTGTTATTTAAGAAACAGAAGAGTGGGGGTGGGTTCTTAGGCTCATGCATCTGGAGTCCCTGCTACTGTTCTGGTAGTCCCGATTCCAGTAGCCTTGCTAGACTCAGCTGTTATGAAAAGCAGCTGAGGATCCCATGGTGCAATGGTGTTTTCCAGCCACACCCGTATCTTCCAAGTGCCAAGCGAAGTGATAGAAGATGTCATTCAGGATCGCATAGATCAAGTGAGACAAAGGTAAGTTCTCGTGACGAATTGCCTTGTGTGCCTACCTGGGTACACGTGGGTGGGGATGATGTCAGTCAGCTGCCCATCCCAATCATCTGGTGGCTCTAACTTGAGTGGGGGCATTAAGTTCCAAGGGCTTCTTTCCTTTGTGGTCCACATTACGGTGGCCTTTTCAACCTCCCATGGTACCCCCCTGCCATGACTCCAGGCTGAGGGCTTCCTTCCTGGACTTCAGTTCTGAAATTTACACACGATGATGGCTCAGGACCGTGCTTCCCACCCGGCCCATGCCTTGTGCCGCCGTTAAGGTATTGGGTCTAGGTAGGTTCTGGTGGTAGGCTATTTTCCATCTTGCTGTTCTCCTCTGCCCTCTGCAGCATATCTCACCTCAGGTGTGACTCATCTGATGAAAGCTTCAAAGTGTCTTGCTCAGAATGCTAAGGTGAGGAGACCCATAGGTAAGGGTCTGGGTGGCTAGGGCAGCTAGCCTTGGTAGTGGAAGGGAGACCTAGCATGGGGAGCTTTTCGTTTTCCTGAGTGAGGAGTCTGCACTCAGAAGCAGTGAGGGCAGGGACAAGTAGATGTTGCTGTCCTAACTCTACTTTGAGATACAGGGTCTCAGTAGGAGTGAGGGCGTACAGAATTTGAACCTGCTACCGGCAAGGGACTTTTGGCCATACATCCGCTACTTGGGCTTTGCACAATGCAGTTGGCCATAACTGAATGTTGTTCAGTTCTGGAAAGTGAAAGGCTGGAGGTGGAACCATTCCAATACAAGGAGCATGCCTGAAACGGTCACCGTGCCCTATCCAAGAGAGATGGCCCTGGTAGCTGCTGTGGGGGTGGGGTGAACGACATGATTGACACGTAGCTGGAAGCTACATGCTTAAAAAGCATCAGGAAATGCAATGTTAGCATTTATTAAGTGCTCTCTGTATGCCAGAGTCTGCACAGGACATGTTTTGTCCAGAAAGTAGAGGACTTGTAAGTGAAGATGGGGAACAGACACTGGCTTCAACTGGCTGCACATTTTCATGAGGGCTCACTGAGCGCATCTCTGATTTCTAGGTTGAAGGCCGCCCAAGTTCATTAACAGCCCGTGTCCAAAGATGTCCACCTCATGTTTGACCTGAAGAGTGACCAGACTTGAGCAGAAAGACTATAGAGGTTGAGCCCTTGGTTACCACCATGATGACACTGGAATCTTCTTGCTGAAGTGTTAATAAAGAGACATCTTATCTACCAACCAGCCCTGATGTTGGTGTGGATGGTTTGCCGTTCCTTCCTCTTTCTCTCCTTCCTTCCCTCCCTCACTCCTTCCGTTCCTCCCTCCCTCTCTCCCTCAATTATCCATGCATCCATCCGTGCATCCATCTATCTGTGCATTCATCCATGCACCCATCCATGCATCAATCCATGCACCCATCCATCATCCATCCATCCATCCATCCATCCATCCATCCATCCATCCATCCATCCAATTTTAGGTGCCTTGCAGGCCTGATGCTGGAGGCACATAGCTACCTGCTATTCCACTGCCATGTGTTGCAGTCAGTGCAGGGGATCCCAGCATTTTTGAAGGGATGCTGTGTGGACTGGGACGGGGGTTGGGCGAGTGAGGTGGATTTTCTGCAGGAGTTCTGGGGATTCCTGTATTTTATGCCCACTCATTGCTGCTTTTGCATCTTCCTTTATGTGGCTCTCAGTTTCTGGCCTGCATCCTTTTCTTTTCTCTCAGACTAACTTTAAATATTTCCTGCTAGACAGCTGAAGATTCTCTTCTGTTTTTGAGTGTGAGGAAGTCGTTATTTTTCCTTTTAGAAGGATGGCTGTGCAGGCTCCTGAATGCTGCTGGTGTTTCCATCCTTTCAGAATTTGAGTATTTCATTCTGCTCTCGCTCGCACGGTTTCTGCACGGAGTTCTCAGCCTTGCTTGTTATAGACAGCGAGTTTTCTCTACTCTGTCTTTTTCATCACATTTTTTTTAAAAGATTTTTTTGCATTCACTGCGTTAAGTGCTGAGTTTTGTAAGGCCTTTTCCACACAAGTTTTAAGGCATTTTGAGCACATTATCCCATTTCCTTTTCTCTCCCCTCTTCACTTCTGTGAGTCCCTTTCAGTCTTTTAGACAATTTTACTTCTATTTTTTGTGTTATATGCACATTCATGTATCTATATAAAATCTAGAATTCAGAAAGGAGAGGAAAATATGCAATGTCTGTCTTTCTGAGACAGAATTAATCTGCTTAATATGGTAATAGCCCGTTGCAACCATTTTCTTGCAAGTGACATAATTATGTTCTTTCTGCCTGAATAAACTCCCATTGGGCATATTTACCACATCTTCTCTACCCCTTCCTTTGCTGACAGACCTCTATGTTGACTGGTTCCTGTATCCCGGACTTTGAATCTTTGAAGATGGTATGAATAGGCAAGGACCTTTCTTTTTCCCCTGTGCTTGGAATTCTTTGCGATCTCTGGATTTGTTGTTGGGTGCCTGTTCTGAGTTTTGGGATGGTCTTACCTGTTACCACTCCAAATACTTCTGTGGCCTTTTTTCCTGTGCCCTTGATCATCCCATTACACACGCACTACAGAAATGTTTGGTGACTGACACGTAGCTCTTGGACATTCTGACCCCAGCTTCTATATGGTTCTTTGTTTGTTTTCTGTTGCTATTTCTTGCTTTTCATTGGTGATGGGAGCTGAACCCATGGCCTCATGCATACTGAGTATACAAAGTGCCACTGAGTTACACATTTGGCCTGTATAATGTTATCTATTCATTGGTGTGTGTGTGTGTGCAGGATCTTCCTGTCTCCACTTCCCCTGCACTAGGAGTATAAGCCACCACATCTCGTTGTCTATAGAGGTGCTGGGGACTCAGTTCCTCATGCTTACAGAGTCAGCTCTTAGAGCAGAGCACCCTTCCCAGCCCCTGCTGTTATTTCTTGAGACTCATGGATGCTTTGCTAACATTGTCACTTCTGTGTTGTATTTTCTTCTGGACCTTTCCCTTAGACTTTTCCTTAGTGTTTCCATCTTTCTGTTTATATTACCCATCTGTTTCTACATGCCCATGTGTTCCCATAGAGCCCTTGGTGTATTTATGGACGTTGTTTTAAATTCCTGGCCTGATTATTTGCACACACCTGCTTCACACAAGTCTGATTCCGATAGCTGCTGTGTTCCTCCAGAATCTATGGCTTTTATTAGTTGCATGTCTTGAAATTGTTTAATGGAAGGCAGACATGATGGATTAGGCCAAGGGACTGAAGAAAGCAGGTCTTTAGTGCCAGGCTTTCTGCTTAGCTGGCCAGGGGTAGCCTGCGTATGTTATCTCTTCTGAGGGTTTTCTTAGCTACTCCTTCGCAGACAGAACCTGAGGACTACAGTCTTTCAGCTGCCCTCTCTGTCGCCACGCAGGAAACTCCTGTGATGTGTGTGAGGAGGGACGTCCAGGCAGCCCTGTGATGAGGCCTCGTATTCACTGGGCCTGTTCCCTGGGCTATGACCTTCTCAACGGCTTCTTGGTTCTTCCATTGTCTGTCTAAAGACTGGAAGTCTGGAGGGTGTGTGTGTGGAGTTGGTCATTCCTCATCTCCTCACCTGGCTTGATTCTAGAGAAATTATTGCCATGAAGGCAAGCTTCTGTGGAGAAAAAGACAACATTGTGGGCCAAACAATGTCACCCTCTCCCTCTCTTGGAAGGGTAAAGAAGTTTGGCTTTGTTCTTCACGGGGAAAGATCTGGACACAGTGTGGATGGAAGGACATGGCGTGAAGGGTCCTCGGACTGAATGTGGTCAGGATCAATCCTATTCCACCTCCAGACAGTCTGCTACAGGGGAGGTTTTCCTGCTTCATCTCTGGTTCCAAGGAGGCTCTGGACAAGTTTGTCCATTCAACCTGCACGTTAGTGGGGAATCTGAGATGAGGCCTTTCTTTCTTTCTTTCTTTCTTTCTTTCTTTCTTTCTTTCTTTCTTTCTTTCTTTCTTTCTTTCTCTCTCTCTCTCTCTCTCTCTCTTTCTTTCTTTTTCTTTCTCTTTCTGTCTCTTTTTTCTTTCTCTTTATCTCTCTCTGTCTGTCTTTTTCCTTTCTCCCTTTCCTTCTCCTCCTCTTCTTTGTCTTTGTCTTTTAATTTTTCATTTTAAAGCAAGGTCCCATGTAATCCAGACTTGCTTCATATTCACTATGTGGCCAAGAATGACCTTGAATTCCCCATTCTTGGTCTTTAGGCCTATACCTCTCAAATGCTAAGATTATGGGCCTGTGCCACTGAGCCCAGTTGTTGACTTTTAGTTCATTTGCAAGACCAAGTTCTAACACCCCCTGTTGCCACAATGGCTTTATCCAAAGAACTTGAGCTGGCAGGGGGGGGGAGGGACAGGGAGAGGAAGAGCCAATAGGAGTTGCCTAGTCAGGGGCAGGAGGGCAGTGTGCTGGATTGGTGGTGGTGGAGACATGGGTATGGGAAGGGAGGGAGGGAGGAGCTGAGGGCTACTCAGGCTGGAGCTGGCCGCAGAGCCCGGGAAGATCTCACCTCCAAAAACAGCCGTGGTGGCCATGCAAGCTGATACAGTTTCCTCGGAGACTGGTGCTGCATTGTGGGCTAGTGGGAAGTAGGAGATGGAGCTCAGAAGGAGGGACAGATACTGTCCAGGAGTCTTCCCACAATGGTCCCTCCCTTCCTTCCTCCTGTCCATCATAAAGTTGTGTGTGTGTGTGTGTGTGTGTGTGTGTGTGTTTCCCACCATCCTGGACTCCATGCTCAGCCTCCTGACCCAGAGATGGTGGAGCCGCATACGCAGGATCTGAAGCCTGTTAAAGGTGTGCCTAAAGAAATACTCTCTCCTTTTAAGTTGTTAGTCTTAGATGTTTGTCACAGTGGGTAAACATGGGGGCAGAGGGTGATTTTGCATGTGGAGAAGTCTGTGGCAGACATTGCAGTGGACAGGAAGGTACTTCCTGTGCCCCTTGGGCAGGGACAGGGAGTGGAGTGGGGGAGAAAACAGTGGATTGAGGCAGACCTGGTGCTTGAACCATGTTCAGTGAGAGAAGAGTCTGGAGGAGTCAAGGAGAGCAGCCAGGCTGGGTGGCCAGTTCAATGGACCCTGATGTTGAGTCCATTCCAGTGGTACAGACACAGGGCGAGCAGGGATGCACACACGAGTTAGGTGGAATGTGTTGCACTTAGGAGGGGTGCTGTTAGGCAAGGGCTCAGCACATCCAGGGGAGAGCATAGCGCTCTGGGGAGAGTTGTGCTAACCTACGGTCCTTTCCTGGGTGAGAGACCATTTTCCTCACAACCACTAGATGGCAACATTTCCACACAAACGACATTTCCTGAAGGTGACCTGGTTTTTTTTCTAAGACCCCTAGCAGGGCTTGGAGTAGATTTTTAGCACTGTTTGGGAAGCTTTGAGATGAGATAGCTTTAAATATCTTTATTTAGTTATGGAAACAGTTTACATTCACACACATAAAATGGTATCGAGGCAATTCATTCAAATAAAATGCTCTGAGCACTTATATTCGATACTGTGCGAATATGGGATGCCCGGTGGATAGTCTATCCCAGAGAGCTCCGAGGGGCAGAGAGGCTGCCGTGCACGCTGGTTCTGAAATATGGTGTGAAAATAAGCTAACAGTGCGTGCACGGTGGAGCAGGGGTTGGGTGGGTTTCTCTTCTAGGAAGGAAAAGCTTGTTGTCACCGGAGGGAGGAACTGTTTAGACAGAGGACGGAGGCGTTCTCAGTCCCTGACATTGAAGGAGAGGTCTGCTAGGTATGGGTGCCACTCCCGAGGCCTGAGGATGTTCGAGTGTCACTCCCGAGGCCTGAGGATGTTCGAGTGCCACTCCCGAGGCCTGGACGATGTTCGGGTGCCACTCCCGAGGCCTGGAAGGTGCTCCGGTGCTACTCCCGAGGCCCGGACGATGTTCGGGGAACCGGCCCTGACTCCGAGTGTCTGGAATGAGGAAGGGAGTAGGTCTGGCTGATGGAAGAACCTGTTACAGGGGACTGGGTACAGACCCTGCAGGTGGATGTTGAAATGACTCCCTAAGACAGGTGTCCAAGTGTGAGGAGATAAGCCTAGGAAAAGAGAGGCCCCCATCTGTGCTCCGAAGCTCTGGCTGGGATGTCTCTCACACACAGACATCTGCAGTATACGGAACGAGGGAGCCACATTAGTATTATAGACACAGCGCCTTCCAACCCGGGGTGGAAATGAAATCATTTAGTGGCTCAAATGGAGTTTTGTTCTGTGCATGATTAACCCCAGGAGGGGAGTTTGGGAACAAATATCCCTCCTCTACCTGTATTACAGGGGGACTGAGCCACGGCGAATTAAAAGAAAATCAAGGGCAAATTTGGGACTAGTCAGCTGTGACCAAGCCATTTGTGTGGTTAAATGGAGCCGAAAGCGCTAATAACTGTTTTGCGGGTCATGGATCTTCTGGGGCGGGGATAGGGTAAGGAGGTGGCCTGGGCAGGTGGGCAGGGAGCTGGCCTCCACGTGGGGATGTAGCCTGTTGGCCTGTTCCTGTCATCTAAGTGGGTGTCACTTCCTAATGTACCTTGTTGATTCTAGAAAGAGACAGAAACCGGGGTCCAATCTGAGCCATTGGTGTCTCACACAGAACTGAGCTGAGCCTGGGAGACTGCAAGGGTTTGCTAACATTATCTGCAATTTCTGCATCTCCGGGGGAAATTGTTGTGGAGGACTGTGGCAAGAGGGATGTAAGACAAATGCTGCTTTCACGAACTGTACCGTATGCTGAAGGGGCCCTCAGCTCGAGGTGAAGACACAGTGGGTGTCTTGGGATGTTTGAGTTAGGTGGGGTTTTGCCTGGACCTTCACCAAAGGAAGAAGCTAACCAAACTAGCTGGTCTGGTCTGAATGAAAATGGCCCCCACAGGCTCTTAGGGTGTATTACTGTTCGAAGGTATGGCCTTGTAAGAGTTGCTGTGGTCATGGTGTCTCTTTACAGCAATAGAAACTCTAAGACAGCAGTGGATAAAAATGGGGCAGGTTGGTCACAAGGAAAAGAAGCAGGCAACTGCTGGTTGTGATGCTGTGCAAGCAGGTACTCCACTCAAAACTGTTGGGCAGGGGCAGGTGCCAAAAGAGAGGCTGGAGGCCGAGGTGTAAAAGGCACAAGGAGGAGCCCAGGCTTCACCTTCTGGAGTGGACTCATCTTGGTGTGTAGTGTGAACAGGATGGGGGAGCTAGAGGCCCCTGTAGACTCTCTCAGGTGAGCTAGTGGTTGGTGCACCCTCTGTGTATTCTACACACCGGGATCAACTGAGATACTGTGTGTGTGTGTGTACATGTGTGTGCGCGTGTGCGTTCATGTGTGTGTGAGTATGTGAGTGCATATGTGCATGTGTGTGTGTATGTGTGTGCGTGTGTGTATATGTGTGTGCATGTGTGTGTGTATGAGTGTGTGTGCATATGTGCGTGTGTGTGCATGTGCATGTGTGCTGTTCTGAACTCAGCTTAGTTCATAGACCACTCTAGGGACATATACCCATCCATCCAGGGTCTGGGAAGGCAGTACTTGGCCTCCATGGAAGTCAACGGATACACTGTTGGATGTGTTTTCCAATTACCCAGCAGTCTACGCGAGGCCAAAATTGTTGTTCCTTAGAGAGGGAGAAGAGAGTCGAGAGAAAGCGGCAGCTGTTCCTGAGAATTGGGGAACTCTGAATGGTCCACAGAGAAGCAGGCCCTGCGTGAGGCTGGTCCCTGCCCACCTGCTTCATCTCTCCCTGCGTAGTCACAGAGCAATTTCACCAGCTTTGGAATTCTCTAACGGACTGTTACAGGGATGCCTATGCAGGTAGGGGGGAGCCCAGAGCCCTCTTCTCAGTCCTGGCACTCAGTAGTCCTCAAGGAAGTAGAACCACTGCCCATTACTCGGGCCCGAGTGCTGGCCTCGCTTCTGTCCTCTGCCCAGTGCCCCCTTGAGTTCTGGGCCTTGCCCCTCCTAGCACTGTAGTTTGTGTCCTTACATGGCACCTGTCTGCAGGTTGGGCGTGGAGGCTGGCTTAATGAGAGTGGGGTGGATCATGGGGGAGGTTGGTACGAGAGAAGGAAGGGCTAAGAGAAGAGCAAGACAGCGACTCTACTTTGTAAGGAGGGTGCTGGAAGATCTGGAGGAGCTACACACCGCCTAGCAGAGGCGTGCTTGCAGGACCTTTTTCTGGGAGGGGCGGCATAGTGAATACGCTGGGCCTGGAATCTCAATTGCTCCCTTAGGTGGCTGGTGATCTTGAGCAGCTGCTTAGCCTCACCGGGATTCAGTTTCCAGGAGTTCTTTCAACAAGTGGTAAACCTCGGGCCAGGGCAGTTACAATGACCTCCCTCCATATATGCCTGGACAAGGGGCTTGCACAGTGCTTTGTAGCTGCAGTGGCTGCTGGCCATCGTTCCTCAACGTTTCATAAGCCTTTTGTAACATGAGAGAACCTTGTCGTTCCCAAGGAGATAGTTACTATCCCCCAGGCCCACAAACTGTCAGAACAGTGGTCGTGGGGGCCTCTAAGAGTAATAAAGAGCCACAGGGGAAAAAGCTTGGGGCTAGGGATGTCCTCAGAGGTATAGTGCTTGCTTGCCATGCTGGCAGACAGCTAAGAGCCAGAGTCGCTAGGAAAGGAACCAGTGCCTCTTCTTCCTTGAGTCCAGCTTGTATGAGGTGCTCCTGGGGCCAGGGGAGCTGTTTCTTCATCTTTTTTTCATTTTGGGAGGGCTCTACCTTCCCGGTCCATGTTCCAGCTAAGCGGAGGGTGTTATGGCTTCATATGGCCAGCAGAAGGTGCTGTCTATCCAACAGTGCCTTTGTCACTGTCCAGCCCAGTCTATGAATTGCTCGGATTTTCCCCAGCCTGGGGTAAAGAATTGCATTGAGACTTCTGGCATCCAATTCCTGTGGGGGTGGACACTGAAAATGCAGGGCCCTACCCGGGTTCATTTTGCTGACAGTCTCAGGAGGCAGCTAGGAACCTTCATTTTTATCAGTCTCCCCTGTTGAGGTTAAAGAGTTAAAAGGTCTGGAGCCTGGGGAAGATATTTATGAGAGGGCTAACAGCTGGGATACCAGAACAGACAACTGACCAGATAAGAGAAAGGATAGGACTCTGGGGCATAAGATTAAGCCTGTCCCAGAAGACTTCAGCTCCCTTAGACTCCCCAGCTTCGGATCTGGCGCTGCTGCTCTTTCCTCTAGCAAAAGTCCCAACTTAATGGACAGCTACGCTTTTTAAAAAGTCATCAATTATATTTATCAATGGAGACCCCTTTAAAAATTTATTTAACTTTTATGTGCATTGGTGTCGGAACCCATGGAATTAAAGTTACAGACCGTTGAGAGCCACCATGTGGATACTGGGAATTGAACCCAGGTCCTCTGAAAGAGCAGCCAGTGTTCTGAACCGCTGAGTCATCTCTCCAGCTCCAGATATTTTTTATTAACATTTTTCCTTTATTTTCCATACGGACCACTATTTCCCCTCCCTCCTCTTGTTATGTTCCCTCCCCTACCCAGACTCCCATCTACTCCCCTCCCCAGCCACCCATTCTCCTCCTCTCCATTCAGGAAGAGGCAGGCCTCCCATGGGCTTGAACACAGCATAACACATCAAGATGAGGTAGGACCCAGTGCCTCCCCTTGTATAAACGATGGCCAAGATAATCCAGTAAGGGGAACAGGTTCCCCAAAGCTACCTAAGGTCCAGGGACAGGTCCTGATCTCACTGCTAGGAGCCTTACAAACAGACCAAGCTACACAGCTGTCACACACATGCAAAGGGCCTGGGTCAGTACCCTGAAGGCTCCTGTGCTTCTACGAGCTCAGGTCAGCTGTTTCTGCGGATTCCTTCATCATGACTTTGACCCCCTGGCTCGTACAATCCGTTCTTCTCCCTTTCTTTGGGAGAACTCCTGGAGCTGGTCCCAGTGCTTGGCTGTGGATCTCTGCATCTGCTTCCATCAGTTACCGGATAAAGGCTCTCTGATGACAATTAGGGTAGTCACCAATCTGATTACAGTAGATGGCCAGTTCAGGAACCCTCTCTACTATTGCTAGGGAATAGCCACACTTAAATATACATTCCTACAGCTAATACAATTAGATGTTAAAAGGCTGAAACTGCGGTCAGGACAACTTCTAGGCCTCTATTTGGAGGGAGAGGGGTGAGGGAGAGAATATCTTGGACCACTGAGGATGGGGTGGGGAAGGACCAAGGGAGGAGAATTGATAGACGATTTCTTGGTGGTACCTAAGCTGCTGCCCTAGGCCTGTTCTCACTCTGGCCTGTCTCAGCTCACTTGCACTTTCTGGCTTGCTAGAAGTAACCCTTGGCTGCTAACTGTATCTGTGTGCTGTGGAAATTCTTTCCCCTCAGGAGCACAAGAACCAAGAGTGCTACCACAGTTGGGATGAGAAGGAATTTGGAAGGAAACATTTCCCTTTGACACCTTTAATCCCTTCTGCACCAACAGGGCAGTTGGGAGAGGACATTCCCCTGCCTGTTTCCCTTCCCCCAATTTCTTTGACCAGGTATACCTGCTCCCACCCTGGACTCTTCTGCTCCATCAGAACCATTAGTCCGGGAGCATCAGTAAAGGGAAGGAGCTACAGAGAAACACTGTAGGTTTCAGTTGGCCTAGAGATGTGTTGTGAGCTTTCAGTTTGAGTCCCATTCCAGGCCCCAGCCCAGTTCCCTGGCTTATACTCTGTGCTTGAGAGCCTTTAGGTTTCTGGTGTCTTCAGAGTTTTTCCTCAAGGGAATTATCTCTGCTTCCTGAAAGATAGAGAGAATGATAAACGTGCATACATGCATGTGTGTATGTGCATCCATTCATGTTGTAAACATGCACAGGTTGTATTTGTGCAGGCACACATTTCTCTACCCATTAATGGGCTCACCATTATAGGGGTCCTATAATGCCTTGTGGAGTGAAGGATGTACAAAGACCATTTGCCAAGTTTACACAGCTCTGCTTCCTTTTTAGGGCCATGGTCCTATACCCTGGGGAGCTGTGTGGGGACACAGGCGAGGAGGTGGGAGCAGCAGGACCTGTCTAGGCCGTGTTGCCTTTCTCTCCCTTTGACCAGACTCTTGACTTCTCTGGACCCGGAGGCAGTGCTCCCTGGGATTGCTGCTGTGATGGCCAATGAAGTGTTGGCTACACCGCAGCTCAGTGCCAGGCTGGAGATGCTACTTAGGGCTTTGTCCATCCTCTTGCCCTGTATTCTTTCTCTCCAGTGAGAGCAGCAAGCCTCCCATGCTGGTGGGCCTTGGTTTACTCCTCTGGCAGTGAGGCTATTGAGGGGTCCCTCCACCCAGAGCTGATCCTGACAAGGCACACGAAGGAGTTAGAGGAGAGGCGCCTCATGCCTTGACTAGCACCATCCTCCTGCTGCGTGGGTCTGGCCAAGACCCTGATGCAAAACTCACTCTGGGCACACCTGAGAGCTGAGGTCTCCCATCTTCAAGTTGAGTTTAGGCAACCACAAACAGCCTGACCTTGGAAGTCATTCTGTACCCCACATATAGTGGGCATTCAATAAATTAAGTTGAGCATATCAAAGATTCATTGTCTATGTGGTCTCTTTGAACTCATAGGTAAAATGGGAATGATAATTCTACATAGCAAGGCCAGGGCAAACATTTACACTGCTCCTCATAGATCTAAACATAGGGTCCCAGTAAATGAATGTGACCACAACCAGTATAAACTGACAGGTAGCAGGCTTTCCTTCCCAGCAGGTCTTAGACTTTTCATTAAACAAACAAATAAATAAAATAAAACAAAAAAAAACAAGTTTGAATTAAGGTATTTGTACTTTGAAAGAACAAGGAGGCATTTCGGAAGCAAGGCTGTCAAAGAAGAAACGGAAATCTTGGAGGGTAGAAAAGCATCTTTTTTTTTTTTCCCTAACAGAAAGAGGAAATGCCACAGCACTGGTGGAGGCTGTTGCTCAGAGTTTCGAGAGCTGGGACCCCTCCCACTTCCACTGCAGGAGCTGAGCAGAAAGTACCATTGTATAAGTAACACCGCTCTTCTTCAGTGAGCTGCCAGTGGGCAGCTGCATATGTGACACTCCATGATGCCTGGCTGATGTTGCACATCCCAGAGATATGTGAGATGATGACCTGTGGTCTCCAGGGTTCTCCTAACCCCTGCGGCCACCCCAGACAGGGCAAGGGGGAGAACCTTGCTCACTGCCATTGGTTGAGCCCCACCTGGCCATTCTTTCCTCTCTCCTGGGACTCTGTGTCCGTCTTCTGTTAGTGCCCCACCACCCCCTGCTCTCCGTTTTGAACATTCCACCTGCCTTTAAGTCCCAACCCACATGATGTACCCTCGGTTTAAAATGTGCTCTTTCCCCACTGCTCCCAGCACGTCACCAAGCTGCAAATTCCTTTCCACACTCCATAGCCATATATTTAGTGTAGTTTTTTATGTTTAATTTTTCCCCATTTATGTGCCTGCCAACCTAACTGCCTTACAAGTTCCTTTTGGGAGTTATCTGGGTCTTATCATCTTTAAAGGTGTTCAGTAAAGTCTGCATGACTCAGGGCAGCCTGAGTCATCACACCAAAAGGTCACACAGTTTCCTGTTACATCCCTGGCCCATGCTAACACTTGCTGCTGTCTGTATTCCTAATACCTTTTCATGGCTCACCCTTACACCCCAGTCTGTGCTTCTATGTTATGCTTCCTTCCCCGAATGCCATTCTGTCCCAGGCATGTCCACGTCTGGCTTCCCTGACATGAACCCTGGCAGTGGGAGATGTTTTTCTGAAGACTTTTTGGTGCGTTCGTATAGAGCTTCCTTTGGGATTATCACTTAGAGTTAGGCCTGAACCCAAAAGCCTTACAAGGGAGCAGAAGGCTCAGAGGAAACCTGGGCGCAAAGCTTTGGCAGAGCTTGCCTTTTGGGTTCCCTCTTATTCACCCCTTCCTTTTCACGTTTACTTGATAGTACCCACCATACACCCATCTCTCTACCTTCTCTACCAACTTTTTTAAAATCTTCCCTCAAATTTTACCTCCAGTGTCATCAATATTCTCATCATATTCCACCCCCCATCCTTTGTGATCTAGAGGAAGAGGGTACAGGTCAACCTCCTGCCAACCCCGCCGGACTTGCTAAGACCGGAGAACTGTTCTCCTGAGGACGGTCTCTCTATAGCTCCACTACGCTGGCTAAGAGCACTGGTCAATGAACCACTGTCTTTTGACGATGAGGTCAGCTCTCATTCTTCCAACCCTCAGTTTCCCCCGGTGCTGCCTGGATACCATGGCTGCTTTTATCACAGCTGGTCAAGTCTGACCAAAAGCAGCATTTGTTATGGAAGCTTTGGGTCGTATTTATGCAGAACTCTTTATGGGTGTTTGTTGATATAGTTCACTGACAACTATTTGGTCCATTCATACAAAACAACCCTTGGACCACAAAAAATAGTTTTCAAACAATCTAGCCATCGTTTTTCCGTGAAGTAGAAAGAACATTAGCTGGGCATCTTAGTTCTATACTTCCTAGATGTGTGATTAACAGCAGGTTGCTATTTTTCTAAGTCATTGAAAAATATATATTTACGTCTACAGTGAACTATTGATTTCTCCCCCGCTTATTGTTCAGTGTGATTGAAAGCCCAAGGACTGTGAAGCACAGCTCCAGTGACTTCCGTGAAGGGGAGGAGTGTGAGCGTTGGGCCCTTAGCGGTGGCTCCGCTACCTGGCACAAGGCAGGCCTATGAGCGAATGTGTGACGGCTTCTGGGAAAGGCCTGACCTCATGCCGTGCTGTGGGGATGTAATGAATGATGACAGCAAGGGCAGGGCGCTGGAGCCGCTTTCTTTTCAGGAGAGGCTGAGGACAGCTAATGACAGAGTTTGGTTGTAGCTTATAGCATCTGGGAATGACACAGCTAAGAAAAACAGCTCGCTTTAGCGGTGTGAGTGCAGGTGGGCACTGCAGGCGATAGACAAAAGACAGACCAACCACCAAGGGAAGAGGCACCACCAGAAGAGGCACGGGGGAGTGGTGTCAGGATGTTCTCGGGAGCAACTAACAGCACCAGACCAACCATGGCTGAGCAGTCAAGCCTTGTAGCGCCTCCACGCAGAAGTGTTCAGGATCAGGTTGATTGCTGATGGGGACATTTGGGGGTGCCTTTATCCACCCTGCATCTCCATCCGCATTGCACCTCTTCCTGCATCTCTAACAGATCTGCTTTTTCTGTGTATTCCTTCAGTCAGCCTGAGGTCGCAAAGTGGCATCACAGCACCCTGGCACCCTGTGGACAAAGGCGTCTTCTCTTGGGGTAGCTCTCTTTTGTAATCTGGAAGTGTTTTTCACTGAGATAAGGCAGTACCCTCGTTTGTCTCAGTAGTCAGCAAACAGAAGAACCAGGTTTCTGTGATGAGCCTAGCCCAGAGGTGGAAACATCCTTGGGCCACAGTTCTGATACAGGACAGAAGCAGACAGCATCAGGTGTGCGGCTTGGGGGAGAAATATTGCTTAGCGATGTGTCTGTGGCCATTCTGCAGAGTTGGGGAACAGGGCCGGCCACTTGAATACTTCATGCCCACCTGTGGCTAAAGAGTTGGGTTCAGGACAGCAGAGAACCCTGACTCAGAGAGCAAGGAGTAGGCTCTGGCTCCAGCTGTGGCAGGCAATGATTTGTGACTTTGGCCCCTAACTTCCTATGGTTTTTGAAAAAAAAAGTTGGAACATTTTGTTTGTTGGGCTACATCACAACAGGGCTAGTGCTAAGGATGACGATGGTGGTGGAGGTGGTGACGGCTGCTGATCACTTACTGTTTGTGTAATTATGTCCCCCAGTCCCCAGAACACTTCTGATGTTGGTACATCGCACATCTGTATTTCACAGAAGGCTCTGCTGAGCTGAGTGCCCGAGGACCTGGCGTGAGAGCGTGCTCAGGATCAGAGATGGAGAGTCCAGCTTTTACCATCTGACTCCTCACCTGGCATCCAATCACTAAATGTACCATCTCTTGGTGGTTGGAATTATATGGAGGACAAGGTGGAATCAAAAGATCGTTTTCCAGTGATGGGCTCTGAGCATCTTGCCAGGACCTCTTATAGGCACTGAAGTCTCAGTAGTAGGTAGATGAAAGCCTCTTCTGTGTTCTAGTGAGGGCAGGGGAAGACACAAGACAATTTGTAGATTGATGATAGATGACAGATAGATTGATGATGGAGTCGGATGATAGATGAGAGGTAAATGATTCATGTTAGATGATGCATAAAAGGTCTGTGGTACTATCGGCTTCAATATAGCAGAGAGGAGGGCCCGGGAGATGGCTTAGAAGGGTTTGCTGCTAACTAAGCCTGGCCACCTGAGATTATTCCCCAGAACCCACATGCTAACAGGGGAGGTCTGGCTCTAAAAGTTGTCCTCGGAGTTCTATATTAGCACACAATTATAAAGAAAAAAAGGGTAAGGTAGGAGCCAGACAAAGCCTGTAAACCTTTGAAATGGAACTGACTCTATGTAGTAGATTGAAGATCAGTGTAAGCTTCGTCGCAGGACTCCGTCTCCACAAACCAAGGGCTGGGAGTGCCGTTCAGTGGTAGAGCACTTGCCTGGTGAGCACTAAGCTCTGAAGTCCATCCCCAGTGCTGATAAATACACAATCATGGGTGAAGGTTGCTTCTTCAGTGACAAGGCTGACTCGTGTAGAGGGAGAGTAGAGCCAAGGCAGACCTGTTAGAGATGCTAATTTGAATAAAGTAACATTACTCAATGCGGAGGGAGGGAGAGCATGGCCTGAGGGGAGGATAGTGAGCATCTCCTGGGCCATGGTGGGCAGCAATGCAGTGATTAGGATTCCAGAATGCCATGTTTCTAAGATCAACATCTAAGACAGCAGAGAATCATATGACCTGCTTGGAGTCTTCCAAGATCAAGTTTCCTCATCCATTAAATAACAACAGTGACACCCAAATCAAAGGTATTGTCAAGACTTAATATGACCTTGGTAGACACAGCTTGAAGCTGTGGGGCAGCAGTTAACCCTAAACTGACCACTAATCACAATGCTAATTCTAATACTAAGCCCAGCTCTAACCCCAGCCTTAACTCCAACCTTAACCCAAATTCTAACCTCAACCCCAACTCCCAACTCTAACCTCAACTGTCAATCTAACCCCAATTATAACTCTAACCCCAACCTCAAGCTAACCCTCTCCTGTTAGGTGATAAGCCTTCTCTCTCCTGGCTGGAGACCGTGCTTGCATTTCTGCAGTCTGCGGCCAATACTAGTCTCATAACTTGATCTGAAATCCTCGAATCCTATTCAGAGTGGGCAAATGGGTGCTAATCTCATTTAATAAAAATAGAAAATAAGGTTTCAGAACTCAAGGGGGAACACACACAGTAAGTGCTGGAGATGAGCCTTCAGCACAGCAGTCAGGGTCTAGATGCTGCTTTTAATAAAAAAGTAAGGAGCATTAGTGGAGGCGGGACATGGTGAGGGTAGGGCATACATCTTAAAGTTCAGAGACATGCTTATTTATAAAAGTGACAGTTACGGTCACACAAACAGTCCTTGGAAAATAACACAGCATTAAGGACCATAGATTAATTTTATTTCAAATGCTCTGGGCAGACGCTAGCCATAACACAGAGGCTTAGGAAAATAAGGCCAAAATCAAAACAAAGCAGATGGTGGGGAAACTACAGAAGAGGAAAGAATAGTGAGGTTCAGCTACGACCGCAGGGCCTGGCAGCATCTGGGACAGGGGCCATGGAGATGTAGCTCTCACCAGGCAGGAACTGCCCCTCCCTCGGCATAGTTTGTAGCAAGCCAGAGGAGTCTGGAAATAGGGGCACCAGCCATGTTTACAACCAAACCCCACTGGCCTACACTCTGACACTTTCAAGGAGTTCCTAGCCTTTCTCTAAAACAACAAATCTTCCATTTTGGTTTTGGAAGTGTCAGAGGGTTGGGAAATCTCACTCAAATCTAATACGTCACGGGCAACTTAGCAAAGAGCATTTCTGTAGGAGCCATTTAAGGGCAGCCTTCAGCCTTGTTCGCATGAGCCAAAGTGAGCCGCCCCTGTCTGCAAGTCTGCACGGAGGAAAGTTGTCCAGCTCGTACTCTTTCTCCCTTTGTTCTGTCTCTCAGAGGAAACAGACTCTCTGCCTCCGCTTCACTCTTTACTGCCTGCCTCAGCTTTAGTTGCTTCTGGAAAGGTTCACTGATGCCAAGGTCGCGTGTTGATTGGAAACAGAAGCGAGGCCAGAGAAGAGAGGAAGAAGACGAGAAAGAAGAAACCAGAAGCCAAGCTCCCAATGTCCTGCAGCAGGCCAGGGGCCATGGGAGCTGGTGGCTTTTTATCAGCATTATCATGCAATATTCCCAGCCTGCTTTGTCTTTGCTTTGCATTTTATCAATACCACTGGCAGATCCTGCTGTCCCTTTCTGTGGGTTTATTAATATTGCCCTCTGATCTATGGGTAGCTGCCACACTTTATATTCCAGCCCCATCCCATCTTCTCCAAACTCAGACACCATATTTAATTAGATTTTTCTCCCTGGCTCAGGCAAACAGAAATTGAACTCCAAGTATATCTCTATTGCTCTGGAGCTCACATCTGACAGAAGTAGACAGCTCTCTTTCCCTCTCCGGAGCACTCTGCCTCTTCCCCTCCGTTCCTACCTAGGCTGCTGATATCACAGCACAAACACACTCCTACCTAAGTTTACTTTTGCCTCCCAACTCTGAAATTCTTTCTTGCATCATCCACAGCCATTCCGAAGAGCAGTGGTCCAGAGAGAGCTGCAGGCAATGGAAACTTTTTTGATCTTCCTAAGTGGGGATAACGACAGTTTCTTTGTGTGTGTTTCACAGTGTGACCTTTGAGTTACACCAGGTGTGCCACCATGCTCCTTAAAGCTGTGATGCTCCTTAGTAAGATGAGACACTTTCACTTCCAGGGAAATTTTGCTTTACTGTCCCTAAGTGACACTCAGTGGAGGACGACCAAAGTTTTGTTGATGGCGAGATGATTCTTATTCTCTTTAGCCAAGAGATTCGTTGTAAAGAGCTCTTCTTGCCTGGGTCCTTGAGCTAGGAGAAGAAGGGATTTAGGAATTCAGGGTAACATGATACAAAATAGAGCAGCAATGGGGGGCAGGAGGGAAGGAAGCAGCAGGGAGGGAGGTTTACTAACAGTCCTTGGTTAATTTTTGAGATCTCTGCATAACAATATGTGGGAACATGCACAGTTACCATAGTGAATTCTTGAGGTATTAAATGCAAAGAGCCTCAGAGCCTTCCTGGAGGGCAGAAGGGTCCAAGTGCCGCTTCTATCACGGTGAAAAATTCCTTTCTCCCAACACCAAGAGCTTTCCCATTCCCAGGCCAGGCCCCACCTCACAAGCAGCCCCTGGCAGGGGTTTGGAGATTGTGGTCGGGGGGGGGGGGGGTAAAGGGCACACAGAAAACTGAGGGCTGATTAAGTGACTGACTGCAGAACTTGGGGATGTGGCTTTGTGTTGGGTAATGGGCTTTGTATTCAGACTGATGTGCTGCAGGTCAGGCTGTGTCACCTAGCAGCAGGACCCCTGGTGTGACATCACTCTCCCTGAGCCTTAGATTGTCATCAAAGAGAAAGAGCGCCTGCAGAGATGGGTCTTAGGCTTCAAGGGAGTGGTGGCATTAGGAGGGTATCTGGCCCACACTGGGCCCTCAGCACTTCATTCCCTCAGATGTCAGGCTGGAGGACAGGATGAAATGCCAGCTCCGGTCTGAGTTTCAGGGATCTGGGTTGGTGTTGTTTACTATGAAGCTCATTATTTGGGGAGGAGCCTGGAGGAACTGGGACAGAAAGACAAGGAATTGAGTCTCCAGTGCAAACACATGGGCCATTGGAGCCGCGCCTTCTTACTTCCCTTGTAGCACACCCATGATGCTCTCAGTAAAGAATTCTACAGTGCCAGCCCAGAGTGCCTTACCACGAAGGCTGGGGTCTCTGCTGTGGTGGAGCTGCAGCTGGGCCTTGTTTATTTGACTCTTGAGATCCACTCTGCTATGCCCGCAAGGTGGAACAATGTGGAAACGTGTTTCCCTAGACCTGTTCTGTACACAGGACCTGACATGTTGTGGCACCGACCCATCTAGGGCTTTCTCAGGACTGCACGACATCTTGTTAAAGGCTGAGCTGGGCTGCCCTCTAATTGGGAAAAATAAGCCTAGAGGTCAGAGTGTGTGATTGGAGCCTGTTTCTTTTGTAAGAGCCCAGCATTCTGATCAGCAGATGGCGTTCCACCCCACGCTGATTCAGAAACCCAAGCTCTTTCATTGGGTGGTTCTGTACGTGAAGACCCCTACTTTTTCCTGTGGGTAGCAGAGGGAAGGGCTGGGAGGGGCATAGGCACTTCTTTGAAAAGGATTGCAAGAGGATTCTAAACCTTCTAGGCATGATCCATGGCTGAGAGCTCCTGTGTGTGGTCATATGCTACAGGGAGAGGGAGGCCGGGAAATAGGCTCATCTCCATTGCTCACCAGTCCTAGATCTAAGATAGTTTGCAGTACCTGAAGCCATGCTAGCAGCAAACACTATGTATATTATATTGTTCTTACGTATACATACCTATTATAGTTTAATTTACAGATTAGACACCACAGGGGATCTACAACAATAATAAAATAAAAAAACACACTGATATTCTGTAATAAAGCCTATTTAAAATGTACATGTTGCTTGCTTCCCCCCCCACTGGAATTTTCTAGTTATTGTCTTTAGGTGTCAGTTGATAACGGGTAGCTGAAGTGACAGAATGCAAAATTGCAGGTAAGGATGGATTAGTGTAAAACCTCACTATGCATCCAGGGAGAAAAGAAAGGAGCCAGGCACCAGGGTGGTGGAGGCCAGCTGACAGGCTCTTCAACAGCCTACCCTCTTGGTCAGTGGCCATCCGTCTGCTGGGCCCCTCCTTTTCTCACACACACACACACACACACACACACACACACACACACACACACACCTGTTCCCCAGGGATTGCATCTTCTCACGCCTTTGTGTGGCATTTTCAGAACTAGAATGGCAATATATCCACCCTCAGGATACAAGGAGGATCTCGGGAAAGATGAACAAGCATAAGAATTGTCTGTTCAGGTGGTCCCAGCAGGCAGTTAGAGAGATGGTACCCATGGAGCTGATGGCATCGTGCCACCAGGTGAGGATGCTCTACCTGGCAGGGAGGTTGTCTATTGCTTTGGACCCTGTTTCTTTTTCAGAATTTCCTACCCATTTTTCTCCAGAGCCCTTTCCCTACCATCAGAGACACTCCTTCTAGGCTACCATCTGTGGACACATCTGAAGAAGACCTGAGGACCCTGTTTGCTTCCTGTTGGTGAGAGCTTTTCACTTGAAGGAACTTCTGGGCCAGGTAGTAGTCTCCTTGGTTCTCAGTAGACGCTTGAAGAACGGCTTCACACCACTTCTAAATGCTGGTTACCTAACATCAACTCCTCAGACTTAGTGTGCTTGCCTTCTTTTTCCCTGTGCCTTTCCGTCTGTCTAATAGTGGCTATCGTGAGACAGACGAAACGATGGGGTGGAAAGCAGAGCTTTGATGGATTTGTCGTGTCAAAGTACTAAGAAATGGGGAGGGGGGCTTCCACAAGAGATACTGGGAGGCTGAAAGACTCAGCTCTAAGTGTGCCCAGGTGGTTTCTGCTGAAGCAGGGGCATGGCTGGGTGGGTGGGGAGCTGGTTGCTGCCTCTCTCCTGGAGTCAGCTTAGTTTGCCATCAACATTTGATCTTCCCTGACTCTGGCCCCTCCCCCAGCGTGTTCTTTCCATGTGGTACGCTCTCTGCGTACCTGTCTCTGTGTCCAAAATCTTCCCCTTTGAAAAAGGACACCGGGCACACAGGATAGGACCAATTCTATTCTCAGAATGACTTCATCTTACCTAATCGCATCTGTGAAGTTCCATTCTGAGACACTGAAGGGAAGGCTGTCCCTTTCATTGGGTCTTTGTGACAGGTCTGGGTCCCTCTGCTAAACCGAGGGTGACTGACGGGCCTTTGTTGCTCAGAGCCCCTGTTACTTTCATCTTTATTCCAGACCTTCCATGACCCAAATACCTGAACTCTTTTCAAATTTTCTTCCTAGAAAGGAAAGGGATGGCGTGGGGAGAAGAGAAAATTAGCGTATGCTGAGTCCCCACTCTGCGCCAGGCACCATCGCTGTTCCTGTAGCTCTTTTGGCTGAAAGGGTTGGGATTCTGTGAAATAGGAGCTCGCGTGCCTGGGTGGGGAGAGATTTCCCTCCACCAGCCTCTGCGGTGTGCACAAGCTCGCTAACCTTTTCAAGCCTTTGTTCCCATGTCAGCTCTGGGTGAACCTCCCTGAACACCCTATTTAGAGCCAGGCTGCTCCAGCCTTTCTGCTCTCTCCTTCCCATGCCCCTTCCCCCGCCTCCTGGCATTATCTGTACCACCTTTTCAGGGAGTGAGCAATTTTATAATTTTCATTTTTTAATTTTTATTATTTATTTATTTATTTATTTATTGTTAGTGCTTTGGATCTACAGAGGCCTGAGGAACCTTGACTCTTCTGTGTTACGGATATTGTGATACGCCAGGAGAATCCCCGACCCAGGAGTGACTTGGAATTGTCTGAAGGCAGGTGTTTGGGGACTGAAGCAGAACCCAAGTCAAGCAGATGGACTGAGAGTCCTCCAGCTTTTCCAACTGGATGCCATGGAGGAAGACACTTTCTTTTCAGCTTTTCAGTATCCTCATTGGCAGAGACATCTTCCCCTGTGTTGGGACGAGTTGGCAGAGTCTGCAACGAAGGGCTTAGCAGGGGGCCCACATGCCGGAGTGCCTAGCGGACCCTGCTTTTCCTCAGGCTGGTTAGTAGCACTGATAGACACACCAGCTAGCACAGGAGGGAATCTCACTGAGTGAGCATTTTCACGTCTTTCACCCTTGATATATTTTGAATTTGACCCCTCACATTAGCCCATTTTCTGTCACTATAACAAAGCACCCGAAGCTCTGTACTTCATAAAGAACAGAGCTAACTATTCTGATGATACAAGATCATGGTGCGGCTTCTACCCAGCCCCGCCCACTTAAGGTTTCATCACCTCCCAGTTTCATTGCACTGAGGATGTCTCTAACATGATGATAACCTCTATGAGGATACCCTTAAGCCCCATCCAAACCACACTCTCATCTTAGACGTTATAACGATACCTCTGTAGACACATCCCACTTTCTTTCTAGGTTTCTTGTGTATACGAGAAGCTGGACTGTGAGAACAGTAGCCTGGGTGACAAGACACCTGGCTTGCAAGTGCAGCTTGTTCATCTCCCAACTGGATCCTGTCAGATGAGTGATGTTCCTGGCCTTGGCATGTTTACTGAAATGGGATAATTGGATTTATTTCTTGGCAATACTATTTGAAGAAAGGTCCAGAGTTGGAGCCATCAAAGACTTGGGCTAGAGATGAAACTGAAGTTCTCTGAGGAACAAATGTCCGTTCGTGATTCTCAGTGAAGCAGAGGGACCGTTAAACTCTAACCTTCCTGATACTGTTTTCTACAGCTAGGCAGAAATATTTCTTCTTGGTATTGTCCTTCTGTCTCTGCCCCTTGGCTCTGTTTCTTTTGTCCTACACCTGTTTGTCTAGGATGAGTTCTCTCTTGGACTTGGGAAAGCCTTTCCACCAGCCACTTCTGGATGCTGAGTTTTAGCTTCCTGACTTAAATGTGCATAGGGCTGGAGAGATGGCTCAGTGACTAAAATCAGTTCCTGCTCTTGCAGAGGACCCAGGCTTGGTCCCCAGAATCCACATCAGACTGGACATAACTGCCAGCAATCTCCGGATCGAGGGGAGAGATGCGATGACCTCTTTTGACCTCTCTGGTTATAGCACTTATACAGTGCAAATACATACATGCAGCTGCACACACACATACACACAAATACACACCCCCCCAACTTCACTGCAACAAGCAGTGAGATCCCTCTCCTGCAGGAACCTGGTTGGAGGCTGATCCAGTAGGGGCTGGAGTGTTCGGGCACAGACAGGGCAGTGAGGGAGTCCAGATGTGTGGCATCCAGTTATTCACTCTGTTTTTTCTTCCTGTCGCTTCTCCACACAAGAGCTTAGTCAGGGCCAGTAAAGATGGGGCCAGACAATTATACTCTGAGTGTGGGTTTTATTAATGAGGGGAGAAGACAGCAGAGGAGACTGTAATGATATCATGGTGTGTCTAATCTAATTATGCTAATCAATTTCTGTGGCTCATCAGAGGGAGCTCTGAGTGGACTGTGTCAGGAATTCTCTAGAGCATCTGGAAGGGCTATTCCAGGACCCGAGAGACTGATGGAAGAGCGTTCTTAGAGCTTCTAGACTGGAAAGACTTATCTAGACATCCACCTGTCCCATTTAATGTCATAACTGAGCAAGCAGGGTCCTGGGAATGGGGCAAAAGGCCCTAAGAAAGCAGGCTTGGCAGAAGAAGCAGGGAAGGGAGAGCAGGGACTTGTCTGTGACTATGGGATGGGGAACAGTAGAAACTTTTGAGTGGGTTGCTCAGTGGGCTGCTTGGCTGGCGGGAACTACAGCTGGTTTGCCAAGTGGAGCCCTGTGACTGCAGGCCTCTGGGGCTGAACTTGCACTGTCTTTGGCTAGGTTGGTCTCTGTTGCTAAACTTGGGTGGCCTGTGTTTGCACTGTGTGGAGCAGAGAGCCGAACTCATACTCCACTATTCTCCTTGCTGCCTCGCGGGTTGAATAGGTCCTCCTTCAGGACAGGTGGCTGGTGTGGGCACAGGGAAAAGTAGAAGGATGATGAAGAGGTGGGTGTGGACAGAGGTTAGGCCCAGCTTGTCCTTGGAGTTTCTAGACCTTCGTATGATGAACACAGAAATTATTTCTACCAGTGCTGTGAGCTAGGAGGTAGTAGACATGGCAAAAGATGAGAAGTTGCTGGATGCTTAATTTTCTAATTCTGTTGTATCAAACACTCGTGAACTTACTGGTTTAGAAGAGTTATCACGGGGCCAGAGAAGGGGCTGAGTGGTTAAGGGCATGCTGTTTTTCCAGATCAGTTCCCAGTACCACACCAGGACTCAGCAGCTGTAACTCCACCTCCAGAGCATCTGACAGCTTCTTCTGGTTGCTGTGGGAACCAGCATGCCTATGCACAGACATAGACACACCCAGCACACAACACACATACGACACACACAGACACAGAGATACAAAGATGCACAAAGTACACATACACACTACATGTACGCATGTACAGATACACAAACATATACACAGCCACACACACAGATACACATAGTATACACACATACACACCACACGTGTACATATATACACACACAAACACACACATGCACACACACATATACACACACACACATGCACACACAACCCCCCCCCCCACAAGATTCCTATGTCAGAAGCTCAAATGGAGGCAAAATCAAAGAGTCTGCTGGGCCCTGGGCTGTGTTCCCTTCTGGTTTGAGCCTTGGCTTCCATTTTTCAGCATCTTGAATTTCTTGGCTCATGATCCCCTTTCTGTGTCTTCAAAGCCAGCACCATCCACCTCTTTCTGAGCACACCTCTGCTTTTCACTGTTGCCAGGAAAGATTTCTCTGCTTCGGGTTTCATGTTCCTGGATTAGGCTGTCCTGGACAACCCAGGTGAATCTCAGTTCTTAGCGTTACCTACACCTGCGAGGTGTCTTTTACTAAGTAAAATGACCTGTTCTCAGGGTCTGGAGTTTAAGACATGGACAAACCTCTTTGAGGGCACACTATCTTGCCACAGCCCTGGCAGAACCTAGACAGTTTCAGCTAAGAGTGAGCTGCTGGAAGACCTACCTGTCTCCAAGAGCTGGGACCTAAGGAGGACCTGGTCAGAGAATTACCCAGGTACAGCCTGATTGGGCTTGAACATCTCCCCTTGCTTGTGAGGAGGGGGCTGCTCACATCACACCCATTTCTTCTTCACAGGGGCCCAGCTAATCACCTAAGCTCTTTTATACAGCCGTTTCTCCTTCTCTATAGGGGATATTTTCTAAGATCTTCAGAGTATGCTTTAAAATACTGAATCTTGCATGTACTACAGTTATTTTACACACACCATGGTAAAAGTAGGCATGTTAAGACTAATAATGGAATAAGAATGAAATTTGTGAAAACATGGTTTTTCTTTTTAAAATATCTTACTGTACTGTACCCAACCCACCTCTTCTTAAGAGATAACACAATGCCTCCAGATGAGACAAAGTGAGGTGAATGGTTTGGGTGTTGCAAGGTGGCCTTAGTCGTCTTTGTGAGGGCTCAGGCATTAGTTTCATGATGTCACGGTGGTGCCTCTGAAAATTGCAAAACTAGCAGCTGGTGGTATATGCAACATGCACGCACTGGGCAAAGGGATATTCTTTTCCTATCCCAGGCAGAATGGAGCAAGACTGTGTGACATTTAAAACCAAGCACAGTTTACAACCTAGGAAGTGTTTGTTTCTAGAATTTTCAGGGTGAGATTTTTCAGGTCACTCTCATCCACAGGTAAATTCTGAAAGTAAAGCCACTGTAGCTGTGCAGGGTCACATGACTCAGCTGGTCAAGATCAGGCAGGTATTTCCAGGCTAGACGTCTAGTCAGCTCCAGGATCCTTCATAACGGCAAGATGTCCAGGATCCTGGGGAGCCCGGTAAGTCCTGATGATGGTGACTCAATGAGACAGAGGTAGCCTGTGGTGCAGGAACCTTTGGTGGGGGCTACATGGTGAATAGGAAATCAACCTGTAGGTCAAACTATTGAAGGGTGGAGTTGTTGTAGATGCTGGGCTACTTTGAGAAGTCTTGAAACTGTTTTCAAAAGGGTGTGTCCTAACAAGAGCATCTAGAACATGGAAACTTGACCTCACAGACAAGAAATGGGTGGTGAAGAAACCCACCCCGGAAGCCCCAGGCTGGAAAATCCTGGGAAGTGACAGCAAAGTGTCTGTTAGAATTTCAAGGAGCAATTAGGACGAGATCTGTTAGCTCCAAGGAGCGTTTAGAAGCAGAGCTACATCAGTCTTCATGAGGGAAGTCGGTCTGTGATACTCTTTCATTGTTGAGTCTCTGTGCACTTTAGGGATCAAGTGTGACTGTGGTCTCCTGAAATGAATTTGTCAATGTTCCCTCTGTTTCTATTTTGTGGAATAATTTGAGGAGTACTGGTATTAGCTCTTCTTTGAAGGTCTGATAGAATTCTGCTCTAAAACTATCTGGCCCTGGACTTCTTTTGGTTGGGAGACTTTAAATGACTGCTTCTATATCTTAAGGGGTTATAGGTCTATTTAAATTGTTTACCTGATATTGATTTAACTTGTTGAGAAAATTGTCCATTTCTTTAATATTTTGCAATTTTGTGGAGTACAGGGTTTTAAAGTATGACCTAGTGATTCTTTGGATTTCCTTGGTGTCCATTGTTATGTCCCCCTTTTTATTTCTGATTTTGTTAATTTGAATATCTTCTCTCTGCCTTATAGTTGGTTTGGACAAGGGTTTTCAACCTTGTTGATTTTCTCAAAGAGCCAACTCTTCATTTCACTGATACTTTGTATTATTCTCTTTGTTTCTATGCTTTTGATTTCAGCCCTCAGTTTGAATATTTCCTGCTGTCCAGTCCTCTTGGGTATGTTTGCTCCTTTTTGTTCCAGAGCTTTTAGGTGTACTGTTAAGTCGCTAGTGTGAGATCTCTGTAATCTCTTTATGAAGGCACTTAGTGCTATGAACTTTCCTCTTAGCACTGCTTTCATTGTATCCCATAAGTCTGGGCATGTTGTGTATTTATTTTCATTGAACTCTAGGAAGTCTTTAATTTCTTTCTTTATTTCTTCCTTGACCCAGTAGTAATTTAATAGAGAGCTGTTCAGTTTCTATTATTTGTATACTTTCTGTTGCTTCTGTTGTTGTTGAAATCCAGTTTTAATCCATAGTGGTCTTATAGAATACAGGGGTTATTTCAGCTTTTTTGCATCAGATGAGACTTGCTTTGGACTGAATATGTGATCAATTTTGGAGAAAGTTTTGTGAGGTGCTGAGGATAAGGTATATTCTTTTGTTTTTGGGCAAAATGTTCTGTAGATATCTGTTATGTCCATTGGCTTATAACATTGGCTAAATCTATTATTTTTCTGTTTAGTTTGTGTCTGGATGACCTGTCCATTGGTGAGAATTGGGCATTGAAGTCTCCGACTATTAATGGGTGGGGTTCGATGTGTGATTTAAGATTTAGTAATGTTTCTTTTGCAAGTGTGGGTACCCTTTTGTTTGAGGCATAGATGTTCAGCATTGAGATGTGGGGAATAGCTTTGAACATATTGGTACAGGGAACAACTTCCTAAACAGAACACTAATAATGCAGGCACTAAGATTGACAATTAACAAATGAGACCTCATGAAATTGAGAAGTTTCTGTAAGGCAAAACATACTGCCAATAGGCCAAAATGACAGCCTATATAATGGAAAAAAATTTTCACCAACCCCCATTTGTCAGAGGGCTGATATCAAAAATATATAAAGAGCTCAAGAAGCTAGACACCAACAAACCAAATTAAAAATGGAGTACAGATCTAAACATTGAATTTTTAACAGAGGAATCTCAAATGACCGAGAAACACTTAAGGAAATGTTCAACATCCTTAGCCATCAGGGAAATACAAATCAAAATGACCCTGAGATTCCATCTTACACTTTTCAGAACGACTAAGCTCAACAATGCAAGTGACAGCTCATGCTGGTGAGGATGTGGAGCAAGGGGAACACTCCTCTGTTGCTAATGGGAGTGCAAACTTGTACAGCCACTTTGGAAATCAATATGGTGGTTTCTCTTAAAATTAGGAATCATCCTACCTCAAGACCCAATTACACCACTCCTAGGCATATACTCAAAAGATGCTCCACCCTTGCGGTAAGGACACTTGCTCAGTTATGTTCATAACAGCATTAATTGTAATAGCTAGAACCTGGAAACAACCTAGATGTCTCTCAATGGAAGAATGGATAAAGAAAATGGTACACTTATACAATGGAGTATTATTTAGCTGTTAAAAAAATAACATGATGAAATTTTCAGGCAAATGGATGGAACTAGAAAAAATCATTCTGAGTGAGGTAACCCAGACCCAGAAAGACAAACATGGTGTGTACTCACTCATAAGTGGATTTTAGCTATAAAGTAAAGGATAACCATGTTGCCATCCACAGACCCAGAGAGGCTAAGGAACAAGAAGGACTCAAGGGAGAGGGGTGCTTGGATCTCTCTGGAAAGAGAAAATAAAATCAAGAGTGGACTGGGAGTGGATGGGGATGGGAACAGGAGGGAACAGGTTGGGAGATGGAGGGAGAGAATACTAAGAGACACAACTGGGATTGGGGGGCCCTAGTGCAATGGAAACTCCCGGGAATCTACAACAGTGACCCTGGTGAAAGCCAGTTATGGGGGATATGGAGCCTGAATTGGTCATCTCCTGGAACCAGCCAAGGCTTCCGGTGGAGAGACTGGGGCACCAACCCCGCCACAAAACCTTTGACCTACAATTTGTCCTGCCTGAAAGATGCACTGGACAGGTAAAGGTGACACAGAGCTTAAGAGAGTGGACAACCAATGACTGGCCCAACTTGAGACTCATCCAGGAGAGGGAGCCCACACCTGATACTGTCTGGAGGGCCAGGACCCAGAGGTTGGATAGCCCAGAGACCTACAATAGAACCAAACATGTCTGGCAAAAAAACGTTAATGAATGAATTGATCCTTAACGATATTCTGCTATACTTGTAGACTGGAACCTAGAAAAATCACTGTCAGAGAGGCTTCATTCAGCAACTGATGGGAGAAGATGAAGACCTATAGCCACACATTAGGCAGAACTTAGGGAACCCTGCTGAAGATGGAGAGGAAGAATTGTAGGAGCCAGAGAGGTCAAGGACACCACAAGAAACTGGCCCACAGAATCAACTGCACAGGGCTTATAGGGGCTCATAGAGACTGAGCCAACAATCAGGGAGCCTGATTGGGTCTAACCTAGGCTCTTTATATATACGTTAGAGTTGTGAAGCTCAGTCTTCTTGTGGGACTCCCGACAGTGGGAGTGGTGGCTATTTCTGTCTCTGTTTTGGGATGCTCTTCTTCCTACTAGGTTGTCCTGTCAAGTCTCAACATGAGGGGATGTGCCTATTCTTATCGCAACAAGATATGCCAAGTTTGTTTTATATCCTTGGGAGGCTGGAAACAGAGGAGTGGGTCTGCGGGAGATAGGAGTGGAGGGGGAGGCTGGAAGGAGGTGAGGGAGGGGAAACTGTGGTCAGGATGTAATATATGAGAAGATATTAGAGAAGAAGCTTTTTTTAAAGGGTGAGGGGGAGAAAGAGAGGGAGGAGGCTGGGGAGGAGAGGGAGGATACAGAATCTGGAGTATGTACATACCTGGGGTGGTGGCCTTCTACTGACAAGGTATTGCCATCAAAGGGGAGTTAGAGAGGAAAAAGGATTCCCTGCCCTGTGGGAAGCCCAAGGACCGCCCACCTCTATCCAGGTCTCCTAAGGTGAGCATCCAAACTGCCTAGGCTCCCCCAAAGCCAGTACGTGCAGTAGGATCAAAAACCCATTGCCATTGTTCTTGAGTTCTCAGTAGTCCTCATTGTCCTCTATGTTCAGCCAGTCTGGATTTATCCCATGCTTTTTCAGACCCAGGCCAGCTCTTCGAGCAGATGAGGGAGGGTGACTTGATCGGGGGAGGGGGAGGGAAATGGGAGGCGGTTGCGGGGAGGAGGCAGAAATCCTTAATAAATAAATAAATTAAAAAAAAAGAGAGGAAAAAGGAAAGGCAACAGAAAGAATGAAAGAAATGTGGGGAAGCAAATACGCTCCTCTATTCTGCCCGTGTAACAAGCCCCCATAGCGAGTGTCACAACCACTCATATGGCCCTAGGTTTTGTGATCAGGAATACAAATAGCGCGTGGCGGGAACATCTGGTCTCAGGGTTGAGGCTAGGGCCTGGGAGCCCAGAGGTTCGTTCATTCAGACAGCTGCTATCTGATTCTGGTGTTGCATGGGAACTCCAGGACCTTTCCACATAAATGTCTCTGGTCTCCCCTCATGGCTTTGCCTGAGTTTCTTCACATCATGGGACATTGTATCAGTCACCTGTAGTTTAGCCTCAGACGTCACATGAGGTACTTCTACCTCACGCCATTCACTCTGCAAGGCCACTAAAGGTCGTGCCCAGTAGAGGGGGTGCAATTGAACTTCACCCCATGACGGGCCGAGTGTCAAGGTTCTAGGGAGACACATGAGACTGGCAAGATTCTATTGTCACTCTCGGTTGGAAGAGCAGACATTCTCCCCCAGACTGCCTGGAAGAGCCGGCTGCTTTCTCAGCAGTAAGAAATGACAGTGGAGGCTCTGAGAGGCAGAGACCGCTAAAACTCTTCAGTTAGGCAAAGCGACGCTTCCCTGCAGGAAATGGTAGATTGGGTGTGGTTGCTCTGGTGATCTTTTTGTTCCAAACAGCCTTAGACATAGCTGTGGAAAATGACAGCTCTTTCTCTCTCTCCCCCTTCCTCTCTCTTTCCCTCTCTGTACATTTTAGATTTATGTTGAAGAAAGGACTGGGCTGTTTATTTCGCACATGGAACTGCTTGGCAGCAAATTTTTGAGTTTAGAGGATCCTGTGGAGAACTCTGAAACTCTACAGGATAGGGGAGCCACCTTGATGGAATGAGTCAGGGTCATTGAATGATTGCCTTGGTGCTGGTCCCATCTCCGCTGATGTAGAGTAGGGTAGGCTGTAAGCAGGAAATAAGCCTTTGGGGTTTTCATAAACAGCATTTAGTTTCCGCTGACAAACTCAGGCTGCTTTCTTAGCATAGCATTTGAAGAAGCAGGAAATAACATCTGTAAGTCAGTCAATTTCCCTAATAGACACCAATCTCTGCCTTCCTCGGTCCTGTCAGCTGGGCAGATTGTGTCGCTGGTGCAGAGACAACACACACGCAGAGAGGCCCGATTGCCTACTGTGGGCATTTGGGTATCATGCATTTGGAATGAGAGGA
The DNA here is from genome assembly GCF_037038515.1 of Microtus pennsylvanicus. Taxonomy (NCBI): domain Eukaryota; kingdom Metazoa; phylum Chordata; class Mammalia; order Rodentia; family Cricetidae; genus Microtus; species Microtus pennsylvanicus. Next base: position 92,795,598 of record NC_134581.1, on the reverse strand, counting down.
GGCAGGTGGCGTAGGTGCAGTGGGTAGCTGGCTCACTGCCAGTCACAGAAGCAGGGCACTGGGCTACAGAGGCACTGTACAGTGAGCAGAGAGCCTGCCACCATTTGGAACGTGCCCAGGTGCTAGCCCCTCACATCCAAGCTGTCTTTTCCTGATTCCACGCAGTAAGTCCCCAGGACCGTGTCTAGTTCCAGGGGGTTTCATTTATCATAAACAGCAGTCGATCAAGACAGAAGCAGTGTGGAAAAGTATTCATGCATTTTGGTGAAAATAGCAGGTTTCAAAGTGGATTGTCTGATGTGATCGTGAACTCGTGACAATAACTATTCTGTAGGTGTATCAGGGATAGAGAACAAACACCAGCGTGTAAATAATGAACATCTCAGGGAGTAGGGAGAAAAGTATAAATTTTAAGTTTTCTTGTGCTTTTACCACTTACATTCTTTTCTCCTGAGAGTATATATTGCTTTAGCAATAAGAAAAAAATGGTTTTAAATATACAAACTATCTGAACACGAAACTAAGAACTACAAGACAAATTTGAAAATTAGCAAAGGGGTACACATCAGGCTTCTGGTTGGTTTCTCTTGGGTGTGCCCTCTTTCTCTGAGAGAGACATGGGCCTTAGGACATGTCTCTTAGACTCCCATCAACCCAATCTCCTGGCTGCTTTCCATGATCAGCATCTTGGAAGACCCAGACTTTGTTCAAATCTTCTCTCAATTGTCCTGTTCCTAGGTCCTTTCCCACATACCACTCCTTCTATTTCTGAGACAAAGAATGAAAAATCGCTGGCTAGCCTGGAACTCACTCTAAAGACCAGGATGGCCTCAAGTTTAGAGAGAACTGTCTTCCTTTGCCTTCTGAGAGCTGGGATTAAAGGCAAGTACCTCCACTTCCCATCCCATTCCTCTCCACCACACCATTGACTCTGGACACTGCAACTTACACCCTGCCCTAACTGCGGACGATCTGGCCAGCATTAAGCATTAAGGCAAATCTGAGACTGTTTTTTTTTTTTTTTAAAAAATCTTAGCTGTCATCTGAATTCTCTACAATCTGGCCTGGTCACATTTTTTTTCACCGTTGGCTTGGTTTTGACTGATGTGCTCATTTCATTCTGGTGAATGTCCGTCTTAGAGGCGGGGCCTCTTGAGCCATGCTCATCCTGCAGCCCCCAACAAAGCTTCCTTCTCACAGCAAGGGGAAGACTCCCAGGAGCGGTGTCTTCTCTCCTGAGTGAGCATGCGTGCTCCTCTGCTTTCGTGGATTTAGACTGTCCGAGCTCAGTGGAAGGAGCTGCTGGTTTCAAACTTCTCTTTGGAAATAGATGCCCATGCTCACATTGTTGTAGGGACCACTTCTCCCCACCAGGAGGGACTGCCAGTGCAGACAACTGCACTTTACGGGAAATTTGGGGGAGTCTCACAGAGTCACCATATGTTACTGGAGAAACCAGGGTCCTCTCTTGAGACTCTTAAGGAAGCATAGGAACAAATTTCTTAGACGTCCAAAGCACAATCCCAGGATAGGCAAAGCTGCAACTCTTGGCAGCTGCTGGAAGGAGGAAGATGAAGCAATGAAAAAGAAGAGGCCACACTGTTTGAGCTTAGCCAATATGGAGGTCAGCCACATGGCGGGGAGGGGCGCTTTAGAGGAAGAATGAAGCACAAGGTGTTAGGAAAGCATTTCTAGTAGAGATAGAAGAAAAGGAAAATCATTTTTTTTTTGGTGTAATTCTGGAAGGAGGGCTGACTTACAAAGCTGCATGCCTGAACTTCTTCTGTAAGCTGCTGTGCTGTGGATGGGATTCTGGGAAGGAAAAGTGCATTATCTCAACAAAGGGCTAATTATTCCCCCTACCTCTTGACCATGGCTTAAAGTGAACACACCTTCCTAGGGATGGTCCTCTTTTTCTGAGGGGTGCTCACTTAGCTGTGTCATTGACCTGCCTAACTGCAAAGCTAGGTCTTTACCCAGGCCAGGGATTTTATCCTCTTGGCCAGAAGGAAATAGTTTTTTCTTAATTGGCCCTTAATGCTGCTGTGTTACCTGGTCTAGAGTGGAGAGGAGCCCCAACCAGTGAGCCAGCCAGGCCCTGAGTCTGGCCCTGCAGTCTGCATGGATCCCAAGCAACGGAAGGCCTCAGTCAGTAGAAATCATGGCAGAAGGAGCAAGATACCTTGTGGGTCCTGTTCCTGATCCCTGCTCACAAGCCTTCATATGTGTCCCGAGATGACTGTGTTGACAGGGACGTGAGGCTGTCCTTTTTGGCTTTTGGGGTGATGGTAGGGAAACAAGATGATTTAATTAGGAAATCAGAAGTTACAGCTATGTGAGAACCCACAGTTCACAGTCACCGAAGCTCAGTTCAGAAACGACTTTGTTGCTTTAAATGATATCTCTGTTTACACATGAGACATTTTGTATAATTCATGAGGATTTTGTATCATTTACCAGCAGGGATCAGCAAATATGGTTTCCACATTCTTGTAACTCTGCAGCTTCTGGGGTGGCAGCGCTTCCCCCACCTGCTTTTCCAGTTGCAGGGACCCTGATGAACATAGCAGGTCACGCAGGTGACAACTGCAGTTCATAGTCACAATTCCTGGCCTCACACAAGCCTAAGGAGGCCACGTTGTTCCATCCCCCACCACGGCTCCTGCCCCAGGGAAGCAAGAAGCAGAGGTGGGTGTTTTGTCTTTGGTCACACATTTGTCTTGCCTGGAGTGAAGCTCAAGAGTGTTTACGTCCAAGGCTCAGGTCTTATTTCTCCAAACACGGGAGTGAAGGAACAAAACCCCCGTCCACAGCATCACCCAGCATCAGTGACTTGGAGGACATCTGGCTTTCTAACTCTGCTGCCCCGTGCCCCTTCAGACTGTGGCAGTGGCCACCTGAGGAGAGAGACATCGCACGGGCATTTCTCAATCCTCCATATAATGTTTCGAAACTTATTTGGATACAACAGGATTTGGTGGGGGCTTTTCTAGGAAAACCCTGGGTTAGTGTGTCACAGTGGCAAGTGGGATCACATGTCATGGGTGTCAGGTGGGGGACATGCTTAACCATCAATACTGGGAAGGGTTAGGCAAGCAGTTTGAATTAACAAGGAGCTAAAAACCATTATCCATCATCATGCAAGCAAGTGTACACGCACACACACACACACACGCACACACACACACACACACACACACACACACACACACACACACACACACGTAACTGCCCCATAGAATTCATCGTTACCATTTACCCTCCATCTCTTGTCTCTCTGCTTGTCTCCTCTGTTACAAGCGCTCCTGAATTGGGGGAGACACAATTATACACAGGGCTATTGTTATTTTCAGTGCACATGGGGCCCATGTGCTGAAGGCTTTCCTTTCTTTAAGGATTCTTTGAAATTTCATTGTCTCATCAGAGGGCCAGATCAATGAACGCTGCTCAATTAGGTTTCTATGGGTAGAAGACTGGGAAAGGGCTCCCATCCCGGCATCCAGTTGCAAATATCATTTATTAACCCAAGAAGCAAGGGGGATTTAGGGCTTTCCTAATCAAACACCGAGAAGCTGAATATTTCCAGTCTTTAAAGGCTCAGGAATGGGGCTCCCCAGGCCAGCGCCATCACTTCCTTGCTGTGTAAATTTGTGTTTTTGCCAAAAGTCCTTCTCACCGCAGGCAGAGGCCTCTGTTAAAAGCAAGCCCCGCATGGCAGCTGTCCCAGGCCTGGCTCTCCCTCCCCTCCCCCACTTTCTGGAGGTGACTTCTGTGGGCGGGGCCTCCCGGGAGCCATCAGGTGCCCCTCATTCACTGGGCTCCACTGTGTGAGATGGTCTCAGCTGGAGGCAGCAAATGTGGGGGAGAAAGGGCTGATTGAATGTGGTTTGGGACCCCTCCAAGTCCTGCAAGGCTTGCAAATGTTTAGGGAGTGATTTCCATATCGCTGTAAAGTTGCCTGTCTTTCTCCCAAAGGCAAAGGCTGCTGCCAAGACTGGAGGACTTGGAGCTGGAGGCTGCCCTAAAGATAGGGAAGTGAAGCAAGATCCATTTCTGGTGTGTGTGTGTGTGTGTGTGTGTGTGTGTGTGTGTGTGTGTGTGTGCAAGTGGGCGCACGTGAGCATGTGCTCGCATACGCCCATGTGCCTGCATGGTGGTGGTTTTTAGCTCCTTTTTAATTCTCTATAACAGAGCTCACAGTGCCAAGAAAACCTAGGATTTCACTGGGCATTTGGTCAGCACGGCAAGAGGCAGTGTGATGCCTAGGAAGGGAATTTTTAGAAGCAAATGAATTGATGGAATGGAGGTCCTGGGCACAACGGAATGGCTTGCAGGGCAGGATGGCCATGTGCTTGTGGCTAGTGACCTTCAGGGAAGCTACTGTTTGGGGAGGCGAATCTGGGTCAGGAGGATGTGTTTGCAGGGGTTTCTGGATCCCTGTCTGTAGGTCACTGGGTCTATGTGACCTGGTTATGGATAGAGATAGTAATTCCTTGTGATTTTGCTCTAGAAGCAGCCACAGCTGGGGTAAACCACACGGCTGAGCTGAGAGGGGAAATGAAAGCTTGGAAACAACTGTTGCGTGCTGTATAGAATGCAGTGGGAAGAAGGTTAGGAACTTCAAGACTTTCCAATTCTGAAGCACCAAGTTTCCACAAAGCTAGGTCAGTGATGGCATTCATTCATTCATTCATTCATTCATTCATTTCTTTGGTTATTTAGCAGTTATTTCTTTTGTGCCATTAATAAGCTGGGCACTGTGACACATTGAGGAAGAGGAGAGCAACTTCTCTGCAAATGTTGAACTTACAGCTTACAGTGGCTTGACTCTTAATGCAGTGGTGGTGAGACATGGGGCCCTAAAAACAGGGGTGGTGAGATGTGGGGCCCTAAGGAGAGCGGTGGTGAGACGTGGAGCCCTAAGGACTGTGGTGGTGAGACATGGAGCCCTAAGGACAGGGGTGGTGAGACGTGGGGCCCTAAGGACTGTGGTGGTGAGACGTGGGGCCCTAAGAACTGTGGTGGTGAGACATGGGGCCCGAATTAGAGCTTTGAAGGTCCAGGGCTCCCCCCTCATGAATGCATTAATGCTGATTATAAAAGGAATTAAGGTGTGAGTTTGATCTCTCACTTTCTCTCCCTTTCTCTCCCACCTTCTGCCATGGGATGACATAGCAGCAAAGTCACCAAGTGTGGCCTTTGAATTTGACTCCTCAGATTATAAGAAATATATCACTCTTATTTCTAAAACGTCTAGTTCCAAGTATTATGTTAGAGAGAGTAAGAGGCTGTGGAGAAAACACAGAGCTCTCACAGATTTGAAGAGATAGTCGTAAGAAAATTTAACACAAAGACAGACACTTTGATATAAAGACCAATATGTGACACCAGTTTCAGGCAGACCTCCTCTTCAAAAGTGATCAGAAGGGTTGTGACCCTGGGGATCCACCACACATCAGAAAATGACCCCAAACCCCAGACTGTAAGGGCGGCACAAGCTGGGTTTGATGTCCTGCCCAAATGAAAGTCAGGGCAGATGTTGAAGGTGAATTCCACAGGGCAGCTGCTGAGGACCACACTCAAACCACTGCCTTAATTCTTCATACTGATGGCTAAAAGTCCCTGTCACACGTGAGCCTCTCAAAGTCTTCTTAGATTGTGACCTTTGATTGATCCCTGAGTAGTGATCGGCCGAGGGGGATGACAGAAGGCCTTTCTCAGTGACATGTTCAGGGAACAGAGCCATGTCCTTGTGGCTGAAGAGGAGAAAGCTATGGAGGAAGTGATGATGAAGTTGGGCAGGATGGGAGGCAGAAGCCGAATGATGTCTGGCTTTTTCCTTAACGGGATGGAGAGTAAAGGTTTTGACTGTCAGTCACGAGGTCCCTCTGTCTGCATTAGATTTCTCTCATCAGAAACTCTGAGGATACAGATCACCCACGGTGTGTTTTTACAACTAGAAAATCAATTTGATGCATTTTAAAAATCATACTTCCTAGGTTGGCTTCAAATTCTTACGTTGCTGAGGCTAGCCTTTAACTCTTGATCCTCCTGCCTTTGTCTCCCTAGATGTGACGCTATGTTGTTGACCTTTGACAGTTTTTAAAGTATTTCATTAATAAATTTCTCTCTCTCTCTCTCTCTCTCTCTCTCTCTCTCTCTCTCTCTCTCTCTCTCTCTCTCTCTCCGTCTCTCTCTCTCTGTATGTGAAGATTGAGTCAGGAATGCATCATTTTCTTTTACCCTGGAGGTTTCATGGAATTGAACTCAGGTCATCAGGCAAGCTCCTTTACTAGCTGAGCTATCTTTGTGGCCTGCTTGCCATTTTTTAATGTCTGTCTGTCTCCGCCTCTGAGAACTCAAGGTAATCCCTCGCACCCTTCTCTCCAGTCTGTGCTTGGTGTCTTCACAATGGCACACCGTGGGAAAGTGCTAGGTGCTCACTGCATGGATCCGGGAGTCAGATGTGCAATTTTCAATGATCCTTTGCTTAAACTGCGAGTTATTGCCATGGAAAACCAGGAGAGAGACCAAAGAAAGCAGGGCTTGATTGATGGGAGGTGGCTGTGGCCAATGGGTAGGAAAGAACAAAAATCAAGATCCCTTCGTAGGTAGAAGCTGTGTCCTATGGTGGACTAGGAGAGATGAGGGGAAGGTTACACTGGGCTTTCTGGCTGTGGGAGGAACAGTGTTATTTATTGCATGGAGTTTTCAGAGGAGGATTCTCTGCATGGATTAGAGGTGGGGAGTATGAATTCAAGGTGGGTCCAGCTGATCAGGCACTGGTCAGTTTGGGTGTTACTTTGAATCTCCCAAGCCTTAAATGCAAGACATCTCCCCAGGAGACCCTAGCTTTTCCCACCCCCTACTCCATCAGCGCCACGCTTCCATCTGGTTCTCCTGATGCACTGAGTTTGTTGTCCATGCCAGGCATCTGATGTGAGGAATGATATTAACTCAGCTTTGGAGAAGCTCCCTGGGGAACAGTGTGGCCAGACAGCACCAGCATGCTTCTGCCTCCTGCACAGCCTGTACCGAGCAGGTTTCTGGTCTAATTCCATGTATTTTCCTCCTTGCTTAGCTTGATGGACAGGGTGGGAAGTGTGTGTATTTCCCTCCAACTTTGCTTGAGCTTACGTGTTGCCCTGGAATGGATCCTTACTGATTGCGTCCTTCTTTTTCTCTTGACTAAAACTGAGAAGACAGAAGAAGCCATTTGATGTAGGGTGAGCTGGGGGTTAGCTGTGATCAGTCACATTCGTGGATGAAGGGACAGATGGGGTCAGCACAAACTCCTGAGGTGACAAACCTGGTAGACGTTGGGAAAGCCATGAGAGTACAGAGAGTGGGAGGTCTGTGGTGAACAGCCAGAGAAGGAAGGAGATATGCAAAACTCGGGAAGAAGGCCTGCATGCTGGAAGGCAGAAGGATAGGAAGTCAGACTAGACTCTCCTCAGGGTTGGAGAGAGATCATTTGCTTCCTCCTCACGTGTTAACTGTGGCTGTGAGCGAACAGGAACGAACCTCTTCACGTAGGAGGAAGTTGTGGAGGAGAGGACTCTTCCACTCTTTCTTCTTCCTTATATATTTTTAATTTTAAAAGAACTTCTGAAATGTTTTACACACATGTGCACTAAAATACTGAATATCTGGGCACTCATCAAGTAGACCTACTGGGTGTCAGCTTTTTCCTTTTGCTCTATTTAGCTAATGGAGTTTCATTCTTTTCCTTCAGTCCCTCAGAGATATTCACTGCTCAGAAGTTAGTATTTGTGCCATGCATTTTTACTATTTTTAAAAACAGCATTCTTAGAAATTCTTTGACAATTTCACATAATGGATTTTAGTGGCACTTACTCCCCTCCCCCAACTCCTTCCAGATCAGCCTCTACCTCCCCACCCACTCAATGTCATGTCCCCTGCTTTGATAAATCCATCAAGTCCAATTTAGGCTGCCTAAATAGTCTCGGGTGTGGGACTACTCCTTGGAACGTGGTAGCCTATCAGAGGTCACACCCTTAAAAAGTACTGACTCTATCTTTTCCAGCTGCTACCAACTGCCTATAGCTCTTCTCAGCTAGAAGTGGGATATGATGCCCACCTCTCTTCCCTCTCCATGCTTGGAATTTTGTCTGGAGTGAGCGTGTACAGGTGCTGTGCATGCTGCCACACTGCTGGGAGTTTGTGTGTGCAGTTGGCCTGCTCTGTCTGGGACACGCTGCTTCCTTGTAGCCACCCACCATCGCTGGTTCTTACAATCTACCCACCTGTCTTCTATGAGAAGTCCTGAGCCTAGGGAGAAGGGCTTGTGATACAAATGTACCACTTAGGGTTGAGAATTTTAGCATTTTTAAAATATGCCCATTGACATTATAAAATGTTGTTTTGTTGGTATTAAACTTTATGTAATTGGCTTCACTCTGTGAAAGCTTCCAGAGCAATTTTTTTTTTTCCCTTTCAATGTTATGTATTTTAGACTTGCCAGGTTATTGACTAGCTGTCTAGCTTTTCATTTCTATTGCTGGGGAGTAGTCTTGCATGAATATGCCACAATTTACCCATTCTTCTGTTGATGGTCTTTCTGATTGTTTACCCATGGTTTTCTCAAGGACACAAAGTATTACAGCAACTGTTCTCTTACAGACCTCCTGGTGCTTGCAGAGGGCTTCTCTAGGGGTTATGCTTAGGAACTTGCTGATGTTGGGGCTTAAGACTGTGCATGTTTTTCAGGCACCGTGGTGCACACCTTTGATCCCAGCACTCAGGAGGCAGAGGCAGGCGGATCTCTGTGAGTTCAAGGCCAGCCTGCTCTACATAGTGAGTTCCAAGACAGCCAGGGCTGTATATAGAGACTCTGTCTCAAAATAACAAAACAAACAGACAAAAAAAATAAAAAACGCTGTGTATGTCTTCAGCATTCAGTTGCGTTGTTTTCCAAGTGACCCTTTGGTTTGGGTGTGAGGGCTAGCTGTTTCATATTCTCATCAACGTTTGATATCACCAGACTTCTAGACAGCTCTCAATACACGGATATGAAACGACAGATTCCAGGGTAAATGCGTGTGACTATAGTGCTGGTTCTTCCAGCCCCTTCCTACCTGCCCAGCTGTGAATTGCGAATTGACTGCAGTTGACAGTTGTCGATAAATTCTCCCTTTATGCTTATTGAATTAGACTTTTCTTTTTTTTACCTTATAAAAATTTAAAATTTATATGTATGTGCATTTATATCTGTGTGTGGGTGTGTGCCTGTGTGGGCAGATGCCCTTGGAAGCCAGAGGGTATCAGATCCTATGGTATACCTAGAGACATAAGAGATTGTGAGCTGCCTCACACGTGGGATGGGAGCCCAACCCTGAGAAAGCAGTATCTGCTCCTCGGTGCTAGAGCACCTCTCCAGGCCCGGAATTACACTTTTCATTTATCCTGGATCCAAACCCTTTGTTGGGTAGATTTGTCTTGCATGGTGAGTGTGATGTTCATCAGTTTTTCTAGTATAATCCAGAAGTTTACTTTGGCTCAGGTCTGTTGTGTTTTTAAGAATCTTCCTTGGGTTGAGGGTGTAGGTCCGTGGTAAAGCACTTGTGTAGCATGCACAAGGCTCTGGATTAGATTCCCAGGGGCAGCAAAAACAAAACAAAACAAAAGACAGGAAACAACTAGACCGTACTAAAAAATCTCTTTCCCACCCTGAGGTGGTATAGTCCCTTGAGTTTCCCTTCGAAGGTATTTAGGCTGGCTTTGCATGGGTTCTAAGACAGACAGGAAATGCACTGTTGTGTCTTGAAGATTATGCTTGCCACAGCACCGACACTCCTCAGCCCATACTTGCCTCTGTGCCTTGGGCCATCTCCCTGACACATGCTAAGGCTGTTTCTTCTGGAAGTCTCCCTCTCAGCCCTCTCTCCTGTCTCATCTGTTCTTGTGGCAGTGCCCCTTACCTCAGCCATAGCTTTGCAATGTCCTCATATTTGACATACTAATTGTACTTTTACTTTGTCGTGCTTCAAAAATCTGGGTCCATTTTTGATCTTTTGATTTTCTCTATATATTTTAGAATCAACTTGTCATGATTCTTGGAGATCCATGCCTGGTTTTAATTAGAATTACACAGAATATATAGATTAATTTGAGGCGAACTGACAGTTTTATGATACTGTCTTCCCACCTTTGAAGTGAACCTATCTTTTTATTTATGTATTCTTTAATATCTTTCAATAAAATTTTATTATTTCCTTCAGAAATGCAATAAGCATCATTTGTTATTGTTTCATATATTCTTGGCACCTTCTATCTTTTGTTATCTTTAAAAATATTTTAAATCATCTTTGTTGGTAGATACTAACACAATTGATTTTTATAAATGGATTATGTCTGCGATGGACCTGCTGCATTTGTTACTGGTTCTAATTCTCTGCTATCTCTTTATTAGTTTTTTTCTAAGTTTTTATTATTTTTTTTAAGGAAACCCTACTACTAGTTTGCTATGTTTCTGATCTTGATATATAGGTATTTCCTAGCTTTTATTTCCAGAAATTTATTTTACACATTTGTGTCTTTAACTTCAGCTATAGCATATAAATTTTAATACTTTAATTTTATGTTTGTCTCTATTTAATCACCAGTCTTTTACTATACATGAAGGGTTATGTAAGAGTGTACTGAAATTTCTAACACACGTTTCTTAGATTATCTTTCTTTTTGTTTTAGTTCCTAGCTCTCAAGTAATTGTGATTTGCTAGGTCATTTATTCTATATATTGATATTTTCAGATTTCTGTGTCAGCTCAAGATTAAGTTTCAAGTGTGTTCTGCCGGTGTGTGTTATTCATTGGTACAACATTTTGTATTTGAATCTGTTTGATTAGATTTGCTTATTTTTTTCTTTGGGGTGTTAGTATTCTTATTTTATCAAAAAGGGTTTCATTGAGGTGGACACTAGGAAACTTCTGACTGGTCTGCTATTGCTTGATTGAAGGCATGGAATCATGAATGTATGCATATGCTCAAAAACATTTAATTGTATATGTTAAATTTGTATATGTTTTATTATATGTATTTTATTTAGCACTTATACATATTTTATTTATCATTAATACATTATTTTTTAAGGATGCATAATATTCCAGTATATTGATGTATCTATTATCTTTATAAATTCCACCTATTTACTATTTTGGTAAAATAGAGCATTTAAAAATCTCCATCAATTATTATAAAACTAATTTTTATAATTGTAATATTGCCTACTAAAAGTATTTAGGAGCTAAATTATTATTCACACACATAAAAAGAACTACTATAACTTTGTGGCGAATATGATAATCATTAATTATGTAATGGTTATTATGGTAGATTGTATCTTGTTAATTCTCTGCAAAAGGGACTATTATGTTTTTTTAGCTCTGAATATCAACTTCAATTGCATGACTTGGTTTGAACAATGGAGTTTGGTTGAAAATGAGAAATATCACTTTTAAAGAAGATTTGGAGCCAGCACGTGGTTCATAATGTGTTTTGGTTTTTCTCTGGCATGAGATTAGCAGTATTGTGGATAAGGAATGACTTACTGCTCCTCCCTGCCCCAAGCATGTAGCATCGTAGAAGCAGTGCATCTAGTCAAGAGGACATGTTACAAGAGGAAGAAATCACCATTGTTGAGTTGCTGAGAGCTTTTGAGCTATTTGTCACTGAAGCCCAACTTAACCTATGCTGACTAATGTTCAAAACTTCCCATACTACCTTTCATCAGGGCCATTTTTGTCTATCGCTTCAATGGTTCCAATTTTGAAATGATTTTTTTACTCCTATATTCTTTTTCAATCTATTGCTCTCCAAGGTTTTTAAATTTTTTAAACCGTAGAAAGCTGAGTCTTATCTGTATTTTTCATATTATTCTCAGTTGTCTAGCACACTGTAATTTATTGTTTTTACATGTTCCTTCTACCTTTTTGTATGATCTTTACTTACCAGCACTTTTGGCCTTTGCCTCTCTCTCTCTCTCTTTCTGTCTTCTCTCTCTCTCTCTCTCTCTCTCTCTCTCTCTCTCTCTCTCTCTCTCTGTCTTTCTCTCTGTCTCTGTCTCTCTCTCTCTCATACTAGTTTGTATGTCAAAAGAATAAATATTACCAAAAATAGCAAAATAAGTGATTAAAGTGAGGACCTTGAGACAATATTTGTTCCAAGGGTTCTCCAGATGGGTTCAACATGCACTCACACATAGCCTCACAGCACAGGCACACAGGAAGGATGGAGATGCACCCACACATAGTCTCACACACAGGAGGGATGGAGTTACACTCACACACAGGAGGGATGGAGATGCACTCATACACAGACTCACACACAGGAGGGATGGAGTTACACTCACACACAGACTCACATACAGGAGGGATGGAGTTACACTCACACACAGACTCACACACAGGAGGGATGGAGTTACACTCACACACAGACTCACACACAGGAGGGATGGAGTTACACTCACACACAGACTCACATACAGGAGGGATGGAGTTACACTCACACACAGACTCACACACAGGAGGGATGGAGTTACACTCACACACAGACTCACACACAGGAGGGATGGAGATGCACTCACACATAGTCTCACACACAGGAGGGATGGAGATGCACTCACTCACACACAGGAAGGATGGAGATACACTCATATACAGGAGGGATGGTGATGCACTCATACATAGACTCACTGCACAGGAACACAAGAAGGATGGAGGGAAGTGATTTTGGAGGCAGACATTGCAATGATGTAAACCCTGATCAAAGAATGCTGAAAGCCCCAAGAACAGAAAGAAGAAAAAAACAGGTCTCTGTATGAAAGCCTCCAAAACAGTGGTTCTCAACCTGTGGGGTCAAATGGACCTTTCACAGGGGTTGCCTAAGACCATTGAAACCCATATATTTACACTATAATCATAACAGCAGCAAAATTACAGTTATGAAGTAGCAATGAAAACAAATTTAGGTTGTAGGTCACTACAACATGAGGAACTATATTAAAGGGTTGCAGCATTTAGGAAGGTTGAAAACCACTGTTCTAGAGAGAGTGTGATTGGTCAATGACATGCTTTAGGACATTTGGTATCCAGAGCAGCTAGGGAATACCTATCTCTTATCTCATAAGGTTCTTATGAGAATGAAATTAGATACTATGAATAAGAACTAGTTTATGAATGCTTGGACTCCACCAAGTGCTCAATAACTGCTAACAATTATTCTATTTATTTTATCATTATTAGCTTCCTGATAGGTTATCCAAACTCAAGTAGTTAGCTCTGCATGAATAAGCAACACTAAACTGACTCAGCAAGTTGTTTTGATATGTGTGTATTTACACGTGTGTGTGCATAATAATAATAATTAAAAAGAAAAAGTCATGAATTTGAGAGGGAGAAGGAACTCAGGAGGAAATAGAAGGGGATAAGGAAGGAGAGAAACATTGTAAATACATCACTGATGTACAAAATTCTCAAAAAAGAGTCAATTAAAATGTTTTAGATTTGGGTATTTAGAAGAGCCTTGTAGAGGTTTCTACACTGTGTATTTGATAAAAACCTGTAAGGAAATGAAGGAAGCAAGGTGGGTGAAGAAGAACCGAGAGTCCAGCTCTTAGTTAAAAGCTGAGTCTAACCTCAGGCTGATCTCGAGGTTCTGGGATGAGTTTGCCTGCAGCAGGACTAAGCTTTCCTATTCTTGTAGCGGTTTGTGATTGGTGGGAAAATAAGCAAATATCTTGAGAAGGGGGTAGGACCCAGTGGCTTTGGTTAAGTACCATTCATCAAGCCAGAAAGGATGAGGTTGGAATAACACAGTGGAATCTAAAAGACAAAGAGATAATATTCCCAAAGTGTTGAAAAAAAGAGTAATAATTTAGCTTTAGTTCATACCCTATTGAAGAGTGTGAGAAAATATAATAGTTTTTAGATGATAGAGATATCTACCCATAAGCCCTCACCAAAACATAGTAAAGGGCAATTATTTTTAGCAAAAAGAAAAGTGAACTCAAAGCTGGAAAAAGGATAATTTTAAATTTAAAATATGCTATAATTCACATGGACACTTCCCAAAATGAACTACTTAGGTATAAAACTAGGAAAACATGTGTAAAATATTCATGAAAAAACCCTCCTAAACTCCAGTAGAAGATCTAACAAAGACTACTTACTGTTCTATGTTCATGTACAGAAGACTCAGCATTTTTAGGGTATTGGCTCTTTCCAACATATTCTGTAGATTTAATGCAACTTTATTAAAGACCCAAGAAAGTTGTTTTGTTATTGATAAGCCAGTTCTAACACCCATCTATAGAGGCGCGAAACTTGGAATGGCCAAAACAAGTCTGCAGGAGAACAATATGAGAAGGCTGAGTCTCCCTAACTCAGAGCTTCTCATAAAGCCACAGTCCCAGGACAGTGAGGCACAGGAGAAATAACACACATCATTGGAACAGAACAGAGAGCCCAGATATAGTCCTATATAAACACATGTCAAGAAATGGGCTAGGAACAATTGGCTTCTCATGCATAAAAGGAAACCTGGATGCAGGCTTCACCTCTTTTCCCTCTGATTTTGATTCCTATATCCCATTATACTCTCATTCAGTCTAATGTTTTTGAATTTTCAAGACATATCGCAAATTGACCATCACTCATCCCACCACTTCTACTCTCACACACGGTCATCGCCAACGTCCACTCATTACCAACATCACCCTCCACCACCACTACCACTACCATCATCATCAATAGCACTGGCATTACCAGCATTGCCATCGACACCAGTACTACCATCATCAATGTATCAACACGGTGACCATCACAAATACGACAATGGCCACTGCTATTATTGCTCTTCCTACCTTCACGACCATCACCACTACTGTTACCACCACCATCATCACTGCCAATATCACCAAACCCATAGTCTTAGGATACTTGGCCTTCCATTTCCTAGAGAAATGTTCTTTCTCTTGCTTCCACAAGATTCTGTGTCTCAGATTCAGTGACTGGGTCATTTTGGCTCCATGCCTGATGCAGACACTTCTAGCAGATTCCCATTGCATTTAGAATACAATACAATTCAAGTCACTCTTAAAGACCTTCACAGTCTTGTGCCTTTGGGTGCTGATGATGTCTCTCAACATTCTTCTAAGTTCTCACTTATACCAGTAGAATGTACTGGCTTCTTGTTTTGCCCGCCTGCTTCTCCACAACAGGACCTTCCTGTTGTTTTACTGTTGGCACAGAGGCTGTACCTGAACCTATTGCTGTTTTAGCTACTGACTGTGGTTATGCAATCACTGCCCCACTGCTTAGGCCAAGACCCTGCGGGACTTCTGCATCCCACCAGGACCACCTCTACCTCTGCATCCAGATTCAGTTTTTAACCAATTCTCTATCTTTCGATTTCACTACTAAAGACTCAGGAGTCAGATATTGGGGTGAAAACATGCTAGCTCAGAGGCTGAGAAGCAACCAATTGACCTTCCTCCATAGCTGGAAGCCCAGCAAGAGAGAGTCTCTTCCACCATCCCACACCAAAAAACCTTGCCAAACCCCAACTCCCTTCCTACTACTTCTTGTGCATTTCTCTGTTTCCCGGACTTCCTCTAACTCTCCATGGCTACTTCCCGTCAACCAGTTCTGCCTCCTGATCCAAAGTTTTATTTAATTAAGGCAAAGTTGGGGTTCACAGTGTGATAAAATATCCTACAACACCTTCCCATTTCCTGTCAAGAAGACTCCCCGGAACCCTTCATGGCCTGCTGCCTCCTGGATACGGGTGGTTTTATATCACTTGCTCAGAGAAGTCACCTCTCACAATCCAACATAAAATGGTTCTCTCTATTCTCTATTGCTCTATCTTGCTTTATTTCCTCACTTACACACTCATCACTATCTGAAATTGTCTTATTTAAATTTATTTATTTAGTAATTTTCTTGTTTACTGTCTTCTTTCTTAGAATAAAAATGCCATGAAGTTAGGGATTTTAGCTTGTATTCTGTAAACAGTGCCTGAGTTTACTTACTAGATTTTCAATAAATACTGAAAGAGTAAATGAATGGTATTATTAAATTGACCTCCCCAGAGTGAACCTTTGTGCATGTCATATCCAGTAAATGCTTTCCAATGCCCTTCAAGATCCTTTGAAATGTGCGCCATCCTTCCTTGATTTTCTTATCTCGCACAGTGCATTTTCTTACCACTTATAACCTATCAAAGTAGGCTTCATATTGCTACCCGAATGCTCTCTGTTCCTTCTCACCTCTGTGATTCTGTTTGCACCAGTTTGTTTAACCAGCAAGCTATTCCATATCCTCAGTCCTTAAGGCCACACTCCATGGTCTCTTCTGTTGGAAGATGTCTGCTCAATTCCCTGCTTTGGGAAGCTGTCCTTTTACTTTGAATTCCTGTGAGTCTCGTACCTCTTTTACGCTATAACTTAAAGTACTGTATATCACACATGTTAGTCATTAAGAATTTTAATATCTAGCCCCTGCTCATTAGAGACCTTCCAATAGCTCTTTGTTAAATGGTTCATGACTGTAAGATTGCTCTTTTTAAAACGGTAAATGACACCGAAGGATCTGAATTTATTTGTGTAACTTCCACAGCACCTAACGTGTCTGCCCAATGAGTGAAGACAAGCCATTGTATCTAACTCTAATAATGAATGACACCCCCACTGCAGGAGCAGTCCTGGACATGCCTCATCTCTTTGAGCACATTGATCCCTATGAATTCTGTGTTCAGAAGAATAATACTGGTGTTTAGTGATTGAAGGAAGTAGAATTCTAAGGTTCCCAGTCTCTGGCATATCCAAAATTTTCCAGTTAGTCAGAATGTTAATCCAGGTACGAATGTGCAGATGTTTGACTTTACCTTAAGGTGAATGTTCAGATGGGTCAGATTTAAGTACTTGAGTCCCATGACGTCAGACTTTGCACACACTTGTGGACATGTACACACCTCCATGCACATAGTCACATTTGAGAGTTAGAGCATGAAGACACCACACGCACATGTAGCGATTTCTCTCCTGCTGGCTTGGATGGTGGAGGAAGCTATACGATAGAGTGTGGACGGCCACTGGAACTGTGTGCCACCACCACATGTCAGATACCAAGAATCTGGAACCTTAGTCCTACAACTGAATTCTGGGAACAGATTCTACTGAGCCTCAGATGAGAACCCCAGGCCTTGATAAGGCTGGAGTCCAGCCATGCCATGCCCAGACGTCTGCCGTACAGACATTTGTGATTATGAGCTTATGCTGGATGCCTTCAGTCAGTGTGATAATTTGTTACATGGCAAAAGAAAACATGCTCAATGATACAGAGAGAAGAGAGAAACTTCTGCTGAGGAGTGAATCAAACAATGAGCTTCAGGAAGCCCCAGTTTTATACCATAGGCAGGACTCTTCCTGCTCCTAGCTCCACAGTGATGATAGGTCTTGATTCTGTTCCTGCCTGTTTAGGGATCAGCTACAAGACAGAATTCAGGCGTGATTGATGAATGAAGGTCTTCCCTTCCCCCACCTTTAGGCTTATAACAGTGGTACACAGTCTTTCCCCCACTGACCACCTTCTAATAAGTGTACTGACCTGAAACAATTGACCTTAAAAATAAATAAATAACCGGCCTCCAGAGCGCTGGCGGGCAGCTTTAGCATTCTCCAGTCTCCCCTGTCTTGTGAGTCTCAAAGAAATGAATCTTATTATTAGTCTGCTGCCAGTGACTGCTCCTGACAGAGCCCCCTCCCCGCGGCAGCTGCCAGCAGACACCTGTGTCAGGAAGCTGATGGCTCAGCAGGCATGGAGAACAGGGAGGGAGCCTAGGTGCAGCCCAACTCTCATCCGAGGCTCCCTCTCTCAGGGGAGCCTCTCAACTGTGTCTCCAGGACTTCCGCAAGCAGGTTGCTCAGGTAAACTGAGACTAGCCATTTGGAGGTCTGTTGTCCTTTCGCATTTATTGTAAGACACATCTTCCATTCAGAGTCACACACATAACGCCAGTGGACAATTATAAAAAGTACACAGAAGACACCTGTGTGAACGCCCTGTTTCCCATTCCTGAAAACAACCTCTCACTCCCAGAAAGAGACAACCACGATCTCAAAGTTCATGAAAACCACGTTTGCCTTCAATCTCTCAGCCTTAATGTTTCCGAGTGCCCCCCAGGCGCACATATTCCATGTTGTGCGTTTGCTGACAGAGGTGGCAAGTTTGGACTCTTGCATACAGCTTCTTTGCCTAGTTTGTTTCTGAGATTCATTCATAATCTCTCATAACAGTAGTTCTTTCATTTTCTTGGATGGTTAGTATTCTACTTTCAGAATATTCCACCATATATTCTTATGGTAGACATGGATTGAGGTTTCCTTTACCCTCTACCTATTGAAACCCGTTACCAGGAACATTCCAGTTCATCTTGTTCATGTTACCCTTGTAGGAATCTATGGGGCGTGCCCCAGGGCTTGCAGCCGTCCAACACATGGTCATCCTCAGTCTTAATAGATAATGTCAAGCTGCTTTCCAAATTGACTCAAGCACTCTGCCAACATGGGTGAATAAAATTTTCCAGTTTTCTGCATTTTTGTTAACACTGAATATTTTAGTTTTCCATTACTGCTTAGCAAGTTGCCACAAACGTTTTGGCGATTTAATAAAACACTATGTTACTGTTTGCATAGCCAATGTCTGGGATAGTTTCACAAGGTCCTTTGCTTAGTCATATGGTGTTGGCTTGGCCTGTGGTTCTCTCAAAGACCTGAAGCTTTCTCAAGTTCTGGACTTTGGGTACAGTGCATTTTCTAGCAGCTGTACGAATTGTGGAGTCTGCATTTTTAAGGCCACAAAGAAATAGCCTCTCTCTCACATGGCCTTATTCTAAAGGTGTTTTCATTTGGTCAGGCCTGCCCAACACAGCTTCCTTTTGATTAACTGGGAGTTGATAGGTGGCTAATCCAATTACAAGACTCAAGTCTTACTCACAGGTTCTGCACCACGCAAGGGTAAAGGAACACTGGGATGTGTTCATCAGGAGTGGGAATCTTGAAGCTCGCCTGGCTATTGGCACTTTCCAGCTCCAGACTGCATAATTGTTGACTGTCTGAAGGTAAGCAAGTTTATCCATTCACTGGTTTCTCACACTTCTCAAGGCATTTGTTTCATTATTCTCATTGTGTGAAGATGTTTCTCTGACCTAATAAAGCAGTAGCACGGGCAGCATTTATTGTATGTTTCTTCTGCGCTGACCATTGTCGTGTATTGCTTTTGTTAATACACTGAAACACTGCAGAGCTGCTATTGAGTTTTCCATTTCCCAGATAAGGAGATTGGTGCTGAACACACCAGGAAGGCTATGAACTAGAGATGTCATGGTTTCATCTTTGAACCATTTCTGTTCTATATGGCTCAGACCTCATGTTCTCAGATTCCCAGAAACCTAGCAAACTGATTTAAGGACATGACCATGCCACAGCAGAATGGTAAGCATATGGTTCCTTCCTCCTTTCTCTCTCTCTCTCTCTTTTTCTTACAGTGAAAAGATAGTTTTCATGGATGAAAGACTGACCTTTATGTTTCCCATGCTAAGCCCTTCTTCAGCTTCCTTCTGCTCTGTTGTCCCACCTGTCCAGTACGCTGTTGTCTTTGTTAGCTTCTGGGATAGCTGTTTCATGGGATAAACTGAACTGTGACATCTAAGCCTATTCTTGATGTGCTCAGACTCCCCAGCCACCCCGAGTACCACCCATTCTTCTCAGGGTGGATACGAAAGAATAGACAGAGCCTAGCACTGTGTCCAGCCCTTTGCCCCCTTATGTAGACCTCTCTCCAATGCCCTCCGTTTCCATAAATCTTACCCTCTTTATTCTGTCGCTAAATCCTAAACCCAACAGTCCTTGACTTCACTGTTCCACAGGGCTCCGATCTCCTAGGTTCTGAGTTTCTGTAGTGTATATAATTTTTTAACCATTTGTCACCTGGTGAGAGACTTTTAATTATAATTCTACTTAACTTTCTCATGTCTCAGTAAAGTTACCTGCCATTTGCTAGCTGGCACACCTACTGAATTGGTTTTTGGTCATATCATTCTCAAACTTTCTATGTCATGTCTTGCTGGTGAGATTTTCTTTTCTCTTGGAATTTAGGATTTCTTTCTCCCTCACTTTCCTTCTTTGGAACATCTTTTCATCTAGCTCTCTATTTTCTAGTCTATGCTGTCTTCAGCCTTTCCATCTATCTCTTTATTGTCTATTCTACGCTGTCTTCAGCCATGTTCTTGTCTTCCTCCTTCCGTGTGTCATAATTCTCACCTTTTGCTACCTTCTCAGACCCGCCTCACCATGGAACAGGCTACACTCAGTGTCTTGCCTGCAGAGTAGCCCAGGATCAAACATACAGAATGTAGAATGCATCCCCAGACAGCAGGCATCTTGCCCTCCCAGCTGCTCTGACACCGTAGTGCCTGAACTCACGGAGGAGGAGGCAGGACTGATCCTTGGGGTGGTTCAGGCAGAATTTGCAAGCACAGCTTGAGGACAGAGGTGCTTCTGCTGAAGGTCCTCCTGAGAGTTCCTCTGTCTCTGCCTGCTTTGATTTGGAGTGTCTGTGTAGGAAATGTTTTGTGTCTTCAGACATCTTAAATGAATAGTTAGGAAATTCTCATGCTTTTGGTCCCATTACACTTTCAGATTCCCTCAGATTTATTCTGGTGCGCTGCTGCCATGGTAGTCGGAGCTCTATTCCCTACTGGCTCCCGAATCAGGCATGGAAAGTCAAATCCGATAACTTATGTGTGGGCACTGATTTTCTTTCCTCAGAATGTTCCTGTGTCTTCTCATGTAGTTTTCATTAGAACACTGGATTCAGGAACTCATTTAGTAAAACTGTTTCTTGGGCTGGGAAAATGGTAGTGAAAGGCTGGCTCTGTAAGTAGGACTCGAATTCAGATCTTCAGCTGCTGGGTAAAATGCCAGGTATGGTGGCGGGGGGGGGGGCTGTCATCCTAGTTCCGGGAGGCAGGGGCAAAAGGATCTAGCTGAAGCAGTGGCTTTCGAGCTCGGTGAGAGACCCCATCTCCATTACAGTGAGAGTGATGGAGAAATACACCTGATATCCACCCCCGGCCTTGCCACACATGGGCGTATATGCATGTGGGGAGGTGTACACATATATGTGCATATGATTCCCTCGAGGATTTCTTGATCTAGATCCTGTCTAGCATGCTGGAGAGGCCATGAAAAACAATGCCCGTGTCACTCAGCCTCAGTGACACATAGCATCGTTGTGGAAATGAAGGACCTGGAGAACTACAAGACTTTTCATGGTCACTTTACAAGTGAATCAAGGATCCGGAGCAGAATCTGGTCTCTCCCCCCATGCTCACCTTCCGTCCAGCTGCTGGACCCTGCAGTGGCATATGCGTTATCCCCCTCTTTTCACATGAGTGGTTTGTAACTGACATCTTTTTCTGAAAGAGAAATAGGGCAGCACCAGGAATAAGGCTTGAAGTGACACCCAGCTCTCTCCTTTAAGATGGTGAATGTTATGTGGCCAGCTCCAGGGAGAAGTATTCATAGGCGGGGGATCCAAAGCTTACCCAGGTCTGGCCAGCTCATCAGCTCCTGGAACAGTCGTTCTCAACTTGTGGGCTGCATATCAGATATCCCCAAATCAGATACTTACATTATGAGTCATAACAGTAGCAAAATTACAGCTCTGAAGTAGCAATAAAATAATTTTATGGTTGGGGTCACCTCAACATGAGGAACTGTATTAAAGGTTTACAGTATTAGGAAGGTTGAGGAGCACTTTCCTGGAGGCTTTGACTGCTGGCTCCCCCCCCCCCCCCCGCCAGAACCAGAGGGTAGAAAAGTAAAGGAAGTGGTCCTCCCTGGCAGCCCCAAACTCTAGCTTCCCCTGAGCCCTGGACTGCAGCTACCCGGCTCCACCCCTACTGGCTAACTCTCCTCAGAGCCCAGCAAAGGTTAACTGAGATCACACAGCCAGGTGGATGCTTGGCATAGCTTTCCCCGGGGCTAATTATGGAACTACATTAGATAAAAGTCAACATATGTTGTAAAAGGCACTGTGTATCATTGCTTGACAGTTTCTAACAATGTGCTCATGTAACAGCTGTCAAAGGCAGTGCTAGAAAATGAGTAATATGTTGATTTATGTATATCAGATCTGTCCTCACGCTCCGTGCTGGAGCAGACCAGGCAAGCTTGGCTCTGTGGGTGGAGACTGACTCTGGGAGGGGTGGCCCAGGAAGGAAGGAAATTCCCTCATCTTCAGCAGCGTCTGGAAGGGCGGGTGAAGCTGCAGCAGATGCCGCTTTCTGAAGTCCTTTAGAGAAAATTTGCCTGGAGAATATCTGCTCCCTTCATTACCAAAGAGGGAGGAGCTCATGGAAGAGTAAAGTCCAAGTATTCTGATGATGATAATGACGATGACAATGTGCTTGTGGCGTGGCGGGGTGGAGATCACTAGCCATGCTTCTCCTGGCTACCAGCATAGCTCTGCCTCTGCCTCACATGTGCTGGAGATATAGATATTTGCCACAATGCCTGTTCGATTTTTGGTTTTATTAAGATTTTATTTTTAAGCATGTGTCCGTATGTTTGTTTTCTGTGTATGAGTTTGTGCCTGGTGAGGCCAGAGGAGGACATGGATCCCCTGGAATTAGAATTCCTGGCAGCTGTGACCCACTCAACATGGGTGCTGAGGATTAAACTGTGGCCCTCTGTGAGAGCAATATGCACTGTTAATTACTGAGCCATCTCTCCATTTTCATAGCTTAGGTTTTCTTTACAGTCAACACATTTAAAATTAATAAAAAACATTTAGCTGATGATTAAAGTTGTGTATATTTAAGATATACAATATGTGATTTGATATGTATACATAACACAGTTACTATAGTCAATTCCTGTGGCCTTCATCATTTGTGTTGTACCTTAAATTCTCATAACAAAGTTTGGATGTTGACCAACTTCTCCTTTCTCCTACACTCTTGCATTGGCAGCCACCACACTACTCTGGCCTGCTTCTACTTCAGCTGCCTTAGATTCCAGGCCTAAAGGAGCTCTTTCAGTGTTTGTTCTTCTGTGCTTGCTGTAGCTTACTGAGCAGTGTCTTCTATGAGGTAGTTTCAATTTTGATGTTATATTAGAAGCAACTGTGCTAATACACCTTCCCACCAGCAGCCTGCAAAGCATCCATTCCTCTTTATCTCCGGTAGCTCTTGTATCGTTCATCGTTTGGAAAATAGCCCTCTGATATGTGTGGTGTCTCATTGTGGTTTTAAGTGACCCAACTCAATTTTATTTTCTAAGCATCATTCTTCTCACAAAGCAAGTAAAGAGACACAGCAGAATGAGATTTAAAGAGCTGTCTCCCTCTCCTCCTGAGGCCTTACTGAGTGCCCACTGGTGACAGGAGTGGCGGGGGTGGGGTGCCTGAGTTTTACTGAGGCCACTTTGGTTCAGTTTTCGAACTTTCATTGATTCAAGGAAGGCCCTGTTCTTCCTCTCTGTGTTTCTTGCAGCATCCACAATCTGTGTTTTCTCCTCTAAGTGTGATTAGGAACAGCACTAAGTCCAAATACAAAGACGCTCCAAAACTTATAGTTTGCTGATGAATAACATAAATACATAAGTGAATAACTATACTTATACTTAAGCACTAGTTAGGGCAAAAGTTGAGTTTGAGTCACCCCTTCTAGACAGAATCCTTTCAGTGATGGGGAGGCATGGCCAGTCACATCTACTCTTGGTTTAATGTGTGACATACACCGGAGAGAAGAAGACACTGAGCTCTTTCTTCTCCTGATATGAGTGGGCATTAATGTGCTCGAGGAAGGGTGCTCTACTTAGACACTCTGTAGCCACCATGCAGTCTGGTAGCATTGACAGACATCAGCTGTCCCCTAGCACCAACCTTCCCCTGCTCAGTCCCAGATGCTACCACCAAAAACCATGTTTAGTTGTCAAGCATATTTCAACTCATGCTGTGCTGAGCTTCCAGGAGGCTTCTAAGTCATAACCAGACTCAGCCAAACTCCCACGACAGAATTAGTTTCCTCTAGTCTATTTGATGGAGAAAGCATCTTGCAAAACCCCTACCCGAAGACACTGCAGGGAAGGGTGACTGCAGTTTAGTGAACTAGAGATTTATGGATGTTGCACATTCATCATGCCAAGGATTCAGAAAGAAGGTTCTCAGTGGACCCCAGGTCATTCTGCAGCCTAGGCACCATGGTAATCACAAAAGCAGTGCTCTCTATTAAGATAAATATTAACGAACCAGCTGCCCAGGATCAAGTGAGCCTTCAAGAGCTGCTCTTTCTTCTCCTGGAGGCCCGTATGCCATACAGTCAGCTGCATCTTCATCCTCCTGCCCACCCCCAGCCAGGAGAGAATATGATTTGTAGGGTGGGAAGGAGATGATTGTTCTTAAAAATGAAGAACTTTCTAGAGCAGGGAGAAGACTGCTGTAGCAGGATCTGAGTAAGCATGTCCTTCACTAGTGCTCAGCAACATGTTCAAGCCCAAAAGCTTCTACTAAGTTGGGACAGAGAGACAGCTTAAGGTGGCAGAGAGAATGACGCATTGGCCAGCAAAGAGCTAGGAGCATCGCGTTATTAGCCGTGCTGTGTCCAGCAAATTAATCGCCACCTGAGAGGACTGGCTCTTTTCATCCGCAAAATGGAAATGATAACTAATGCAAACTTATGAAAGTTTGGTGAAAATATAATCAGGGAATGAATATGAGAATGCTCTTCAAATGAAGCATACATTTCTTCTGTAGTAGTTTTCACCTAAAAAATATGCTTCTCCATATTTCAGCGTTTCTAAAACGAACGGGTGTCTTGCTATCTATGTCTGTTTCATTTCCTATCGCAAGGATGAAGGGTTTCTTTGGCTCACAGTAGCAGGTTATAGTCCATCTTTGGCAGGAAGTTAAGATGGCAGGAACGTGAAGCAGCTCGTCACATGACGTCTGTAGGAAAGAGCAGAGAGGAATAAATCACTTCATGCCTGCTCGTGCTCAACTGGGTCTCTCCTCTTCATTTCAGTTCAAGGCCTAAGCCATGAAATGGTGCCACCCACATCCAAGGTGGCTCTTCCAACTTTAATTGACACAGTGAAGAAAATCACAGGTGTGCCCTGAGCCCAAGTTAATACAGATAATCCCTTATTGAGACCCCTTTTCCTTGATGACTCTAGATTGTGACTAGCTGACGATGGAAGCAAACTGCTATCATATATAAATTATATACAATATTCAAAGCCATCATGTTTTCTCTTTTTCCCAGGAAAGCTATTAGACAGATGATGTGTCTTACAGTCAGTGGCTTCATAGAGACACGAAAAGATCGTAGTTCAATAAAAATAAAATAGTTTTACGAGGCTCTGGAGATCAGATTTATTGTTTTGCATTTGAATATTTAGAGGCATCTATTAAAGGGCTATAGCCACCATTCATTAAATGCATTCCATTATTTGCAACAAAACAGTATCTGATACACACACTCTTCTGTGTGGCTTGTTCACATTCTGCGGTGGTAAGCCAAGGTGTGACGATGCTGGGGACTGTGCAGCCAAGTGAGGTGCTCTGTGCTTGGCGCCTTCTGTGTCCAGTGATGGAGCTCAGAGAAAGGTTTGGCTCTTTACTCTCCATCTCTTCTATCCCACACTTGGCTGGCAAACTCTTAGAGACACCAAAGGAAGTGTCCCAACAAGTTTTATTGTCCTTAAAAGATAAGATTACTTAGACACCAAGATGCAGGTTTCTTCTAGACTGATTTTTATTAACTCCAATGTGGGCTCTTCTTTATACCTGATTGTGCCATTTTATTTCCAAATACACACACTGTATTGACAATCTTATTCCCTCATTGAATTTTCTACAGGTTTTTGTTGTCTTTTATGAGGCTATTCCAGTGAGGGGAAAAAAGTTAAATGGGATTTATAGCAATATATTTACCTGGCTAGGCTGTAACTATTTCTAAAATAAATAAAACTTTAAAACAACAGAGCAGAAGCACAAATACCCATGAAGGCTTTCCCCCTCCCCTAGAGAGGGATAAAAAGGCATCCCACCTACAGCATGCCTCTTTCTAAGGCCACGTTGCTTCTCCCAAATAGCCATCATATAAATAGAGTAGCTGGTGTAAGATTGTGCACTCAGTGGGTGGTCCTATAAATATTCATTAGTTAAATGTACATGCGGCACTGATCCTTGAGCTTTTGTATTCAAAGATATGGTTTCAGCAAAAAGCTCAATTTTGATCTGCTTGATAGAGTCAGTGTAGGCTTGGAATCATCATCCTGTATGCTACCCCCTCCCAACCTTTGGAACCTGTTTTAAAAAAAATCAGCAACTCTAGCCCAGAATGAAGCCAGGAAGACATGAAAATGAAGCAATAAAGGCTGTTAGTCGCTAAGTTCAGAATTCATCTGCTCCTGTTATTGAGGGCCTCATGGTGTTTGCAATGCAAATTTCAGCCAGGCCTTAATCATGACCACAGGGAGACAATTAAGGTTAAAATATAGATTTCTAGATAATGAGAACAAATAATAAAGAAATAAATACTGAAAACAGAGGGCTAATCTGACTCATTTGGAGGAATGATTTTTTTTTTCACAGAAACTGGAGGGGTTTTCTGACCAAAGGATAGGATTTTTGGATACAGAATACATCGAATTTTAGGAAAGAGAGATCAGAATGTCCTCTCAGAGACTTGTTTTCAATTGAGGGCTCCAGAACCAAGGCTGACACATAGTCTGGCTTTCTGTTTTCTACTCCTGTGGTAAACAATGCAGGCATTTGACTCGGTGAACTCAAATTCAATTCTCAGCTAAGCCAATTCAACCTCTATGACCTTGGGCAAATTACTAAGACTCTTTAAGAACCAAGAATTTAAGTTTTCTCAACTGAGTCGTAACCAAATTTGCCAGGCTGTTGTATAGATTAATAAGACACATGCAAAAAACACTCAACAAACCAACCACCAGTTAGCCAAGTTCCTCACCTGTCAATCATGATGGGTCATCTTTTTGTTACAATGTATAATATAAATAGACATAAATATATGTCCATAGATATATTTTCTGCTCAAGGTTTTGTGAAGAGAAGAAATACTGAGAACCAAATGTAAAATTTATAATTATTGGACGTAATCATCTAATGATGTTTGGAAGTATTCTCATTTATTTTGAAAGTTAACTTGCATTTGACTTCATGGAATTGCATGAACCCCTTTTATACTTTAAAATTGTCTTGGAATATCTACTTAAGAATATAATGAAGTCTTATTATAATAATTAGAGAAGATATCAATGTAATAACTAACATTTAAGAAGTTAAGTCATATCCTGCTATATATGTATCAGTTATTTACATCTGATTGAAATAAAATATGAAGCTTCTAACAGATGTCCTATTATCAGATGCCAACTGGAAATAAGGTTATATTTACATATAAGCTACATATTCATATATCTATATGTGCAAATACAAGTTATTTATCTTATAGTTTTAGTTTCTGTGCCATCTATGCATTTATTCATTCATTACTTCCTATGTACTTCTTCTTTTCACAGTGCTTTGTAGTATAGGAAATGTGTGTACATGTGTTTATAGATAAACAAAGAAAACATATACACACATGTATAAAGAAAGCAACAAGAACTGTCGAAGGTGCCAAGGTCTTTTTAGGTGGTATGGATTTAGTTTTTTTTCTTTTTTATTGTTTTTATTGTGCTATATATTTTCTTCACTCCCCTCTTTTCCTCTCCCTTTACCTTCTACCCTCTTCCATGATTCCCATGCTCTCAATTTACTCAGGAGGTCTTGTCTTTTTAAACTTCTCATGTAGATTAGATCCATGTATGACTTTCTTAATGTCCTCATTGTTGTCTAGGTTCTCTGGGATTGTGAACTGTAGACTAATTTTTCTTTGCTTTATGTCTAAAAGCCATTTATGAGTGAGTGCATATGATATTTATCTTTCTGGGTCTGGGTTACCTCATTCAATATGATGTTTTCTAGATCCATCCATTTGCCCACAAATTTCAAGATGTTATTTTTTTTCCCATGCTGTGTAGTACTCCATTGTGTAAATGTACTACATTTTTTTTATCCATTCTTCAGTTGAGGGGCATTTTAGGTTGTTTCCAGGTTCTGGCTATGACAAACAATATGGCTATGAACGTAGCTGAGCACATGTCCTTGTGGTACAGTTGAGAATCCTTTGGGTATATACCCAAAAGTGGTATTACTGGGTCTTGAGGAAGGTTTTTTCCTAATTTTCTGAGAAATCACCATACTGATATCCAAATGGGCTGTACCAGTTTGCACTCCCACCAGCAATGCAGGAGTGCTCCCTTTATCCCACATCCTCTCCAGCATAAGTTGTCATCAGTGTTTCTGATCTTGGCATTCTTACAGGTGTAAGATGGAGTCTCAGAGTTGTTTTGATTTGCATTTCTCTGATGGCTAAGGATGTTGAGCATTTCCTTAAGTGTCTTTCAGCCATTTTAGATTCCTCTATTGAGAGTTCTCTCTTTAGGTCTATACTCCATTTTTTTTTGGATTATTTGTTCTAATTTATTTATTTATTTATATTATTTAATTAAAAATTTCCACCTCCTCCCATCTTCCCATTTCCCTCCTGCTCCTCCCATCCCTCTTGCCCTCCCTCTCCAGTCCAAAGAGCAGTCGGGGTTCCCTGCCCTGTGGGAAGTCCAAGGTCCTCCCCCCTCCATCCAAGACTAGGAAGGTGAGCATCCAAACAGTCTAGACTCCCACAGTCATTACATGCAGTAGGATCAAACCCCCAGTGCCATTGTCCTTGGCTTCTCAGTCAGCCCTTCTTGTCAGCCACGTTAAGGGAGTCCGGTACCCAAGAGATGCTCTATCATACTACAAAAGCATTTGTTCAACTATGTTCATAGCAGCATTATTTGTAATAACCAGAACCTGGAAACAACCTAGATGCCCCTCAATGGAAGAATGAATAAAGAAAGTGTGGAATATGTACGCATTAGAGTACTACTCAGCCGTAAAAAACAATGACATCTTGAATTTTGCATGCAAATGGATGGAAATAGAAAACACTATACTGAGTGAGGTAACCCAGACCCAAAAAGATGAATATGAAACTTCATCTGGCGATGGATGAAGCTAGAGACAGAGACCCACATTGGAACACTGGACTGAGCTCCTAAGGTCCAAATGAGGAGCAGAAGGAGGGAAAACATGAGCAAGGAAGTTAGGACCGCTAGGGATGCGCCCACCCACTGAGATGGTGGGGCTGATCCAATGGGAGCTCGCCAAGGCCAGCTGGATGATGGAGCATGTGATTATTTGTTCTTTTGATGCTCAATTCTTGAGTTCTTCATATATTTTGGAGATCAGCCCTCTGTCCAATGTGGGGTTGGTGATGATCTTTTCCCATTCTGTAGGCTGCCATTTTGTCTTGTTGACCGTGTCCTTTGTTTTACAGAAGCTTTTCAGTTTCAAGAGGTCCCATTTATTAACTGTTTCTCTCAGTGTCTGTGCTACTGGGGCTATATTTAGAAAGTGGTCTCCTGTGCCAATGCCTTCAAGTGTACTTCCCATTTTCTCTTCTATGAGGTTCAGAGTGGTTGGCTTTATGTTGGGGTCTTTGATTCATTTGTACTTGAGTTTTGTGCATGGTGATAGATATTGATCTATTTTAATTCTTCTACACGTTGATATCCAGTTATGCCAGCACCATTTGTTGAATATGCTTTTCTTTTCCATTTTATTTATTTATTTTTTGCTTTATTATAAAAAATTAGATGTTTATACACGGTGTGTGGATTGATATTTAGGTCTTTATTTTGGTTCCATTGTTCCTTCTGTCTGTTTTTATGCCAATACTCAGCTGTTTTTAGTAATGTAGCTCCGTAGTAGACTTTGAAGTCAGAGATTGTGATGCCTCCAGAAGTTCCTTTATTGTACAGAATTGTTTGGGCTCTCCTGGGTTTTTTGATCTTCTATATGAGGTTGAGTATTGTGCTTTTGAGGTGAAGAATTTTGATGAGCATTGCATTGAATCTGTAGATTGCTTTTAGTAAGATCGTCATTTTTGCTTTGTTAATTCTACCTACCCAAGAGCATGGGAGATCTTTTCATTTTCTTTCTTTTTTTTTAAATTTATTTATTTATTAAGGATTTCTGCCTCCTCCCCGCCACCACCTCCCATTTCCCTCCCCCTCCCCCGATCACGTCACCCTCCCTCATCTGCTCGAAGAGCAATCAGGGTTCCCTGCCCTGTGGGAAGTCCAAGGACCACCCACCTCTATCCAGGTCTCCTAAGGTGAGCATCCAAACTGCCTAGGCTCCCCCAAAGCCAGTACGTGCAGTAGGATCAAAAACCCACTGCGATTGTTCTTGAGTTCCCATTCTTCCTCATTGTCCGCTATGTTCAGCTAGTCCAAATTTATCCCATGCTTTTTCAGACCCAGGCCAGCTGGCCTTGGTTAGTTCCCGATAGAACATCCCCATTGTCTCAGTGTGTGGGTGCACCCCTCGCAGTCCTGAGTTCCTTGCTCGTGCTTCGTCTCCTTCTGCTCCTGATTTGGACCTTGAGATTTCTGTCCGGTGCTCCAATGTGGGTCTCTGTCTCCTTTCATCGCCTGATGAAGGTTAATATTCAGGAAGATGCCTATGTGTTTGTCTTTGGATTCACCTTCTTATTTAGCTTCTCTAGGAACATGAATTATAGGCTCAATGTCCTTTATTTATGGCTAGAAACCAAATATGAGTGAGTACATCCCATGATTCTGTCGGAGCACATAGGCCCCAACATAGAAAATATTTTCCCCTAACTTGACTGGTATGGAGGTGTAAGAAAATAATCAGACACAGTTTACACAGTCACCACAGAGGGCATCTCAAGCTTCCTTCATCCTGAAGAACTACCCGTGTTTATTCTACAAAACACCTTTTAACCCCCCAGGTAAACCAAAGTGGATCCTCATTAATATTCTCTTTGTGGGGAGAGGATTGCAGGGCTAAGGAAATACCTGCAACTTAATTCTCCAGCTTTGGAAAACATCTCTCCCCAGGCAATCTACCTTTTAACAAAGGAGAAGGAGCAATACATCCTGGCCTTTGCTAGGTGGCTATCTTTCTTGTTTGGTAGGATTACAGCTGCCTAGTGGCCAGGTGAGCATTGCTTAATTCCATGTGTTT
Source organism: Microtus pennsylvanicus (assembly GCF_037038515.1). Taxonomy (NCBI): domain Eukaryota; kingdom Metazoa; phylum Chordata; class Mammalia; order Rodentia; family Cricetidae; genus Microtus; species Microtus pennsylvanicus. The sequence goes on along the minus strand of NC_134581.1, from coordinate 92,764,340 downwards.
GTGGGCTTTCTGGAATTAGTGTTGCTGCTGACTTCTAATTTTAAGCCATGGTGATCCAATAAGATACACGGGTTTATTTCAATTTTTGTAACTTTTGAGGCTTACATTGTTACCTATTATGTGGTCAGTTTTTGAGAAGGTTCCATGAGGTGCTGAGAAGAAGGTATATTCTTTATGTATGGATGGAATGTTCTATATAGTCTGTTAAGTCCATTTGAGTCCTAGCATCTGTTAGTTCCCTTATTTCTCTGTTAATTTTCTGTCTGGCAGACCTGTCCAGTGGTGAGAGTGGGGTGTTGAAGTCTCCCACTATTAGTGTGTGGGGTTTAATGTGTGATTTAAGCTTTAGAAGCGTTTCTTTTACATATGAGGGTGCCATTGTATTTGGGGCTGAGATGTTCAGTATTGAGATTTCCTCTTGATGGATTTTTCCTGTGACTAACATGAAATGTCCTTCTTTGTCTCTTTTGATTGATTTTTAGTTTGAAGTCTATTTTGTTGATATTAGGATAGCTACACCAGATTTTTTTCTTAGGTCCGTTTGATTGGAAAACTTTTTCACAACCCTTTACTTTGAGGTGATATCTGTCTTTGAGGTTGAGGTGTGTTTCTTATATGCAGCAGAGGATGGATTCTGTTTTTGTATCCAACCTGTTAGTTTGTGTCTTTTTATAGGTGAGTTGCATCCATTTATATTAAGGGATGTTAATGAACAGTGATTGCTAGCTTCTGTTATTTTAGTTTTTGTTGTTGTTGATGTTATTGTGTGTGCTTTTTCCCTTCTTTGGGATTTGCTGCTGTGAGATCATCTATTGTCTGTGTTTTTGTGGATGTAGGCAACTTCATTGGGTTGGAATTTTCCTTCTAGTGTTTTGTGTAGGGCTGGGTTTGTGGCTAGATATTGGTTAAATCTGGTTCTGTCATGAAATATCTTGTATCTATGGTGAATGAAAGTTTTGCTGGGTATAGTAGTCTGGGCTGGCATCCTTAATGTCTGCATAATGCTTGAACAGGACCTTCTGCTTTTCATTGATTCCATTGAGAAATCAGCTGTAATTCTGATAGGTCTGCCATCATGTGTTATATAGTCTTGTTCTTTTCCAGCCCTTAATATTCTTTCTTTATTCTATATGTTTAGTGTTTTGATTAGTAAGTGGCAAGGGGATTTTGATCGAGTCTGTTTAGTATTCTATAAGCTTCTTATATCTTCATATGCATATCTTTTTCAAGATTATCCAGACACTTACTACAATGAAATCATATATATTTTACAAAGAAGTTATTCATGATAGAAGAAGAGGAATGCTAGCATTCTATAATAGATGGCTCAAATAAATTTTAAAGGAAAAAGTAGGAAACAGCCATGAGCAGAAGGCAATACTAACATCAAGAGACACAGTGGTGTAACGGAAGAAAACTAATATACATAGCTTAGCAGAAGGTATGATATTGGCAGAGATTCCTCAGCTTGCAGCAGAGACTGAAACTCATATTCCCTCTTCTAACAGAATGAAATTGTTACTGAGAAATGGTTGTAAGCCCTAGAAATATATTTCCTTGTTTTCAGGAGTGATTGAAATCATACTGATGTCATCTAAAAAACAGAAGCAAATCTGTTACTTCCAAACCAGGATTTTAAAAAGTAGATGTACCTTCATGGTGCATCTTGATAACTATGTATGAGGAAAATAATTTATAGCTGATAGCATTATCTAATCTAATACTGGAGAGATTGAAAAGGAGCTCTTGGGTCTAAAGTATTGTAAAAAAGACATTTTCTCATGGGAGGTGGAAAGTGGTGTGATCTAATTTTAAGAACAAGCGAGACACTATTAAGTCCTTGTATATAAAAAAGAGTCTATGTGAAGGACCTAGTATTCACAGGAGTAGAGAAACAAGCATAGAGGAGATTATTTTATTGACGTTTCAAGACCAAAATGGTGTGAGATTAAACTGAGATACTGAGATGCTAGTAAACTCTGAAAGGTGTGGGCAAGCATAAATATAATCAGAGCATGTATGAAAATGTCACAATGAAAATTTATCCTGTAAAATTAATATATACTGATAAAGAAAAAAATAGATGGTTGTTGGTGACTAAATAAATCATGAGAGGGAAAGGAGACTTGTCACAGGGACGTTCCTACCTTAAACAATTGACCATGCCCAAATTCTGCAAACATTACAAAGGAGATTTGGTGTAGAGATAGACTGACTGAATTTGTATTCTTGTAGATATCAAAGTAAGGACAACTTTGCTTTTAAGAAGCTCTGATCACATTTGCTTTTCTTTTTTGGAGTGAGGAATCGGCACTTGACTCAGAAGTTGTGCCCACCACAACTTCTACAACAGATTATTCAGTATTCTAAAGCATTACTGTGGGAAACGGTTGGGTATTGGAACTTGGGGCACACTCTTTCTTAAAGACTTTGGATCCTTTACTTCTGTTAGAGAGGAGGTGTGAACAAGGAAGGGTGTGAAAAGGGAAAATCTTGTTTTTATGCGATCCAATGAAGAAGGGATCTACCATGACTAAGCTGTAAGCTTGAAGGGAACAAAAGAAGTGTGACTGAAGCAAACTACACCTTGTAACAGTGGAAGAGGCCCGCACAGAGCTGTGCTGACCACAATGTCTAGTTTATTGGGTCCTGACCTCTCCAGTCATATGCTTATTCTCTTTAGGTTGGGAAAGTGTTCTTCTACAATTTGTTGAGTATATTTTCTGTGCTTTTGAGTTAGATTTCTTCTCTTTCTTTTAGCCCTATTGTTCTTAGGTTTGGTCTTTTCATGGTGTCCCATATTTCCTGGATATTTTATGCTTAGCTTTTGTTAGATTTAATGTTTTCTTTGACTGATGAGTCTATTTCCTCTATTGTATCTTCAGCACTGAGATTCTCTCTTCCATCTCTTGTATTCTGCTCTTTATGTTTCCATTTGTGGTTCTTGATCATTTTCTCATAATTTCCGTTTCTATAATCTCCTTGGTTTATGTTTTTTATTGTCTGTGTTTTATTTTTCAAGTCTTAAATAGTTTCTTTCATCTGTTTGATTGCTTTTTCTTGTTTTTTCTTTAAGAAATTTGTCAATTTCTTCTAATTTTTTTTGTTTGTCTTTTCCTCCATTTCTTGGAGGAAATTTTTCTTTTCTTCTTTAAGGCCTCAAACATTCTCCTAAAGTTATTTTTTAGGTCATTTACTTCTGCTTCATCTATATTTGGTTTGTAGGATCACTAGTTTTTATTGGTGTTGTGCTGCTCTTTGTGGTGTTGAGTGTGTTTTTACCTTGTCTACCCATCTTTTACTCTGACTGGTGTACTTGGGGTTGTGTCTATGGTGATCAATCTTCCAGGTGCCAGTGGATCCAAGGCTCAGATGTTTGCTCCTCCTGGTACAGTCAGAGCCACAGTTCTAGTCATTCTGGAGGTTACTTGGTGTTCCTGCAGGTTGCTCAGCTCTTTCAGGGGTCACTCTGTAATACTGGGAGTCATTCAGGTCTGCTTCCAGGGAGGTTTCTTGCTTGGGGCTGATCCCGTCGAGGTCACTGCCTTGTGCCTACTCTGGCAGAGTAAGCTGGTTCAGGTCTGCTTTTGTGGAGGTTGATGGCTCAGGCCTGCTCTGGCAGAGGTCTCTGGCTTGGGCCTGCTCCCTCGGAGGTCCTGACTCATGTCTGAACCAGCAGAGGTCTATGGGTCAGGCCTGCTCCCTCAGAGGTCACTCCCTTGTACCTGCTCCTGTGGAAGTCACTACCTCAGCTTAGTTATCTGTTGGACAAAAGCAGTTTTCAATAATATTCGGAAAAGAAGTTTATAAAACATTTTACTTTGTCTACTTGTTTAGTTCAGATCCCTGAAATACTTTTGGTTAAGAAAGAATAAAACAATGTAAAATTCTTATTCAGAACATGTCTAAAAAAATTAATATTAGAACTTGGGGTGTGACTTGGGGGTGGGGAGTGCCCTTAACTTGTATGAGGATGTGGGCTCAAGCATCTCCCAACAAAAAAGAGAGAGATAAATAATTGATGACATAAAACAATAATTCAAAGTTCATAAAGGCAGGCTCTAATTAATTCAGAAAAATCTGTCATAGAGGAGTAGAAGAGAAAAGCTGTGTTTCTTGGCAGCTCGGTTGTGTTGTTGGATGAGTTCAGAGACTGCATTGTTTTTGCAACCTGGAGTTATTTTTAAAAAGACTGATGCTGAGATCTGCAACTCGGGCCATTTCAACTGGATTGTACACATAGCACCTAGGTATTAGTAAATTAAAGATATGTCCAAGTAATTGCAGTGTGTAGTGACTGCGGACCATGACTTGAGTCACTGGGGCTATCTGTGGTGTGGGCATGCTCCCTACTGGAGCTAGGTGCAGATGCACACTATTTTTTTGCAAGAAGCTGGCAAATTCTACAAGGAATTACAGTGTCATGGGAGGTTAGTTGGGCTCTAATTGGCTCTAATTGGCTCTTCCAGCACTGAAACATCCTCTGCCTACAGCCAAGTGACACTCCAAAGGACAACGATGTGCTCCGACCTTTGAGAACATCAAAGAAGTCACTTCCAACATGGCTCTTCCAGTCCAGTGTCCTGCAACTCAGCAGGGCTGGGGCCAAGCCCAGCACAGCTGACAGAAAACAGCTTTTCTTTTTCAATCCCTCTTGCCCATCACATCAGCTACACCAGCAGACTTGCAGAAAAATGCCTGGACTGGACAAGGAAGAACGTGGACTTGTGTGTCACGCCTGCCCTTTGACTAGTCTCTCATCTGGTATCTTGGGAGGGGGAGGTCAAGTCTCTTCCTGATGGTGAAGTGGATCTCCGTACATATGTATTTTAGTGTGATTGAGTGACACAATACATGGAATGGTTTCATAATTATTACATGCTAATCAGTCAGTCTGAGGCTATTAAGATGGTTTGTAAGGCATCTGAGGTTGTTTTACTCACACATATGATTACTGCTTTGATCTAATGGGAAACAGAACCAGTTCTTTGCTTAAATAATCCTAGTGTTCATTCTTCCCTGCCTTCTTCTTCTCCTACTGGTAGACTGGTTCATTGTGTACAGAATCTCTAGTTTCTCTGACACAGTACTTCAGAATGTAGGCATTAAAATATTTTCAAGTATTATTGAATACCTTGTAGGCATTACAATTTTTTTCAGTATTATTTGCCCAATGTGACAAAGCAATGAGTTATTATGTTGACTTTTAAATGGCTTGGAATTCAGGTTAGACTTAAAGCAGACCTGCTTTGGAGATTACATTTATGAACTGCGTGCATTAACTACATGTGGGCTACTACAAACCCTTTCGGTGTAATAAATGTATACTGCTCATAAAACCTTCAAGTCAGCGAGTTGCAGTCACCTGTCCCTGTTGTATCTTAGAGCAGAGGTTTGTAAGAGTCTTTCTCCATCAAGTGGATTGGGAGAAATTGACTCTTCTTTGAGGGCTCGGCAAAGCTTGATTAGAACTTGGATATCTCCTGGAAGTATAGCATCCTCTGGAGTAGTAGGACAGGAAGGTTTTTTATTCACATGGTCAGGTGGCTTAGAGTGACCAGTAGGTCAGTAGTGTATATCTCAGGATTCAAAAGGAGAACTTCATGCTTGTCTTAGCTCCAAGGTTCTTGGCAGAAGCTATGAGTGGATACAGATGGGGACAGAGCAAGGCAAGGAGATAAACATTACCGGAGATGGAGGTTTGCTTTTGCTAGGAGTAGCCTAGGACGCCCAAATCTTTACGTATAAGATGGCATCACAAAGAGGGCTGGAACACTGCTTCAAGGTCGGATGGACTTTCTTCGAATCCCATCTTTACTTCATGTTGAAGGAGTGGCGGGGCTGTGTCCCGCCACCTGGCTAATTTTACCCGAAATAATTACACAGAAACTGTATTCTTTTAAACACTGCTTGGCCCATTAGCGCTAGCCTCTTACTGCCTAATTCTCACATCTTGATTAACCCATTTCTAATAATCTGTGTAGCACCTCTGGAAAGGATCTTAACCTGTGTCTGTCTCGAGTCGGAGAATCATGGCAACTGCCTGAATCTGCTTCTTTCTCCCAGCATTCTGTTCTGTCTACTCCACCTACCTAATTTTCTATCCTATAAAGGGCCAAGGCAGTTTCTTTATTAACCAATGAAAGTAACACATAAAAGACCCTCCTCCATCAACTTCATGTTCATTGCTATTTCTTGGGGCAAAGGTTTACCTGCCAAAACTCCTTTGCATAGTATGCTTTTTGCTGTAACTAAGACTCAAACTAATTAGCATAAACCCCCTCACCTCAAAGGAGAGGGTGCTGCCAGGTGAGAGCAAGATCAGGACTAGAAGGCAAGAGCCACTTTTTGGGATCTGCCTTTCCTTACATTTGCAAGTTGTTTGCAGTCATAAATTGGTGGCAATCACAACCAGTGGGGAAAGGGAGTGGCATTTTAGACACGATCAGCTCCTTTCTCAAGCATAGTCACCTAAGATGACTAAGGTCAGTCACATTATTACTACTGTAAGATAGTACCATGACCTGCATGATTTAGAACCAGAACAATTTATTGACTCACAGCTGTGGAGAATGAAGTCTACTATCAAGGAGCTGCTGGCCCATGGTCCTTCCACATGTTTTCCTGTTCTGAGCTTCTGTACTAGACGCTGGTGTGTCATTCCTTAATGTGGGTGACAAACTTCTCATCTTCAGGTGATATTTGTCCTGTGAGGCACTATGTCCAAACTCTCCCTTTTTAAGGGACACCTAATCATAGTGGATTGGAGATTAGATTGTTTCTGCATTACCAAATCTTAACTTGGTTGCTTCTGAAAGGACTCTTTCCCAAGTAAAGTCTCATTCTAAGACCCTGGGGCAGCGTTAGGGCTCTAGTGTAGCATCTCTTTTGGTGGGTGGAGAGAACACTGCTTCAATTACAACCTCAGCCTATCCTTGGATTGAAGTCTCATTGGCTTAAGTCATTTGGGGGGACATTGCTCTGGAGCTGTCCATGGTTCTACTCAGTGGTATTTAGAGGACCCTGGGAGAGGAATGGGGAGCCCAGCAGTATCAGAGAAGGCTCCAGATCTCAGAGTCTACATGTTAGCTGCTTCGCTCAGAACAAGGGCCTTAGATCGTTTAGGCTCCAGCCTACACAGCTGTACACTGACGATGCTACTGTTTGCTTGGGAGACTGGCTGCTTAATAAATGAGATGCAGGTTTGAGTGTCAGCAGGGTGCCTGACCTCAAGTATGTGCCTGACAAATTCCACACATTCTTGTCATTGATTACTACCTTGCTTTTAGTTATCACTATCCTGCTTTTGGTGACTACAGAATAAGCTATCTACACAGTCACAAGAGTGTCACAAGAATACCAGGGGAAGTGAGAGTGTTTGGCTTTGGTTTCTTTGAAACAAATTGCCCTGGAGAGGTCACTGGAGGATCTCTGTTAGTCAGCAAAGATACAGAGCTAAAGTTTTGGAGAAAGTCAAGATAATATGAGTACAGGATCACACTTTTGGGGCGTGCTGAGAATGAGAAGAGAATGGTTTGGACCAAACTTTAGACTGTGCCTGTATTCTGGGTTGGGAGTGGCTGCAAACAATGTGGGAAATACAGAAGTCTTGATGCTAACATGCCATCTGACAGTACACGGTGTGAGAAAACACACAAGAGAATGGCATAAATTCCAGAGGGATGGGTACTAGGCTCAGCTGGCTGAGCTGTACCTCTGCCTACCTGAAGACCTTAAAGGCATAGCGGAGGGGAAGTGTCAATTGCCTTTTGAGGGGTTACTCAGTCTAGGGGTTGTAATCCACCCGGCAGTCAGTTATTCCAGGGTCCCGGAGAGGCACTACCTGTAAGATATGGGCTAGGAGACAGGAAGAAGGCCATGCGAAGTTTGTCAGAGGCTCCGTTTATTACAGATGGGGGACAACTTATATAAAGAGTTGGGAATGGGCACAAGGGCCTGGGCTCTTACCGCATGGTTCACGTTGGTCACATGGTCCGAGTTGGTCACGTAGCCAGGAGGTTATCTTCGGTCAGGTCACTGTAGGCCAGGAAGTCACAACTAGGAGATGACACACCTAGTTCTCTAGATAGTTTGGAATGTGGGGTGGGTTCCGCTAACAGATAGCTCTCATTAACAGCTAATTTGGGTGTGGGGTAGGCTCTGTCAATAGAACCATTCCTAACACAATTAAGGGTGTGGGGTTCTCTGCAGACTCCCCAGGGTGATGGATCCTGCAATGATTTTAGGAGGAAATTGGCTCCTGACAGGGAAGGAGTTGGAGCAGAGAAGTAGTGGGATGGGGCAGAGTGGACCCTGTCTTGCATGTTACTGTTTGGGGCCATCCAAGGGCAGAAGACAAGGGTATGCATTTTGGACTACAAAAGGTAGTTATTAAATGTAGCCTAGCATGGCATTAATGCTGTGTAGGACTCAGAAAAGAAATCTATCTGTGGGCACCAAAACCAGGGAGGGTTTTGTAACTCTGAGAGGGTGTTAGAGCATTGTGTCCAAGTCCCTCCCTGCACCAGACACTTTTGGGTTACAACAAGGACGTTGGGGGCTGTGGAAGTCGCAGTAGTCCTGGTTCACATGAATGCTCTAACAGAGAGGCGGAGAAAGCTAAAACAGTCGATGCACATTTGGGGCTGGGGTGGAGATGAAACATGCTATATAAATTCTAGGCTTTTTTTTATAGTCTGGCGCAAGTTCAAGATTCTGCAAATGTTATAAATGAAAGGGAAAAATTCCCATTTTTAAATTATACTTTGAATTGATACAAAAATGAGTGCCTAGATCAACTGTTTAGTGGTGGCTTATTCCTAATATGAGGGCTGAAGATCAGGCTTCTGTGCTGTCTGTGTTTGTGGATGGTTGGCACCTGCACTGTCTGTTCCCTCACTTTATCCCCTGGATAACATGCTCTTAGGTCTCTATCAACACACTCTTACAGTCTAGCAAGACCTACAACGGAAGGAAACTCCATGAATTTCTTTTGTGCAATGTGACTATGAAACAGACATTCTTTTATTAGGACAAACTCTTTCTACAATGGAAAGCAGTGATCGCGTACTAACTGCTAATGAAGAGTTAGGGGCAGGAACGGAACTGGCGTAACACCTTTGGTTCTTGGGCACCTGACTTGGCACAGGTGTCTTCTGCTACAGTTGTTGTTAAACTGCGCTGAAAATATGAAAATCACCTGGGATGCCAGAATGCATGGCTGTCATTCACGCCCACAATGCCTGATTTGATTGGTGGTTGTCATTCATGCCCACAATGCCTGATTTGATTGGTGGCATATGACCTGCCCTCAGATTGTCACCAGCTCCAAGATGATTCTGTGATTCTCAAACACAGAAAAAATCTGGGAAGCATGGTCTCAAGCTTCTCTGATAATTCAGGTGAATAATATCATCATCAAAGCCTTTAAAACACATAGCAGGGATCAGAGAGATGATGGCTTAGCAGGTGAAGGCGCTTGCTGCCAGGTCTGATCACTTGAATCTGATGTCTAGGATCTACATGGGTGGAAGGAGAGAACAGACTCCTGAAAGTTGTCCTTTGACCTTCAAACACTCATGGTGGCACGTGTGTGTCCACACGCACAGCAAATAAAAAAAATGGCTAAAACTTAAAAACACAAATAGCAACCTTACAAATCTCCATTTGGAATCAGTATCATAAATAAAATAAAGATCGAAGTCTACACTTTTACAATGTAAAATCTATTCAATATTTTATCTGGTGAAGGACCCATATATTACTGAGAGGGGGGCTAAGGGGGAGGGGGCTAAGAGGAAACATTGCTGAGCTGGTTTGCAAAGCCATTTCAAACTGTTGAATTTTTTGTAATTTTGGTTGGTAACTTGCCTCATTCTATTCATGTTTAAAATGAGTTGAGACGAACATAAGATCAGAAAGAAGATTGATGTTTTTGCCCCTCTGTATCCATGGGGGACTTGCTTGAGGGCCTCAGTGGAGTTCCAAAATTCTCTAGACGTTTAAGTGCTTTTTATCGAATGCTTTAGTGTTTGCATAGAATCTGCACCTACCTCCTGGATACCTTGGATTATTCTTAGATAACTGAAGATAGTCCAGTGTCAACACTACATAAAGTTATTCTACTGATTCATTTAGGGAGCAGCAACAAGAAAATAGTCAGGGCTTCTGGCAAAGACATCTTTCTTTCCCCCCTGGGGATGTGGACATGGAGGGCAGGCTCCGTGTTAAGTACACTGGCCACTGACTATGGTGGATCACATTATGGAAGCCTCTGTTCTGTTAGGAAGCCAGGCTTACTACCACTCTGCACTTAGTGAATAGGCATGCTCAGGCTCATCCCTTGGGCACACTAAACATTAAATTAACTCTGAAGCTACAGGGCAGATGAGCAACTAGACAGAGCCACTTGGGGGTGTGCATATCCAAGGAGAAAAGGAGACTGAGTCTCTCTCTGTTCCGTTCACAGTGGCGGCAAAGTTACCTACCTTAGGTAAGAAAATCAAATGGATTCATTCTAAAACAGAAGAGAAATCAAACATGAAGAAGACACATGACGTTTGCAGCTATGGGAGACGGGGACCCCCCCCAAAGAGATCCACTGCCTGCCAATCTGCTAATGTTGTATAGATTATAGAGATAAATGTAAGAGGATAAGTCTGTGAACAAACATTTAGATGATTATTTTCCAGCCTTCAGAATGAGAATGGTCGTTCTTAGCATTGGGATGGTGGAAACAACCACAAAGGAGCCAATCAATAACTTTGACTACACATAATCTTAGGGCTATCAGATTATTAAAGATTTTTTTAAAATGAAGATAATACATGTTGGTGGGTGAACAAATTGAAACAACCTCTGGATATAAATTTGGCAATTTAGTTTAAGAACTATAACATGTTCATATTTTTTGACTCAATAATTCCACTCTTAGAAATTTACAAATGCAATCAATGATGGGGCAGATATCTATACCCAGGGATGTTCTTTCTAGGTTATTCATCATAATGATAAAAGATAGAACCAGCTGACTGCCCAACAATAGGAGAATGATTAAGTAAGCAAGGGGCTTGTGACCACAGAAATGCTATTTCCACTTAAAAATAAAGCTCTCGAACACTGTGCAATGAGAAAATGCCTGCCAAATATTAAGTGATAAATCCAAAGTTTAAAACTAAATACATCATATCATCATACTGTGCAAAAATACATTTTTAAAACAAAGTATTGGAAGGACATTTATGAAAAGGGCAATGATTGTTGGGATTGTATTTCCAATAAATGAATATTAATATGAATTCTTGTTATTTTCATAGCGAGTGTTATTTGTTGAGATGTGAGGCCAGGGCAGTTTTTAGTGTGGAGCATGGTTGCACTGAAGTGAAGGGTGCAAACTCCCTGGGGGCACCGTTAATGGAAACAAAGTGGAGTTTTTCTGCTCAAATCTCAAAGATTCCAGGGGAGGCAGTAGGTCTATAAGAAAAAATAGAATCTACCTTTGCCTCCTGAGTTTGTAGTAACAGACAAGATTTCCACACTACATGTGATATATGGTCTTTGATTGATTTTTTCTTCCCTCCCTCCCTCCCTCCCTCCCTCCCTCCCTCCCTCCCTCCCTCCCTCCCTCCCTCCCTCCCTTCTTTCTTTCTTTCTTTCTTTCTTTCTTTCTTTCTTTCTTTCTTTCTTTCTTTCTTTCTTTCTTTCTGGTTTTTCAAGATAGAGTTTCTATGGGTAACAGTCCTGGTTGTCCTGGAACTCTATTTGTAGACCAGGCTAGCCTCTAATTCAATAGAGACCCACCTGCCTCTATCTCCCAAGTGGTGGGATTAAAGGCATGGGCCACCATCATCTAGTCCTTTTTAATTGATTTCTTAAAAGAAACCATTAGTTGTCTCTGTGTAAAGGTAAATGAACACTCCTGGTACTGAAAGAAGGTCCCTGGAAGGCTCTGGAAGGAGAGTGCTTTGGCAAGTGCTTTGGGAAAGCTGAACAGAGGGAGAGCCTGGCCGACTGGGCAGCAGCAGAGCGCCTGGAGAGAATCCCGGGAGTGAATCTACCCAACTTGGGCTGCATGGTGAGCATCTGTGCTGCATTAGCACCGCCTGGGCCACTGACAGCTGCTTTGCAAGCTCTGAGCCGCAGCACATCCTACCCACGTAGGGCAGCTCCTAGCTACACGAGAATTTAAAAATAGCCCTAGTCCGTCTCCCGTGCCCCGTAAAGCCAGGTGGGTATGAAAGCAAATCTGGCTTACAAAATTCCCGCCTGCACCTTCATCCAGGCTTAGATGAATTGGCCGTACACAGATATATATGACGGAGCCTCTGAGCCTGGGGTTCCTGACACTGAAGATGCAAGCAGAGTGAGCTCAGAGGTGGGCCACAGACTCTGGGGGGAGGGGCAACCCCCAGGGTTTCAAAGGAAGCAATTCCTCCATGTCAGTGTTTTCTTTTGCCCTATCTTCCTGCCACTTTTCTTTGGGGGGGGGACTGACTTCCACCCATTTTGAGATGAAATGTTTAAAAGTTCTTCCTGGAGCTCAAAGCTGTGACTAACCCACATGCGGGTTCTCCTTCCACCTGTTGTCAGCAAGGCCTTGAGTCTGTGGGGTCTGGACAGCAACCAGTAAGGATTTCTTAGAACCGCACCAGCCCTTTTTTGAATTCTACGCACACAAGTCCAATCCAGCTTTAAATGTCTAAATTATTAAATATACATGATGTCACTGATGCCAGATTAGATTGTTAGAGCAACGCAGGTGGTCACACGAGATGGAACAATGAGGTTGAGCTAAAGGCTTTTGCCAATGTGCAGCTACAATCCAGTAAACCACCAGCAGGAGCCGCTGTCCCTTCCACGCTGTCTCTATGAGTCTTCCTTTGCTCTCAGCAACAGAGGATCTGTGGGCTGTGGGATTCTGTCTAGGGGCAGGGTCCTCTCTAGCTCGTGGGCGTTCAGTTGATTTGTGGCAGCGCTGGATCTGGTGTCTGGAAAAGGCATAGCCGTCATTTGCAATGCTTCTGGCGTTCCCCCACCAACTCCAGCAGGCGCAAAGACCAAAGTCAACTGGAGAACAGTCTGGAGGGGCGAGCCAGAGGAAGCCAATCTGCTCTGGTGCTGTCTCCTGATCCTTGGAATGGGAAGCGGCGTCACCTCTGAGCCCAAGTGTTCTTGTATGGGGAAAACGTCCTTTTAAAGAATTAGTCTTCAGCATTCTGTCAATTACGGCCTCCGAATCTGGTTGAGTAATTAAATGCCAGCTGACAGTAAATATCAAACTGCTTGGGTGCCGTGGCGAGATATAGACAAGTGGATTCTGTGTGATTGCTTTGGTAATTTGCTTTTTAATCTTTAATACCAATTAAATGCAGGGGAGCTGAAGCCTTTGCGTTGCCCAGATGAGACACTCATCAGCTGATGGGGGGAGCTGGCCAGCACGGGGTTCTTGGCTCTGCTGACTGCACCCAGCCCTGGGAGATGGGAAGTCTGGCTGACAAAGGCTAGTGACTGATGGGCCAGCAGAGCCTCACTGCCATTCAGGACCCTGGCTGGGCCACATGTCCCAACAGACTGATCTTCAGTGATGTCCTTTGTATAATGTTCCTTCAATTTTCCTCACACTATTGCAATGGCGGGGGCAGGGGGGAATTTAAGACTCGACTTTTAAAAATTGTTCCCCTTGGTGAGGAGGGGGAGAGGTGGAGAGCAGCCATCCTTCTTGTGTCTTATCAGATGCAGTGACATAGATGCTGGCTTCTAGCAGGGAACCCAACTGGCACGGGTACATCCTCGCAATCCCAAACTGACAGGGAGGGAATGAAGAACAATGGCCTTCACCATCAGGATCCCAAAGCAGGGGATATTTGGCAGTATACAGAGAACTTCTCTTTGTCTCAGCTGAGAGGGGATGCTGCCTGCATCATAGAACAGAGGCCGGGGAGTCTGCGGGGTTCCTACAAGGTACAAGAAACTGCTTCAGTAAAGAATTACCTGCCCCCAAATACAGGTGTCGGCTTTGAAACTCTTGCTCTAGAGTGAAAACTCGCCCTTGAATGGAAAGCAGGAATCTTCACAATCTGCTGGTGTGGCTAGTTTCTCCATTCAAGTCTGAAAACTCCCTTCTGTCTATCCCCCCCTTGTTCTCCACATGTGAAATGCGGTCGCCAGAGTTCCCCACTTGCATGTTGTGAATCACATGAGTCAGGGCTGTTAGTTTTCCTTCAACTATTAAGCATAGGTGAGATAAGAAGATGAAATCCATTTAATTTATCCTTAATTTTATCACCATGATTTTTTTTTTACTTATGATTCTTCGTCTTTCTTTCCACCACTATTTTTCTGTTTAGGTAAAAGCCTTCAGTCATTCTCAGATGTTTTGTTAGAGAATCTTTTCCCTAGGTTTTTCTTCATTTGAGAATTTTCTCTTCATCACAGAAGGACATTTTCAATAGTTTTAGAATTCTAGGGTGATGGCTCTTCTCTCTTTCCTGCTTCCCCTCTCCTTTCCTTTTTAATGTTTATTTAGTTTACAGTTCCATAAATTCATGGGTAAAACACCAATATGGTTCTAGGGAGGACCACATGGCTGAACATTACAATGGTGGGAACAGAAGTTATAGAAAGAAAGTACATCTCCTGGCAATGACTTTACACTAGGCATTGCAATAAAGATGAAGCTGCTAACACACCACCCTTTGAGGGCACGCTATTCCACTCTTGATTCCTGAGGTCCACACGTGTCTGTAATCAGTTCAAAGCCTTAATTTGTCGTGACTCAAAAGTCTCCACTGAATCTCAAGACAAATCTTTAGCTGCCACCCCTTTCAAAATCTCTAAGTTCTGGGAGTGAGTACTGAGTGGTGAGCTGTCATGCGGAGATAAAATCAGAATCAGAATATTTCTAGCAATCATCTTGACAGCAAGATGCACGGGATCTGTATGCATTTGCTGGACGTCTGTTCGCATATCATTCCACTGGGCGCCTTTAAGACAGCCACCAGCACAAAAGAACCAAGTGCAAACCATCTCTCCATGGGCCTTAGGTGGCAGTGCTTCTGCAGCAGTCCAGGGAGCAGGGGAATGGAAACAAAATTAGGAATTTCGTCCCTCTTAGATGCGTTAGTTTGCCAGTTCTGTCAAAGTACAGCACCACAGCCCGGGCATTTTGAGCAACAGAAACCCATCTCAAAATTCTGGAGGCTGGAAGTCTGAGATCAAGGTGTCACCAGGGGGCCGGTTGCTTCTGAGACCTCTTCTCGATTTGCAGGCTATTGTTACTGTCTTGTGTCTTGATGTAGCCTCCCTTATCTCTCAGTTCCCATTTCACACTTGAAACATACTGTGCCTCTTCATTTTGGCTCCCGTGGTTTCTGCTCATAAATCTACTATCATTTAAATTGCTTCCCTACACGTGGCTGTGGTGACATTTTTCTCTTTTGGCTACAAGATTTTTTTTTTTTAATCCTAGTTTTCTCAGTTTGATTGTGATGTGTTTTAAATATATTTTATTCTCTCTCTCTCTCTCTCTCTCTCTCTCTCTCTCTCTCTCTATATATATATATATATATATATATATATATTGCTCATATGAGTGTGTTTGTACAGGCACATGCAGAGATCAGAGGACAGTTTGTAGGACCCAGTCTCTCCCTCCCTAGGATTCAGCTCAGGTCATCGAGCTTGGCAGCAAGCTCCATTTCCCGGCTCTGCCTTCTCACTGGCCCACCATGTGTTTTCGTTTGGATTCCTTTCAAGTCACACTGTTTTGGATTTTTTTTTTTCAGTTCTTAGATGTATAGATTTGTGTCTCTTGCCAAATTTCATCTGTGATTTCCTTGAGTACTTTTCCAGCTCTGTCTTTTTTTCCCGTCTGTTTCTGCCCTCCCATAGCACAGTGTTAGATTTTGACATTCCTGTTGTAATAAGTCCCATGGGTTGCTGAGGCTCTCTTTTCTTTGAAGCGTCTGTTTTATCTTTGCTGATGACACTGGGTAAACGTTTATTGCCTTATCCTTCAATCCCTTACTATTTGTTGTGTTCCTGCCACTACGGCTGGCCACTGAACATCCTCCTGATTGCTCTGCCCTTTTGGGTCCTAAATCCTCTGTGTGGCTTCTTCTCACCATCTATTTCCTTGATGGAACTTTTGATGTTTTTATTTGTTTCAAGTATGTTTGTTATCGCATGTTGAAACTTTTCTTCCCCATCACTCTGCCTTAAAAATCTGACAGTTTATCTGCCTGTTACCTCAGTGTTAACACCTATCAATAGGATTTCTTTTTAAGAACTCAGTTGAATCTTCTCTGGTTCTTAATATTGCCAGCGATTTTCAATGGAAGCATTTCAGATGATATAATAAAATGATGGGTTATTTTTTTCTTTTTGACAGTGTCTTGCTATGTATCCCAGGCTGGTTTTGAACTCATAGTCTTCCTGTTTTAACCTACATGGTTACAGGTATGTGCCACCGTGCCGGTGTGCCACTCTGGGTCTTATTTTTACCTGTTTAAGTTGTCTTGGACTGATACTTCTCCAAAAGTTGGAAAGGGGGACTTGTTGTCTTACTACTAACATACCTTTTCCCCTATAGCCTGAGGCTGAGAGCCACTGTGCACTGGCTCCTTAGATTAAATGTTTTGGGTCCCCATGTGGGACCCAAACATCCACTGATGTTGCAGTGGATGGGGCCTTATTCCCAGTAACAGTGACAGCTTACACTCTGCCCAAGGCTTCTCAGACCACACCCAAGAGGGAAGGAAGGGGCACTTTCTCATTGCTGCTTATGCATGTCCCTCAAGGTGCCCACAGATTCTCTGGCAGTGCAGGGTTTTCTCGTTGGGTAGTGGGGAATGAGGTTCTCTCTGTATTTGGCTTTTCTTGAGGATACTAATTTGCCTTTGTGTATCCTGGTGCAGACAGTTAATATTATGGCTCCCAGCTCAGTAGCTGTCTTTTTTTTGGGGGGGGGGGTGTTTAGCTTTGGAATCTGTCCTGGCACTAGCTCTTGTAGACCAGGCTGGCCTCGAACTCACGGAGATCAGCCTGCCTCTGCTTCCTAAGGGCTGAGATTTAAGGCATGCGCCACCAATGCCTGGCTTAGTAGCTGTCATTTTAAACCAACTCTGTTTTCCCCTTTAACATAGGATTCTGGCAGGCAAGCACAAGGCTGTGTGCTTATTAGTGTCCCTCAGTGTCCATTCTGGGGTATGTTGTGCTCTAAATGCTGTGTCGTTGTGATGTTTCCTCTTTAATGTGGTCATTGTTGTATTTGGATTTGAGTTTTGCAGCTTGGCCAGTAGTTATCAATTTGTTTTTCCCCAGTATTTTTGTTTCTCTACATCCTCATGGGATAGATGTGGTTTTTTTTTAATGTCATTTAGACACACTATTGACTTATTATTTATTTATCTTAAAACCTTAAAAGTAATTTCCCTAGATTATACAATAATACCTTCAATTAATGATGATATATTTTCAGAAAAAAATTATGCCATTATATGTATAAGATGAGAATCTTACAACACTGCCATGTTTGGCTGTATACACATTTAATCCCAATATTTGTAAGGCAGAGGCATATAGATCTCTATGAGTTTGAGGCTAGCCTGGTTTACATAATGAGTCCAGGCTAGCCAAGGTTATATAGTAAGATCCAGTCTCAACACACAAACCAACAAGAAACCTTACAACAGTATTTTGACACTTCCTCCTTCCCGTATTTTATGTTGACACTTCCTGTTTCTCCTACTTTATATCTTTTACTTTTAAAATTTATGTTTATTTCTGTCCTCCTCTTCCTCTTTCAACACTTCTTCCTCTTCTTCCTCCTCTGCTTCCTTCCTCTCCCCTCCCTTTCCTTCTCCTTTACTTCCTTCACCTACCCCTCTTCCTCTGCTTCCTCCCCCTCCTCCTCTTCCTTCCTCTACTCCCTTCCCTTCCCCCTCCTCCTTCTCTTCTTGTGGGCTCTATTGCTAAGGTACTGAAAGGTACTTTTTTCAGTTCCAGAATTTTTATTTGTTCCCGACAGCTGCAGCTCCTTCTGATATCCCTCAGCAAGTCTTGCATCTGGTACATCCTTGCTTGCTCAGACATCTGTCAAAGCCCTCAATGCATGCATTTCCTCTGGATCTATTCTGATGATCTCCTGGGGTGCTGCTTTTTCTTGCCTCTTTGTCTGCCTTGTAATTTTTTGTTGAAAGGCAGACATCTTGTGAAGGACACTGGGGACTGCAGTAAATGTTTTTCATGCCTAAAATCAAGACACAGCTTTCCTTCTGTTAAGCATGTTTGGGTTAAACTGGCTGTAAATTGGCCTGGATTTGAGTTTTGTTGTTGCTATGGTTATACTTAATGACTTGCTGACTTCATGGGGACCTCTGTAATGATCACATCGAATTATTTTACAGACATGGCAGGGTATTCCATCCTGAGAAGGTCCTTGGTGTTTGCCCTCTTTGTATTTGAAAAGTCCTCAGTAATAGAATCTCATTGTGCAAGAAAGGAATAAATGAAAAGAACAAATAATAAATAATTAAGGACAAAAACTTTCCATGGCAATTCTTTGTGTTGGGTGTGGGCTGTCTGAGAATGCTCTTCAACGTATGTCACTTTACAGCCTGAGGTCTTCACGTGCCACGAACCTGGGAGGTTTGATTCTTGCAGCGTGTGAACTAGTTCACACTTGAGAGTCTATCCATGAGGTATAGGGAATTCTGTTCTTATCAAGCTCCGTCTTGGCAGGTACTATATTTCTGGGCTTTTGGGTGTGGATTTTTTTTTCTGTGCTAAATTTCCTCCCTAGGATGTACTCTTTGCCTAGGTGCTCCAAAGATGACAGTGTTTCTTATCTCACCCATTGATGCTGTTATACTGGACCGCAACCTGAGAGTAAAGGTGCCAGTGGTGTGGTACCCCCTTGTGTTGTCTGTGACATGAGGGGGCTGTGGCACGTGTGGCTTCTAGGCTTTTAGGTGTGTGTTCAATAGGGTAATATTGTAAAGAAAGATGTTAAAAGAGACACTTTCGTTTCTGGACCTAGAGATTTGGCCAGATAACTCGACTCTTATGTCCCCTGAATTCTCTTTTGCTGCCTCTGCTCCTGGTGAGCCAGTTTCTGGGTCTCATCTTTTCTGCAGGCATAGACTCTGCTCAGACCTCAGCCCAGCTAGCTTCTCTGGGCACTCAGCACTCCAGCACATCCTCTTGTTTTGGTTGTTGTTGAAGCAGTGAAATATGCTTTCCTAGCTCTACCTTCTTGGTAGGAAACCAAAAGTCAGCGACATTATTTTTTTAAAAGTATTAAAGAATAATTTCTTTTAGAATTATATCCAGCCAAGCCACTGTTCAAATAAGAGTACAGAATAAATTTTGTGGAGTCACAAGGCTTTGTGTCATGGAGACTTCAACTGAAAGCAGTTTTGGCTGGAATATTTAATGCCAACAGAGAATTAATTCAGAATATATCAATGTAAATGAAAAGAAAAGAAAATGCCTATGTGTTGTTGTTTGTTTTATTTTTTAAGGGGAATGTTTTCATGGTGACCTGTGGTAAGACATCTAGACTAATATAAATATTTTAGAAGTTGGGAAGGAGTCCAAAGGATGTAAAAATGAGCTAAAAGTTTGGTTGAACTAAGATCAAATGCTATTATTTGAGAGGTAAGAATAGATTAAAATAAGAAAGCATGAGATTAAATTATTAGTAAATTCTTTAAAAGAAATGTTTGATTATATCAGTATTACAATAAATATAAACAGATCAATCTCACCATTTAGAAGACCAGTATAGATGGGACTAGGAAATGTCCCAGTGTAACTGCGGGAATTTTTCTTCAGTTCAGTTTTATCTGGTGGGAAGTTCTCTCACTAGCCAAACTTTATGGAATATATAAGCTTCTCAGCATCACACTTCTCACCCAAAGTTATATGGGGAAACTTTATATTTATACCCATCGAACCAAACTCAATTTTAGCAAAGAGATTTCAGAGAAAATAAGTTATTTTCTAAACACAATTGTTGAAATCCTGTGTAGAGGTTCTGAAGGCTTGACAAGCGTGAGCAGGGATGCTGTTCACTTTGGCTGTTCCTGAAAGCCATCTCAGAGCTGTACCCGTGTCACTGTGCGCATTTACCAAATGTGCTGCCGCAGGGCTGTTCGCTCTTTGTGCTGGGAGACTTGTGCCCCAGAAAGCTGACGAGCATTTAAAGAAATTATGGAAAAAGCGAAAAGAATAAGAAGATGGATTGAATGGCGGAGATACTACTGCAAATGAGGAAATGTTTTGTTAACAGCCATGCTGATTACTGGTGATTCAGAGGAGATGTTTTAAATGTTTTGCAAACTAACTAGTTTGTGACTAGAAAACAGGCACTTTACTGTGCATATTTATGTTTTCAGGAACTAGATTAGAGGGTTGTGATTGGTATGTAGAGCCTTGCAGGGAAAAATGAATACAGATTAGGTTCTTGATTCCTGGCTGCACACAGAATCTCTTGGTTGTCAGGAACTGATATAAAAGATGGCTCAACTCTTGCAGAGGACCCAAGTTTTGTTCCCAGCACCCACACCAGGTAACTCACAACTCCATATAGGTCCAGGGAATCTAATTCTCTCTTCTGGCTCCCAAAGGCATCAGAATACACACACATACACAGACAGACACACAAACACACACACACACACACACACACACACACACACACCTACAGATAAGGTAAACGTTGATTGAAAATAATGACACAGGAGAAGATATCATGTTCAGGATGGCTTTGTGTGAGATAATTCACAGTAAGAGCATTTAAAAAGACTTTAATACATTTTCAGGGATAAAGAAGATCTCTACAGAATAAAACCATGTTCACTTCACCAAGAGCACAGATATGTATATAATTAACACAAACGCTGCAAAGTCTTTGAAGTAAAAATTGATAAAACCTTAGCAAAATTTTGAAAAACCCATCTTCAGTGTGGGAAATTTCTGCAAATATCTATTCATGATTCATAGATGTGATCGATTCAAAGCAACAAGTACATGAGAGTTTTTAGCAGGCCTGTGAGTTCTGAAGTGCCATGGTAGTGTCTTCTCCCAGGCCATTTTCTAATGGCTGTTCTTGCTTGTGTCTGAATTTTTTCAGGTGCTTTCAACATCACTTTCTTATTTGACTAGAAAGTTAATCCCCAGGGTGTGCCCCAGTCTTTCATCTATGCCTAGAAACTGGATCACACAGAAAAAGACCGTTTAACGCATGCATGTGGAATGGTTTAATTTGGGGACAAAGTGAGGGTCTGAGTTCATTTTTTGGATATCCACTTATCTTAGTACCATTAGTTGAACAGAACGCTATCTCCCCAGTGAAAGATCTTGGCACCTATGCCAAAGTCGATTGACTATAAACATAAGGCGTTACTTTTGGACTTTCAATTCTGTTCCATTGATTTATATTTTTAGTTCCATGCTGTCTTGATAGCTATAGCATTACAAAAAAATTTCAAAATTCAATAGTGTGAGTACTCCAAATTTGTCTTTAAAAAAATACTGTTTAGGATTTTTCATTTTTATATAAAATTTACAATCTGCTCATCAATTTCTGAAGAATGAATGGTGCTGGGTTGGCGCCAGAGAGAGAGAGAACAATACCCTTCACTCACTGTCATTGACTCCAGTCTGATGTCTGTCTTTCTGGTGCTGCTCAGAACGTTATCTCTCACTGTCCACAGAAGGTTCTCCCTTCTCTTTTTCTTCCCTCCCTTTTTTCCTTCAGCTCTCCTTCCTTCTTCCTCTCCTTCCTGGGTCATGGACAGCATCTCACCTCTTCATCTATTATACTCGATAAAATTAAGTTTTGCTGGGGATTTCAGGTAGCCATCTGCTTTGTTGTTCATCTTCTCTCCTGCATGTCTCAGTGTTCACTATTTACAAACTCAAGCACCGCGTGTGTGCATATCCTTGGTACAGGCACCAAATCAAAGTGGCTGAACAGATCAGGAGAGGAGCCTGGACCCTGGTGTCTCAAAATAGTCTCAGTATCTTCAGTCTAAACCTTGATTCCCTGAAACAAGGGAAGGTTCACTGGTCAACAGTTACTGCACTGGGGATTTGGGGGGGGAACTGTTGAGCATGGGAAAAGCAGAGGCCTCTCAGGGACTGTTTTTCCTTGCAGTGCCGGGGAGGATGCTGTCTTTGCGGGGAAGTCAGTTCAGGGATAAAGGGTGACTTGAAGGGCTTGTTCTTCCTGGCGATGTACAGCATGGCAGAGCTGCAAAAATGTGCTTCCTCCTGAGAGTGGATGGGAGGGATGGACATCAGAACAGAAAAAAGGCCTCACTCCACAGGTCTGGGGAAAAAAGCTCCCCGGGAGACTCAGGCAGTCTTTTTGTGGTTGAAATTGTATTAAAGGAAAGAGATTCAAGAGGAAAAAAATAATGATCCAGTCATAAAGGACAGGATAAAATTATGGCTGACTCTCTGCTACTTGGGTGTCTGGGTGTACTCAGCTAAGAGGTCTCAGCAAGGAAAAAAAGCAGTGTGGTCATTTAGGAACCAACAGCAAATTAGGGTGTGGAAAGACACGCTCGGCTGTGCAGCTGGAAACCTTGTGTTTTCCTTCCTCTATGGCCCCTTTCCTTTCTGATATGCCAGCTGTAGGTAGGGGGAGGGAAACCCAGACAAATGCTTTCTTCTCGGATTTCGAGGAATTGTGGAGACACACAGGTTCCCAGACTGGGAATCTGCAGTGGGGCAGGGGAGGAGGCTGGGTCTGCATTAGCAGTGGCTGATGGGGCAGGCTCGTCTGGGAGAAGAGGCTACTGAGGTCCGACCACCTCCACATGGCCTTAGAACTGCCCCTTCTTCAGTGAATGCCTGACAAGTTCTGGAGACCCACAGACCCGGAGCCAGTGTGGCTGCTCTGACCTTCCCTTCCCCGTTTATGCTGCCAGCGCTCTGTCTGTCTTCCAGGATATTTCTGGAGTATATGATATATTATGAAGACTTTGATGATGTTGGGAAAAAGATGAAAAATTAATCCAAGATAGTGTGAAAATCCTGGCTGGCCTCCCTCCCTTAGCTAACCTTGGGGATCTGAACCTATCTGCCAGTGATTCCCGTGAGAACAGCTTTCTCTCACATTTTGATTCCACATATTCTCCCCTATTGATTTGCCAATCTGGTGCAGAAAGGAAGGAAAACACACAAAGGCAAAAGCCCTGTGCAGCTAATTAATTATTTTGCCTGTTTGAGATGGAAATGGGGGACAACCCTTTAAAACCAAACCACAAGTTTTAAGGGAACCCAAGCAAACACATTTTCACAAGGCAAATGCATCAGGCTTGTTCGGAGGCAGCAGGCCCAGGAGAAAGCCAGAACCACTCCGCATTTGCATCCGTACTTTTAATAGGGACTGAGGAAAATGAATACCCAGTACAAATAATTAGAATATTTTAATCGCGTCTCTTCAGGGTTTTGCTTTTTAAAATAAACACACAACAGACAAACACGCCAGTGTTGTTAGGTGGCAAAGATTCTGGCAGAACCAATTATTTTCTCTCAGTTCCATGAGGAAAGAGTGTAGATGTGCCTTGATTATCTCCTTGAATGACAGGCAAGCTAAGGATCGGGGTTGGCAGTGTGGAATCTTAGAGGAGATAGCCACGACTCTCTGGTTCCGTACCCACTAGGTTTTGCTATCCCTCACCCACCCACTCACTCACTAGCACAGTGCGGGCCTCTCAGCTGGGGGGCCCAATAAATGCTTCTGAACAAGAGTATTTGCCAATCCCATTGGCAGTGGCACCTTCTACATGCTGTGGGCACAGAAAATCAGAGATGAAAGAGACCCAGAGAACTCAGTGATGCCAACTGATTGAAAAGTAAAGACTCTAAAATTTCTGTATCTTTGGGAGGGGGGTCTCACCTCATCCCAGCTCTACAAAATCGGTGTGGGGGGGGGGTCACTGTCAGACTGGAAAGACCACCTCCAAGATCACTAAGCAAAGGTTAGCTGCTGATCTTTCCCCAATATTCATCACTCCAAGAGAAATAGTCGTAGCTTGCTGCACAAGTGTAAGGACCTGAGTGTGATCCCCAGTACACAGAGAAAGGCTAGGTACAGTCACACATGTAATCCCAGTGATGGGTGAAGCAGGGAGGGCAGAGGCAGGGGGATCTCTGTGTTGACTATCAGCATAATTCCGGATTCAGAGAGACAATCTCAAGGAAATAGGACGGAGAGTGATAGAACAGGACATAACATCTTCCCTCTGGCCTCCACAGGTGTTCATTCACATTCACCCTCCCACATACATGTACATATGCTGCACACATACTACACACAGACACTCAGGAGCATGCACGCGTGCGCACACTCACACACACATTCAAGAGCATGCACGCTCACACACGCTCACACACACGCGCGCGCGCACACACACACACATACACACTGAGAGAAGAGGATGGTAGTCCTTGACTCCCTGTCAGTCTTCCAGGGCCAACTAGACTCAGTCCACAATCCTGAGGCCCTGAAATAGCTCCGAAGTCTTCACCAAGCCATGCTGTGTCCTGGCTGCAAGCTTCCTTCCTCCATCCACAACCGGCTCACTGTACTGGCACATACAGAGACCCCTATCCTGTCCAGGTCCAGGAAGAGAGGTGGCTAGATCAACATTTACAGTCAGCCACTAGACAGACATGGGGCTTTCCTCCATACTCAGGAGCAAGGCCTTCCTGTGCTCTTATAGGTTCTCTCTCATTTGTGCCTCCTGTTCCAAAACTCCTCCCCTAGGGTAATAGATAACAGGGTTGGAGCCACAGACACAGTGACCTTCCTAAACCTCCAGCTGAGCAGACCCAGGGCCTCCCCTACCTCAGCCTGGAGTGTCTGTTTTCCCTTAGCACAGCCCTGGAGGAAAACACCAGAAACTCATAAACTCTCACCCATCCTAGCGTATTCCCATCTATCCATGTCTGCCTATTGCTGTGTCTCACCCACCTTCCTCCAAGTCCTCCCAAGCCTCATAAACAGAAACATTCGCCTGCAAACCACACCCTAGACCTGGCACCCAACTAAATACAAAGGGGCCATGAAAGCTGGACATGGCGAGCATAGAGAGAGGCAGAGCCAGCAAATGATCTTGGAGGCCCACACCATCTGATTTCTGGGTCGTGTGAGCATGAAAATTCATGAGGCAGAGGAAAGGAGGGGAGCAGGGGGAGGGGGAGGGTTGAGAGAGGGAAGGGAAGGAGAAAGGAGGAGGGATACAGAGGACAGGTGGAAGAAGCAAAGAATAGTTTCAATTGATTCTTGAGTGTAGAAGCTGCCACGTCTCACTTCCCAGCCCGTGCAAACGTACTCTTAGCATTTGTGAACAGGGCTTACCCCTCAGCGTTTTCCGTTCCTTCCATATGGGGCTGTGCTCTGGTTGTCATCGTGTGTATATATTTTATCTTCCCAGCTGGATGCCAGTGAGCTTCTGTGTGGAATGACGTGTCTGACAAGCAATTGTCTGAATTTGTAGCTGTCGCCTGTCCCGGCCTTGTCTCTATGGCTCTGCGTCCATTATCAGAGTCTCTCGTTCATGTTACTGTCCAAAATCCTTTTGTCCCCAGATTTTTCTTCTGCTTCCTCATGGACTAAAGTTCTCAAGTTTTTTTATTTTTTTAAACTGCATTCTCATCACTTTGTATGTGGATTACTGAATGGCCTCTTTACATTCTGACTTCTGCTATTCTCTGTACCTGTTACCTGTTTAATCGGAGTGGAAGAATATTGTTACAGTACGATCCTCTGCTTAGAAGCAGATGCCTTCAGTCTGCACACTCTTCCAACCTTGTAGGATGGGTTCCTCCCGGTTCTAGCATGTAGCCCACCTCCTCCGGGGGGGGGGGTGTTGTCCCACACCTCCCGTTACACACACCACCAACTGCTCCAATTGCCTTGGAGAAACCTGCCTCCTTTTTCTACCCTGTCCAGGTTGAGGGATCAGCTAATGGTCCTTCTTCATCAAAAGGTGGGTGTCACTCGGTGCTAGCATTCTTGCCTTGCCTGCATCTGCCCTTGACTGTTAGACCGTAGATCAAAGCATCTGAATGTTGGTGTCAGCCCTAAATGCTTCCTCTGAAATCTGATCAGATGAACCATGGTAACTAAAGTAGGATGTAACTATCATAACATGGAGCTTTTCCTGATAAAAGCCTCGGGTTGCTCCTTCACTCCCTCTATCTCATGAGGGGGCAAGAAGAAAGCCTCTTTGATGAGCCAATGTCCTGATGGCTTCATCCTGAACTTCCAGGCTTCCGGGTTTGTGAGGTATAAATGCTAGTCTGTGATCTCATTAGAGCCTCCCAAATGGACTAAGACACTTAGTCAAGTATCCAGGCCACAGAACCCTTCGAACCTATGACGTATATTACTACTCAGTTTGGGACTTGATTCTCCTACATGCAGGCTCCTCATTCCATACACTTGTACAAGTACTGAGAAGTGATCACATCAACCACACAGATGTCAACCGCCTCACAGTATTGTTAGGACTGCAATTGGCTATGGCTATTGCATACCCATGGATAGCAAATTGTTATGTGCTGGGTACAGAGATGCCCGGGTTCATAGATGCCATTTATCCAACTTCTACATTTTTACCTCTGTCAAATTCGGCCCCATCATTTGGTAGCAAGTTCACCTTTCAGACTCAGTTTCTTCATAGGTAAAATGTGAATATTTACACCATGGGAGTCTTGTAACAAAAGATACCATATGTGTTATGTTCCTGGATCCTGCTTTATACACTGAAGGTTATCAGCGGATCTTCATTCCTTTTCTTTCAGATGAGGACATCTGTTTTCACAGGTGGCTTCTACTACCAGCTCTTCTCTATTTACTACCTTCGTAGCAGCATCTGTCAAGAAAGAGAGGTGTGCACAAAACCCCAGGTTCCAGACTGCCAGTGTGACTTAGAGCAGCGCCGGTCCCTGTGGGCCTTACTCCTTGGTTAGCATATACAGACTGGAGTATGCCAGGATGCTGTCTCTGCCTCTTCGGGTCCCCCAGTCGGATTGTGGATGAGCATGCTGAAGAGTTCCCAGCCTCCTCAGTACTTTTCTTGCCCACTCTTTCTCCTAGAGAACACCTAGCCAACAGTAGGGGCATTAGCAGCAGCACCGTGTGCCACGGTGAGGTAATGCATGCTGGCTGGGGCAGGCTGAAACCACTGGAGGAGAGGTGATTAAGGGTTTGGGGATTTCATTGAGGGAGTGGGGGAAGCATTTGCCTGGGCTTCTGTGCTGCCCGAGTTACCTAGCCATCTGCAGCTGCTGTTCCTTGAGGCTACTTCCTCCTGCCTTCCTGGATCTCTCTACCATTATTCTAGTTCCAGCCTTGGTGAGGGGCTCTGCTGGGGGAAGGCCCCCTCTCAGGTCCCAATGTGCTTTTGTTAAGGAAGGGGCCAGCTAGGAGTGTATAGACTATATGTGGGGAAAGGGGGCAAGGAGTGCTGGAAGCTAGAGAAAATAAGTGAAAGGGGACAGGAAAAAAGAAACAGGCAGGAGAGCAAGGAAGACGGGCAAAGGGAGACTCTGGAAGAGAGATGGTGGAGGGGGTGAGTGAGAAGGAGGAGGGTAGCAGAAAAAGTCAGAGGGGAGGGAGAGACTTACTGACTTGTTTTGGCATGTATGTGTGTGTACGTGTGCTTGTGTATACACATGTGTGCATGTGTGTGTGAAGGCCAGAGGTTCACTCATTTGTGAATAATTTAAAGAGTTTGAGTTGTATTTCTCTGCAAGTCTGATATCTGCTGTGAATTCATCTATGTATGGACTTTTTTTTTTAAGTCAGAAGACTTTTTTATAACTGTTTTGAATTCCTTATTTGCATGGGTCAGTTGAAGTCGTTGATTTCTTCTTAGTTTAACTCTGATGATCTGGACAAATCTAGAAATTAGTCCATTTATTTAAAATTTTCCAACCTAATGGAGAGAAGGTTTTAAAAAGTATTCCTTTATAATAATCCGATTGTGTGTGTGTGTGTGTGTGTGTGTGTGTGTGTGTGTGTGTGTGTAACGTTTTCAAATTCATCTCTGATTTTGTTAATTTGGGTTCTCATCTTTTGATTAGTTGGACTAAAGTTCTGACAGTCTTGTTTGTCTTCTCTAACAACTAGCTTTTGGAATTTTGGGATCTTTGTATTGTCTTCTGTGTTTCCATTTTGTTCATTTCTGCTCTAATTTTTTATTATTTCTTGAGATCTGTGAATTTGGACTTGGTTTATTCTTGCATTTCCAAGTCCTTGAGTAGCATCGTTAAGTTGTTTATCTGTGCTCTCTCTGATTTTTTTTAAATGTAGGTCTTAGGTCTGTAAATATCTCCCTTAAGACTATGTTTAACATGTCCCAGAGGTTTTGCTGTGTTATGTTTTCATTTTCATTTAATTCTAAGAGTTTAAAAATCTTCTTGATTCCCTTTTTGACTCACTCATTATTTGGTAATGTGTTGTTTAATCTCCATAACTTCGTGTTATTACTACAGATCTATTTGCTGCTGATTTCCAGCTCTTTAGAACTGTGCTCAGGCAAGCTTCATGGAGTTATTTCAATTTTTCTGAATTTGCTAAGATTTTTTTTGTGTCCCTGAATGTCGTCTATTTTAGAGAAACTTTTATGGCTGTTGAGTGTATTGCAAATTGTATAAACATGGTCTTTGGGGAAATACTCTCCAGGCATCTCTTAGATCCATTTGAGATATGATGTCACTTCATTCTGATACGTTTCTGTTTATTTTTGCCAAGATCACTGGTCTACTGGATAAAGTGATATAGAGAAACAAACTATTATTAATAAGTTGGAGTTAACCTATGTCTTTAATTCCAGCACTATGCTTTTTATGAAATTGTATGTGCCAAAGTTTGGTGCAGGTAGGTTTAGGATTGTAATGTCTTGGATAATTGTGCCCTTGACTAGAATGAAGTATCCTTCATTATATTCTTTGAGACTTTTTAGCAAGTCTGTTGTGTTGGTTGTACTTTTCCCATCCTTTCTCTTTAAGGTGGTACCTATCTTTGAAGGTGAGTTTATTGTAGACAATAGGAAGATGGACTTTGTTTCTTAATCCATTCAGATAAGCTGAGTTTTTCTTAGTGGTGAGTTGAGGCTATTAATACTCAAAGTTTTTATTGAAAACTCTGTCTTGATTATTTTTGTTTTGCTCTTTGTTTGCTGTTAGTGTTCTTATTCCTATTTTTGCTCCTGTAATTATAGCTTCATTTGTTTTCTTTCTATAGTCTCTTGCTATTTTTATTTCTCCCTTCAGTCCTAAGTATTATTTCCCATATTCTCTGTAGGGATGTTTTAGTGAGCATGAATTCTTTTAGCCCGTTGACATTCTAGAAGATTTTTCTTTCTCTTTCAACTATGGCAGATAGTTTTACTGGCTACATTAGTCTGTGTTGGCATCCATGGTATTTTAGAATTTGAAGTACATTGCCCCAGACTTTTCTAGCCTTTAAAGTTTCCATTGAAAATATGGCTGTTTTCTGATGGTCTTTCTTTTTATGTGATTTGTGGTTTTTCTCGTGACGCTTTCAGTGAACTCTTTTTGTTCTATATGTTCAGTGTTTTGACTGTAGTATGTGGTGGGGAATATATATGTCTGTCTGAGTGTGAGTACGTGTATGTGGGTATAGGTGTCATGGAGGTCAGTGGCCAGAAGCATTGGATGGCCCTGGAGCAACATGCGGTTGGGAGCTACTCAGTGTAGGCGCTGGGAATAAATTTTGGTCCTCCAGGAGAATCATATGCACTCTGAACTATTGCGCCATTTTTCCAGTCTGTCTACCTTTTTTTTATAAGATGAACCTGGAGCTTACTGATTCAGCAGGACTTGCTGTACAGTGATCTCCAGGGATCTGCTTTTCTCCACCCTCACTGCCTTTCCATTAGTCTGGGGTTACAGATAAACTTCTGTGCCTAGCTTGCTTGCTTCCTTCCTTTATGCACTGGGAATCCAAACTTATTCAGCAAATTCTTTACTGAATGAGCCACACCCAAGCCCAAGGGAGTTGCTTATACACCTTCCTTTTCTATCACTGGGATCCATGCAGGGCTTAATGAATGCTGGGCTACTCAGGGTTAGCACATCACCACTTGAGCTACACTTGGCCTAAGAAGAGAACTTTCTGTCTCCCTTCTCCACTCTCAGGCTGTGTCCCCTCAAGTCTGGAGA
Source organism: Microtus pennsylvanicus (assembly GCF_037038515.1). Classification (NCBI taxonomy): domain Eukaryota; kingdom Metazoa; phylum Chordata; class Mammalia; order Rodentia; family Cricetidae; genus Microtus; species Microtus pennsylvanicus. Next base: position 92,734,130 of record NC_134581.1, on the reverse strand, counting down.
GCTTACCAGGCTGTGCGAGCAGCTCTCCACCTAGTCCTCCTAACACTCCTGAGGAACCAGTATCCTCTCCTACAAGTGTCTCAAGATGGCCTGGAACCGGGTGCTAGGGAGCTGATGGCACTGTGATTTGCTTCTCTCTCTCTGAACTCTTGGGAGATGTAGTTTCTCAACAAAGTTCTGTTTCCAGGAAACTTGCTGCTAAGCTACAAGGGTTCTGATGAAGAGAGTCAGCGATGCTCCCTCTTGGGGCTACAGATGTTGTGTGTTTGGAGCTGGAGATGTATGGGGTTCCTGGTGCTTGCAGAACCATTCATGATGCAGAAAAGCTGCTGAGTGAAAAGGAAGGATCTGGAGTACAAAGCTGAGATGATGACATGAACACGTGGGGTTCCATGTGGACACCACGATGCCTCTTGAGGCGACAGTCCTGCTCTTTTGGACCTTCTACAGTTCCTCGGTTCACCAAAGGCTTGCCCTGAACCCCTTCCTGTCAATTCTGGAGACATTTGAATAATGAATTCTGTTTAAGACTGAAAACCTCGAAGTTCCATCTGTAACAAGACTCGAAATAATTACAGCTGATGATTGCCTGGTACTCTCAGCCAGAAAAAACAGAACAGCTTTTGGCCGCCAGCAATTACAAGCAGCACCGGCTTTAGCACAGACAGAACTTTTTAAATGAATACATGAATACATTGCTGAAGATCAGAAGGCAAGAGAGTGGAGGGCTGGGGGTGGGGTGGGGAAATGAGTTGGCAAAAACCAGTGCCTTTACCCACTAAAGGAGGGAAGGGCAGAGTGGAGGGGAGAGAGAGAGAGAGAGAGAGAGAGAGAGAGAGAGAGAGAGAGAGAGAGAGAGAGAGAGAGAGAGAGAGAGAGAAGAATCTACCCCAACAATTTGCCTATTCTATTTTAAATTTGGATGATGGCAGAAGGAGTGGTATAGCGTGACATCTTAGTGGTTCTGTAAATCAATATTTTAGGGCATTTTCTAGCTTCTACTCTTGCCATGGGGGACAGCAAGATTGTTCGTTTGTCCTATTATGGTTTGGAGTTTCAGAATTTGGTGTTTCACAGAGACCTGAGCTCAACTGCAGTTTGTTGCAACTGTTCTGTTGCTTTGTTAGCCGCTCAACCACTCTGAACTTCACTGAGCATGCCCATCTGCGAATCCCTTCCCGGCTGTTCTCCTGGCAACTAAGTAGATCAACTTCTGGGATGTGGTTGAACTGCTGTCTTGAGTAGAGAAAGTCTTCAGCAGGAGAACTCCCATCTCAGAAGGACCTGTACTACTTCCCTGTTGACTGCCACCTTCCCCCCGCCCCATGACTGCCCTACCTCAATCCTCTCTGAATTGATTAAACCCGTCTGACCTCTCCATCGATTGATGGAATTAGAGTATTCATAACTCTTTCAAACAACTACCCAATGTATCAATCAGGGATAGAGAGAGAGAGAGAGAGAGAGAGAGAGAGAGAGAGAGAGAGAGCGATATTATGGTATATGTTTGTAGATATATGAGAGGTAATTTATTAAGGACCTGGCTCACATGATTATGGTGGCTGTCTGCAAGCTAGCGACCTTGGGAGCTGGGAACCTGACTCAGAAAACCAAAGGCCTAAGATCCTCAGTTACAATGATAATACACTAAGCAAAAACAAACTTGGAGGATCAAGGGCTTTATTTGACTTACAGGTTACCGTCCACCATCACGGGAAGCCAAGGTAGCAATTTAAGCAGATGCTATGGAGGAAAGCTGTTGACTGGCTTGGTCTCCACAGGCTCTTATAAAGCTGAGGCACACCCACCTAGGAATATTGCCCACAGTGTCCTGGGCCCTCCTATATTGATTAGCAATTAAGAAAATGCCCCCACAGATATGTCCATAGGTCAACCCGTGGAGGCAATTGTTTAATCGTAGTTCCCTCTTCTCAGATGACTTTGGTTTGTTTTAAGTTGACAAAGCCTAGCCATCTTTTGTGTAACTCTTTTTGTCAAACATGAAGAACATGGGGCTGGAATGGGAAGCCACTGGTATAGTCACAGAGTTCAAAGGTCACTGGAGTGCTGCTGTCCAAGGCAGCAGAGAAAAGCCTACCCAGCTTTAGGAGAAGAGATCAGTTCATATCCTATGTTTGGTGTATTCTGACTGATTGTACGGTATTCTTCCATAGTGAGTCCAAATCCCTCCACTCAACTCTCTCTCTCTCTCTCACACACACACACACACACACACACACACACACACACACACACACACACACACACACACCTGTCTTCCCTGGTGAGACACTGAAATAATCGTCACTGCTTTGCTGGGTGTTCATCTTCCAACGACACCTGAAATTTACTATTTTTATAGGGAGTCATTTGGTTGGGGACTTCACAAGAATTTCTGAACTGAAGTGGAGAGGCAGAGGCGATTGTATCCTTACCAACTCCTCCCTTCGCCCCCTTTAAATGCACATTTCCTGTGCTTTTCCTTCCTGGTGGTTCGTATCTGCTTCTGATAGTTAATTCCAATCAGGATTAGGAGTGGAATCCTGAAACTCATCGGACCTTATAAGCTAGTGGCTGAGCCATCAAAGACCAGGTAATCAGACCTCTGGAGTGGAGATTTTCCATCTGATTGGAAGACTCCATCATTTCCATGCATCACGGCTCCTGGCCTGCTTCTGACTCACCCTCCTACTCCCATCTGTGAGTTCAGGCAGGTTGGAAGGCTGCTTCCTGTCCTCTAAGCTATAGCCATATGGGAGGGGGACTGTTGGCCTCAGTGCAAACCTTCTGATATGGAAGACGAAATAAGCACTAGAGGGAGTATGTAGTATAATTTAAAATGCAGTATTTGGGAACTGTATACACACTGTGAGAAGCAGTGTGTGGGATCCAATCTCAGGGCTGGCACGGCGACACTTGACACTGAGCTAGTCTTAAACTATCATTTGTTGGACGGTATGAGTAAAAGTGTGTGAGGTGATGACTTGGATGGGACACCCAAGTAGAGGTCACATGCATCTCAGACTTAATCATCTGGGCTCCAGCTGCTCATGCCTGTGGACCCAAGGACTGTACCTGTTCTGTGCTTTGGGGAATAGAGAAGAAAATACTCATCTTGCGCCACAGTAACGTGACACTACAGTCTGTGCATTTTATATTGAACAGAAATGTATTTGGTGCATCGTCCCGGAGGTTAAATCCCAGGTCAAGAGGTCATATCTGGTAAGGGCATTCTTGGTGTGTTATCACCTTGGAAGAGAATGTGGGAGAGAGACGGGTGCTGAATGCATCCTCTCAACATGAGCTCATCCTTGAAGGCAGAGCTCACTCATGGCCTAATTTTTCAGTGCTGGGAATCAAGCTCAGGGCCTTGTGTACCCTTGGCAAGTTCTGTGTTCCTGAGCCACATTCCCAGTCCCTGGTCCCCTCTGCACTGGAGAGCAAGTCTGTGATATCAGCACCTCGAACTTGACTCCTCAGCTTCTAACATTGTGAGGAAATGAGTTTCCTTTTATGTAAATGGCCGAGACTGACTTTCTGTTAGCAATCACACCAGGTAAGACAAGGAGCTTGGTGGGTTGGGTGACTCCTGTGGAGCAGCAGGGCCCCTCCTCTGTCCTGGGGTTCCTGATACTGAGAGTACCGCCTTATAGATGACTGAGGCAGGACCTCCTCCTGACCTCCCACCTCTTCCACAGAACTCCATGGTCAAAGTCAATGTCTATCTCAAGAGATGTTATATTCAAATAAAGTGATTGTCGTGAGTGTAACCTGCCCTGTTTGTGCCGCTAGCTAACCAGGGTCCAGACTTTTGAAACGCTTTTTAGATCAAGGGCGGGTATTACTAAGCAAGGACATAGTGAGTGGAGTGAGGGCTCTGCCAATCCACTTTGTGCTGAAGTGATGCCACGGGCTTCATGGCACTTGACTACTTGTTTATTCTCTCTGAACCTCTTGGCTTTGTTTTGAAAAAAGCTTAGACTGTTAGAATGAAATCAGCCTGAGTTCATGACTACATACACCCTGAAATTTAATCTGCATTGTTGCCTAAAACATTAGGCACCCTTACCAAGGATCTGGCATGGCTTTTGAGGGCTGGATATGCTGTATATTTCTTACATTCCTCGGTCATGAGATCATTGTTATTGAGCTGATTCTGATCTGCAGAGATGAATGATCCCTGGCTATGACTTCTGTACCCTTGGAACTTGGGGGCTGCAGGGGAGTGAGATAGAGACAGAGAGACAGAGAGAGGTAATCGGCTCTTACCCTTTCTTTTTCTTATGATACTTCCTTCCATATGGCATGTGGATTTCTCAGTAAATACTTATAAATTGACTGATAAGTAAGCCGAGCTCCCTAATGGCAGTGAGTAAGGTTATGAATTTTAAGTAGAATTAGTATCTAGTAGAGGAATTTTGGTAAAACTTGGGAGTTTTAAACACATGTTTTTGTTACTAAAATGGTAGTATGGGATTTCAAAAAGGAAGATGTATTAGTAATAAACAAATAGAGGAAGAAAGAGAGGACAGCATTGAGAGATCAACGTAAATGTTAGTAGTTAGAAAGTGGATGAAAGACAGGTAGCACCATATGAGTATATGGTGTGTGCATGACTCTGTGTGTGTGTGTGTATGTGTGTGTGTGTGTGTGTGTGTGTGTGTGTGTGTGGACAGTAGACAAACTGAAAATTGCCAGACCTTGGATTTGAATCCCTTGGCAAGCTTGAGGCTTTGATTGCTAAAAATCACTGGCAGCCAGGTTTCCCCTTCTCCCTGGGTGTGGAGCCCTGTGGTTGCTTTACCCCTACTTAGCAGAAACTGTAAAACTTGTGTAGAGGAGGAGAGCTGTGAACTTGATCTGAAAACAAAGAAGGACTAACTGAAAGTTTGTATCCTGAACTGGGAGACTTGTGACCCCCTGTTATCCTGCTCCCTGATCCAGGAAACCAATCCTCCGACAAAAGCAGCAGACTATTCCTCACTATGAAAACCGACATTCATAAAAGAGTTTCAGATACTAAGCAGAGCCCAGCCAAAGTTACCCCCCTCCACACCCACAAGTTCCCAATTTTCAGGGAAACTCCCCATTGACAAACTCAGCTGGAAGCATAGGCTAGGTTATGCCACAGGAGAACAAGCCAGCATTAATCTTGCTGTTTTGCACCAATGAACATTCGTTCTTGAAAGAGGCACATGCCATCCGTAGTTGGCTGGGGCTTCTGCTCCAGGCTGTCCTGTCTGGGCTTATGCTAATTCAGCATCCACTGCTCACTATCACCATGGCAGAAGAAATGGTGTGAGGTGGACCTTTTGCTGAGATGTTAAATGCTTTTGTAAATATTTGATGTGGTGGATTATTAAAGCATTTAAAACACTGACAAGACATGTATGTGTATCAAAACGATACGATGCTTTCGTATGTTCACTATACAGAATGTTGAAATCGAGCTAATTGTCAGGCACCCTCATTCTCTTGTGAAAGCCATGATCAACTTTCAGCGATTGGCAAGCCTGCCATGCATCTTCATGAGTTACAGACGCCATATTTTCAGTTAAGTCTTTTGAATTTATTATTCTTTCAAATTAGAATTTTGTATCCTCGTACCAACCAATCCTTTTCCTTCCCTTCCCAGGCTCTGGTGATCACAACTCTACTCCTGACTGTTTTAGATTCCACATATACGTGAGATTATGTGGTATGTGTTTTAATGTGTTTGGATTAGTTCCTTAAACATAATTCTGTTCATGATACCATCTTACACCTGGCAGAATGGCTAAAATAAAAAAAACACCAATGATAGCCTTTGCTGGAGAGGTTGTGGAGAAAGGGGTACACTCACCCATTGCTGGTGGGAATGCAAACTTGTGCAACCACTCTGGAAAGCAGTGTGGCAGTTTCTCAGGAAATTGGGTATCAACATACCCCTGGACCCAGCAATACCTACCACTCTTGGGAATATACCCAAGAGATGCCCTATCATACAACAAAAGTATATGTTCAACTATGTTCATGGCAGCATTGTTTGTAATAGCCAGAACCTGGAAACAACCGAGATGCCCTTCAATGGAAGAATGGATGAAGAAAGTATGGAATATATACATATTAGAGTACTACTCAGCAGTAAAAAACAATGACTTCTTGAATTTTTCATGCAAATGGATGGAAATAGAAAACACTATCCTGAGTGAGGTGAGCCAGACCCAAAAAGAGGAATGTGGGATGTACTCACTCATATTTGATTTCTAGCCATAAATAAAGGACATTGAGCCTATAATTCGTGATCCTAGAGAAGCTAAATAAGAAGATGAACCCAAAGAAAAACATATAGGCATCCTCTTGAATATTAACCTTCATCAGGTGATGAAAGGAGACAGAGACAGAGACACAAATTGGAGCACCGGACTGAAATCTCAAGGTCCAAATCAGGAGCAGAAGGAGAGAGAGCACGAGCAAGGAACTCAGGACCGCGAGGGGTGCACCCACACACTGAGACAATGGGAATGTTCTATTGGGAACTCACCAAAACCAGCTGGCCTGGGTCTGAAAAAGCATGGGATAAAACCGGACTCACTGAACATAGAGGACAATGAGGACTACTGAGAACTCAAGAACAATGGCAATGGGGTTTTGATCCTACTGCACGTACTGGCTTTGGGGGATCCTAGGCAGTTTGGATGCTCACCTTACTAGACCTAGATGGAGGTGGGTGGTCCTTCGACTTCCCACAGGGCAGGAAACCCTGATTGCTCTTCAGGCTGATGAGGCAGAGGGACTTGATTGGGGGAGGGGGAGGGAAATGGGAGGCGGTGGCGGGGAGGAGGCAGAAATCTTCAATAAATAAATAAAGGCTAAATATACATCCATCTATCTATCTATCTATCTATCTATCTATCTATCTATCTATCTATCTATCTATCTATCTATCTATCTATCTTCTATCTATTCCTTCTTTACCCATTTATATGTTGCCAGGCCGGCTAGACACTTAACTCTTATGGGCAATGTTATAATGAATGTGGGGATGTCGCCATTTCTCCAGCATACTGATTTAATTTCTTTCGCATATCTACCCAGAAGTAGGATTGCTAGATCATATGGTCTCTCTATTTTTAGCTTGTGAGGAACCTCCTTACTGCTTTCCATAATGGCTGTACTCATTTACATCCCCATCAACAGTGTCTGCGTTTTATTCTTAAAAGTTTCCCAATGAAGTGACACACTCTCATACACTTTTCATTGGTCAAAGCAAATCATATGGCCCCATAAAAAGCTGGCAAGGAAGTAACATTTTACTACAGCCTAGAAATAGAAGGAGGATAATATGAACAACTTATGCAACAGTCTTCCTGTCTGGCACCACATAGTCCACATACTCTCCTTCCCATACGTGCGATACACTTATTTCTCCCGCAGTAAACCTCAGTACCCTTTCATCTAGAAATGGCATCAAATGCAACCTCTGGAACTTAGCATATGATGCCATCCCTGCAGCAAAGGACGTGCTCAAGACTCTGCATTTCAGACCATGCATGACTTCTAACCATCTGGTGATCCAGGAATTAAACACCCGAACACAGGGACAAATGACGCCAATATATCAAGAGGGAATTAAAAGGAAGGGAGACAGGCAGCGGCAAGTGTTAACTCAACAGGGAAGCTATGTTCATGTTCTCTCCCAGACCCTGTGGTCTGGAGGACCACAGGAGAAGATGCCCCCTGTGAGGCAGGTGCCCAGGAAGGCCACCTCCTTTGGAACAGTGCCAACTTTTGCATCCACTTCTGTGCATAGATGCTGATGGGAACTCAGCACTCACATTAAGTTGTGAAGAGCTACGTATAACTATGTAAACCTTTCAAAAATACAGTGGCATTTTATTTATATTTTAATAAATAAAGCTTGCCTGAAGATCAGAGAGTAAAACAGTCACATTGGTCAGCCTTACAGACCAGGCAGTGGTGACACACACCCTTAATTCCAGCAGTCACACTAGTTCACCATAGAAACTGGGCAGTGCATGCCTTTAATTCTAGTGGTGCTTACTAGACCTGGATGGAGGTGGGAGTTCCTTGGACTTTCCACAGGGCAGGGAACCATGATTGCTCTTCGGGCTGAGGAGAGAGGGGGACTTGATTGGGGGAGGGGGAGGGAAATGGGAGGCGGTGGCAGGGAAGAGACAGAAATCTTTAATAAATAAATAAATTAAAAAAAATTCTAGTGGTGCATGCCTTTAATCCAAGCCCTAGAGAGGGCTGGAAGGACCAGCTCTCAGACACAGTCTCATTCTGAGATTCCTAGAGGCAGGATAGCCATATTTGGACTGAGGTCATGGTAAGAGCCAGTGGCTGGCTATTTTGCTTTTCTGACCTTTAGATTAAACCCCAACTTCTCTCTCTGAGTTTTTATTAATTGTGCTTCATTTAGGGCCAAAGACCCAAGATGAAGAGCAGATCATGAGCTTCTTTTCAGATGGAAATGGAGTCTTCAAGAGAAGAATTGACTCCATGAAAAATGTAGTGAGACAGAGAAAAATAATTCTTTGTGTAGTAATTTATTCTCTAAAGACAGGTCGGGCCCACTCACATTTGGGAGGAGATCTGTTTTGTTTAATCTAAAGATTCAAGCGTTACTACACGCAGAGATGTCTCCACAGGTCCGGAGTAATATTTAGTCCCATGTCTGGGTTCCTGATGATCAGATGGAATTGACACATAAAAAATTGACCGTCATAATCATTCTGTATTTTTTGAGATACCACTAGCAAAAGTTTTACCAAACATGAATCACTATTTCTCCAACCCCTGAGACATTTGCTTGTTGTCCATTACCAGAGAGTAAGGCCACAGAGGTAGAAATTTCATGAGCAACCCTCTGTGGCAGTGTGGCAGTCCCCCACATCTCTGCGTTGATTTCTGCATTCTTCGGGATGACTTATGTTGTGTTATTGTGGCAAGCAAACAACTATAAGATCTTAGTGATTTATATCAGCAGTGTAACTCTGGGCTTATTTAAACAGAGAACTGGTCCTGTTTCCCATTAGTTCAAAGCAGTAATCATATGTGTGAGTAAAACAACCTCAGATGCCTTACAAACCATCTTAATAGCCTCAGACTGACTGATTAGCATGTAATAATTATGAAACCACTCCATGTATTGTGTCACTCAATCACACTAAAATACATATGTATGGAGATCCACTTCACCATCAGGAAGAGACTTAGCCTCCCCTCCTCCCCAATATACTGGATGAGAGACTAGCCAGGGGGCAGGCATGACATACAAGTCCGGGTTCTTCCTTGTCCAGTCCAGGCATTTTTATGCAAGTCTGCTGGTACAGCTGATGTGATGGGCAAGAGGGATTAAAAAAGAAAAGCTGTTTTCTGTCAGCTGTGCTGGGCTTGGCCCCAGCCCTGCTGAGTTGTAGGACACTGGGCTGGAAGAGCCATGTTGGAAGTGACTCCTTTGATGTTCTCAAAGGTCGGAGCACATCGTTGTCCTTTGGAGTGTCACTTGGCTGTAGGCAGAGGATGTTTCAGTGCTGGAAGAGCCAATTAGAGCCAATTAGAGCCCAACTAACCTCCCATGACACTGAAATTCCTTGTAGAACTTGCCAGCTTCTTGCAACGGTATTTTTTTTCTCACTATTTGAATCATCCCTTGTGGGTCATGCAAGGGTGCCATCTTCAAACTATATTTGTATGAAGACCAAACGTGATGTCTACCAGTGGGAGATCCATTGCCATGACAGAAGGGAGGAGGGTACACTCTTCTTCTGTTTACAAGTCACAGGTCATACTAAATCATTTGCCGACCTCTAAGATAGCCACCGTGATCACACAGGCAAGAAGCTTTCATTGGCTTTTGAGCATCCATCTCATACACGTGACTAGACAGTTAAACAACAACAACGCTATAGCTTGGATGCATGCCACACAGAGCAGGCAGTAGAGACTCAATCACTGGTGCCAACAGTGCTTGGACATAGGGCTTAGTGTGAGATGATGAGCCGATTAATGCTGGTATCCTGACAGTGGTTCCTTCTGAAAATGCAAGCCTGCCCTGCTTTCATCTCCTATGACAATGGGCTCCTATTGAAGGGATGAGCTTGGCCATCTTTTATCTCTCACTTTTATTCCCTTTCCTTTCTGCCATGGAATGACACAGGCAGAAGGTCCTCACCAGATGTAGGTCCATCCATGACTTTGAAGTTTCCAACAAACCAAGAGACATATGTCATTATAAATTATCCAATATGGGGCACTGTTATAACAGCAGAATAAGCCAGATACTCAGTGAAAACTAATACGAAAATCAGAAATCAATATAAATGAAGGTCTCAAGGGACCATACAGAGAACAGAAGAACAGTTTAAAAGGAACCTTCTAGTTGATTTAAAAATAAAACTGTTGCAGAAGAAAAGAACTGATTTAAATATAAAGGAAAATCAAAAGACAAAAAATATCTCTTAATTAAATATATGTATGTATATAATTTAAGTCCAATAGAGAAACTTTCATAGGTTGATACAGAGCACAATAGAACACCTCGTGGCTTAGATACAGAAGAGAAAAAATGTGGATTCATCAAGAAAAGCCATCTGTCAATTGCTGAGAGTCATACAGACATAAAACAGCAAAACAGAAAAACTTTTCCAGAAGTATTTCTGAACTATCCTAGGACCAGGGCACTTTACCCCATGCTGAAGCCAAAAAGATCTATTCAATACCTACTTCTGTCAATTGCTGTGGTTCTAGTGGTCAGGGGAGGTTCTTGGCACTTCCTGGGGAGGGACAATTGTGCCATATGAGACGACAAAGTATTTGATATCAGATTAATATTGGTCCCCAAAGCTACAATTAGATTTAGCTCCATGGCAGAGAACTTGCCTAGCAAGTTCAAGGCCCTAGCTTCAGGTTTTGGCTTGGGAGGCTTGGAAGGGACATAGTTACAAACTTGGGACACAGGGATGGGCACATCTTTGTAAGTTCAAGCCTAGTCTATGTAGGAATCGCAAGACAGTCAGGTTTAACTAGTGAGAATGTTTCAAGAAACAAATAATCTGCTCCCCACCATAGCTGAAGGTGTATTCAGGGAGGTAAGTATAGGAAGGAATTAAAATGAAATCCCAGGAAAAAAGTGAGCAATATAAATGAAGGTCTCAAGGGACCATACAGAGAACAGAAGAACAGTTTAAAAGGAACCTTTTAACTGGATAGCATCCAGACCTGGAGTGCGGGCACGGGGACTTGAGAGGTTGGGAGGATGGGTTGAGATCTTCCTCTTGGAGGCCTTGAACCTTTGTTTGTCCTTCTTCTTCTCCTACCAAACTAGGAAATCCAGGATCTTCTACACACTAGGCAAGAATCCTATCATTAAGTTGAATCTCTAGCCCTTGGTGTATTTTTAAATGATGTGTGTGTGCTATTTCTGTTAAACTAAAACCCCAAATTGAAAAGCATCTCTATAGAGGCAGAATCAATAAACGGAGAAGATTTGACAGTTTTGATTTTGAACATTAATTCATGATGACCTTGACGAAGTCTTTCAACCTCTTCTAAAAAAGCAAGTTTTGTGCTTCTTCATTTACAAAATAAGGCAGTCCCTGCTTAGAGATGGCTCCTCTAAGACTCTAGGCCTTTTGTGATAGAACCTTAAAGGGCATGGCTTTCCATGCAAAAGCTTTGGATCCCAGGAATCCTTCACGGTATTCTCTTGTGTGTGTCCATCCGTGTGATTTCCAGATAGTGGACCAAATGTGGCGGATGCAGGTCTCATGGAAGGTGTCTGGGGCACTTGGCTTACTTGCATGCTCTCTGTTTTATGTCATGGGGCCTCTGAGGCTCCCTGCAGGGAAGCAGGGCTGTCTGGAAGCTGATCTGGCAGCTCGCTAACACTCAATTAAAGCTCTTCCCTACAGTATGGCATTAACTTTTTAAAAGTTTATACTAGCAATTGAAGGAAGTAAAGTGCAACTGTGGTTTTCAAAGCTGCTTGTGTGAGGGAGGCTGTGTTCTCATCTGCCCAGGGTTCAGTTTTCAAATTTATACAAAATTATACATGCAATTGGGTTGGAAATTAAAGCGTGGCTTTAAGGTGGATGTGGATGTCTTACATGGCACAATATTAACCACTTTATATTTATAAATGTAATTAAAATGGGATTACTTTGGAATTAAAGACATTGGGAAGGAAAAGATACATGCACTTTCTTAGGGATATGCTGCCTTTCCCTGTCTATAAATTCCTGATGAGTGTGTTGTTACCAAAGTCCTAACTTGTGTAGAGCAGTGTGCTCAAATTCTCTAGTCGGAACAGCAAAGAGATTCTCGTCACATTTACCATCACCTTGTCTCACCTCATTTTTTCAAGTTGAAGTCCATGGGATCTGCTTCACCTGGGGTTTGGGAGGGTGGGCCTGTTGCATACTTCGTAATTGGCTCATAAATGTTGAGGTGGTTGAGTACCTTAGAGGAGACTCAGGTATCACGGGCCACCATCCCTGGAGTGATGCGTGAACTGGTTTGGAGGAACTGCAAGAGGATCGCTGGGAGTCTCTCTATACAGCTGGGAGTCTATTGGCTTGAACCTTGTCCTGGGAAGGTGGTTGCTGTTCCAGGTGGGGCTCCCATAAACACAAGAACTTCCTGGCTAAACACAGGCCTGTAATGATTGGGACAGGTCCTCGTGAGAAACATGGACCATTTCATATTCCCCTGCATATTCAAGCAGTATATTCCAGAACATTAGAAAAGTCACATGAGGGGAGTTGGGGGGAGGGGATGGGAGGGAAGGAGGGTGGGGAAAGTGCAATCAGGGATGTAAAGTAAATAAAAGAATTTTTTTTTTTTGGAAGTTGTCTTTCTTGACTCTTGGCATTGCCAGAAATTCTTTAAACAGTTTTTCTTTTCTTGTTTAGATCAGTTCTTTGCAAACCGCTAAGTTTCCTACTTGTATAACAGGCCATTGTTGGATAATTCCAAAGTGGAGATGTTGCCTGTTTGTCCCCTGAGCCAAGGAGACCAGGAGGGCACACATCTGTGCAGCTCAGCTCAGCATGCCTCCATCTTCACAGGAGAGGCTGTCATGCCTTCTGCCTCCCCTCTGTCATCCTCATTGCAGGAAACATCTCATTATCCCCGTGCTTAGGACTGAGGGGAACCGGTGCCTGTGCTTGGCAGTGTCCTACTGAGCCCTAAAGCCCCAGGCATTCAGGTCTTGCCCAGCCCAGGCAAGATGCCCACCTTGGTCTTTCCTTCCTCAAGGTTCTAGGTGGGGAAGAGGGGAAACACTGCTGTCTCGCATCTCTCCTGCCTGTGATCTAAACCCCTTTATCATTCATTGCCATTTTCAGAAGTCTTTGAATTCAGACCCCTTTCTTCTTTGCCTCCCCCTAACATATTTGCATGCTCATCGAGGCGAAAAATTACATGATTTCAAGATTGCGCTGGGTCCTGTTTTAGACCTTGGGCCTAGTTAGCGGGGCCATTGCTGTGCAATTAAGCTGGGACTCACAGTTCTTAACAAGGACTCGCAAGGCTTCCGCGCGAGAGCTTCCTGAGATGGCTCTGCTTCACTGCTCTGCAGCCCTGGGGTGCCTTTGTCATATCCAGAGCTTCCATCTAGACATCCCAGGCAGGGTAAGTCTGAGGAAGAACGTGGTGGAGCTGCACAGAGTGCATCGTGGTAAACGAATAGTTAGAAGGCTGAGGGAGAGGAGTTGTCCTTGCAAACAGTTCTGTTTAAAACGCTCAAAAGGAAAGGTCAGTACTCAGTCTTTAGCAAGGAGAGTCAGACTTGCTATTAAGAGAGACAAACACATCATATGACATCATGGACTGCTTTCCGCTGAGGCTCTTGTCAGAGCAAAGCACAGGAGCTTCCCAAAATACACGAAAGACAACGGGCTTGAAAATGAGGGATTCCGAGTGGGAAGATAAACGAGAAAACAGCAGAGCCTTGAATGCATTTTTTGTCAGACTTGATGTGAAGAAAGAGTGATACTTTATGGTCACGTCGGCAGGATCAGGTACACGGATACACGGATGGCTACACGGGGCCCCTTCAGTTCTGTGGACAACAGACCAGGCTGAGTCCTTCAGGTCAGAGGGTTTGCCTTGACAACTGGGAATACAGACTTTTTAGCAACTGGATGGCCCATTTAATCTACATTTCTATTGACTAATCACCCCAGGCTTTATTGTTTTCTGTCTCTTTTTATCTTCTCACCTTTACCTCCTCAATTATTTCAAAGTCCCTGAAAGTCTTTGGTGACTGGAGGCACAAAGCACACCAGGCAATGAGTCAGAAATTATTCTGAGATTTATTCAGAGTATGAGAGAACCCACTTACTGTAAATCTCTCGAAATTAACCTGACTAAAAGGAAGGCTAGGCTGAACTCTGGTTTTGTGGACACCATTTGTGAATATTTTCACCTGTTCCTTCAGTGGGAACTGACTGAACACTTGCTTAGTCTCTGGCCAAGGGTCCTTGTCTCTTTAGGACTTTCTTTGCAACTGGGGAAATGCACTTCACAGATAATGCCAGGCAGATGGAGGAGGATATTTGCCTGGAAACACTGAGTCTCTGGCCTGCGGGCCAGCGGTCCTGTCCTATGTGAGCCTGGTCGTGCGGGGTCAGGACAATCTGATTGGGCAAACAGTTCCTTGCAGTGGGTTTTTTTTTATGCGCATGTTTCTAGGGAGGCATCAGAAGTTCTTGGTTTGAGAGAAGGAGCTTCAAGAAGTGAGCTTCTCCACTCGGGGTGTCAGTTGGGAATGGACACAACTAAGTGCTGCTGTTCCTCTCTCGGTGGCCTTCTGAAGAGACCACACCTGAAGTTGGCCTCTCTAATCCAGTCTGTGCTGTCTGGCCTCTGTTCCCCAGAAGTGCAGGGAAGCAGATCAAGCTTTGTGTTGTTAAAGAAGAGAAAGCAGAGCAGAGAAGCAGAGGTGGGGAGGTCGGAGGGCTCTTCCTGGGCACAACTTTGCTGTGTAAAGTTCAGACATATTGTTTTATTTTTATTATTTTTCAGATTAGCATACCAAGTAACAGATTTCATCATGGTGACTCTGCATATGTGTCATACTTTGTTGTCATTTATTTCCCTCCCCCACTGCTCTTTCCCATGCTTCCTGTCCTGCTCCAGCTGGTTCTTTTCCCTCCTTCAGTGAGCCAGCCTCCCGCTCCTTCCTTACCGCTCATATTCTATTGCCCTCTGTATTTCTCAGCTCCCTTATGATCTTAGTCATCCCTTTTCGTGAGTTCCTTTCTAGTTTCAACACCAGTGCTCTTTTTATTATTGTTATTTTTTACATTTATTTTATGTTAACATTTTCAGTTATTTTTACATATTGACCACGGCTTCTCCTTCTTCCTCTCCTCCCGTTACCTCCCCCAGCTCCCACTACCCTCTGATCTCTTTACACCAGTGTTCTTAAACAGAAGAAATGACCACGATCCCATGACTCAAAGGGCCCCTTCCATCCTGGTGAGGACCTGAGATTGAGTAAGTGACCTTCAGCAGGGCTGGGGTCTTTCAGTGCCAGACATTAGTACTCAGGACCTCCAGAATGGGAAGAGGTGTTGTCTGATCATAAACCAGCCACTTTGGAATGTTTTGTTACTGGCTGGTTTTGAATATTTTGACATAGAAGCCTAAGTGACCCAAAATAATAAAGTGCTCACTACCTAAGTTTTAATATATTATGTGTGAGTGCTTTGCCTGCATGTATGTATGTATGTACGTGCACCACATGTGTGCCCGGTGTCTGTGGAGATCAGAGAGTGTCAGATCCCTCGTAACTGGAGTTACAGATGATTATGAACCACAGTGGGGGTACTGGGCTGTGAACACGGTCCTCTGAAAGAGCAGCCAGTGCTCTTAACAACGGAGCCATTTGTCCAGCCCCACTATTCAATATTGAAGGCAGGCAGTTTTCTCCTAAATCGGTACAGTTTGCAATATCTCTTATTTGTACCGGGCATTTGACCAGCATACTTCTGTCCTCCTTGTTTCCCTTCAGCATAAAGGTTGAGCGAGGTAGGAAATGACTAAGTGGCAGGTAAAAGCCAAATCGCCAATGAGACTGGGAGTCCAGAAAGTGACACATTTGCTGTGGTTGTCTCCTTGTTAGGCTGAAGTAACCTGAGAGCGGTGCCCTTTTTTCCTGTATCTGGTACCATGTCTAGCTTACCTGTAGGCACTTAACACCTATTTCTCATTATCATTGAAACTGACAAATAATGGGATCCCTCTTGCCCACCCCACACATGGAAAGGCAATTGCTGCCTGGACTGGTATCAATTCATACCACAGCACTGCTGCTGAGACAAGAACTTTGCCTTATCTTGAAGCCTTATAGCTACCGGGAGCTGCAGGCCAATGTAATTTGCCGGTGCTTTTTAAGTCACTAGCAGTTTTTCAGCAAACATATCAAACCCTTAATGGGGTTTTTGAAAGTAAATCTCCTGTTTGAAGTGAGAAGGAAAAGAAATAAGCAGTTATTATTCCATTCCTGTCCTTTACCTTTTAATCTGGGGGCTGAGGGAAGGTGAGTGAAGCCGAGGTGGGTAGAACGATTCCTCAAAGCAAACAGGCGTCCCGGTGGAGAGTCAGCCTCCCTCAGCCAGTGCTGCGCCTGGGAGCCACGTGGGA
The DNA here is from genome assembly GCF_037038515.1 of Microtus pennsylvanicus. Classification (NCBI taxonomy): domain Eukaryota; kingdom Metazoa; phylum Chordata; class Mammalia; order Rodentia; family Cricetidae; genus Microtus; species Microtus pennsylvanicus. The sequence goes on along the minus strand of NC_134581.1, from coordinate 92,717,474 downwards.
GAAATATTAAGTATCAGGCAGCAATAATGTGGCTGCTGCAGACGTAATCGGATGAGTAGTTAAAGGCCTGGCGTTCTTTAGGGAAACAAATGATTGATCAACCCTGCAAAATAAATACGCTGGCCCTTTGACTGTACATAGCAACTTTAAATATTCAGTCTATCCTATGTTCGTGAAGGGTGTCCTCATCCCACTCTTGGTTGTTTGTGATTTTTGGATGAATTTATCAAACATGCCCATTTAGGGATTTTTGATCCACGCTGTGGATGCAGGGAGCGCCATTTAAAATTCCTGTTGTGTCTCTTTCTTGGCACGAGGCTCCTTGGAGGCAGTAATAACATGCAGTTGGCTGTTGGGGAGGCTGTGCGTTCTTTGGAGGACAGCGCTGGGGTGGGGGCCATCTGGGCCATTGACTTACAAAGGCACCCACCAGTGTGTGTATTTGCAGCTGGGAAGCAGTGGGTTGAACACAAAACATGATATGGTTTGGAAAGTACTTGGCTTCTTGTGGCCATCAAGGGATCCAGCCTTTAAAGATTAGGGTAGTTCCTTCTAGGGCAACCTATGTGGCGTGTACTTCCCACAAGGGAGATGGGGCTGAATCAGAAGTGCTATGTGGTGTTGCTTCTCAAGGGCACTTTGGTGTTGGGCGACTCCTGTCGTTGAAGGCAATCAGGTGTTTCTGGGTACTAGAGAAGGGTAGAAGGTGGCTGGGTTGGCACAAGTCTTAGTTTTCATAATATGTTGACTCATAATAGGGAGAAGCTGCTTTGAGGAGACATCTCTATGGTTGCTTTTGCCAAGTAGCACCTCTAGTCCCCTGGTGGTTGTGGGTGAGAAACAGGCTCAGGAGATGACATGGTATTTAACAGACAGGATCCTTTTAAGTTGGGGGAAACATTCAGACTTTTATTTCTCTCTGGAAATAGTGCTGAGTTTGACAGAAGGCTACCAACGGGGTCTCTGTGAAGGAGTTGGTTTGGAGTCACTGAAATGATAATATGCAAAGGTTATAAAGTGCTTTTATGCCCCACTGTGTAAGCCATGTAAATAATCAGGTTAAATAATGGCTTGTTTCATTCATTAAAGTCAGGGCACCCTTATCAAGTGCTTATTATATATCGAGCTCTCTGCTTAGGCCATGGAAAGGGGTGTGAGAGATATGGCCTTTGGCTCTCAAAGCAGTGGAGAACTATTAGAACTTGGACTTCACGTATGGACCTTATTGGGGTGCCTGTACCAGCACACGCTTCTCCAGGTGCTAGCTAGTAGAACTTACTAAGCAACAATCCCTGGGGTTATTCAGAAGACTTTGGAACAAGTGGGAAAATGTACCAATGCAACATTTTTAGGGAATTAAAAACCAATCATGGTGCTGGGTGGTAGTGACACATGAATTTGAGGCCAGCCTGGTCTACAGAGTGAGTTCCAGAGTTCCAGGATAGGCTCCAAGGCTACAGAGAGAAACATTGTCTCAAAAAAAAAGTCGAAAAACCAATTATGGTTCTTAGGGCCTAGCAAGAGCAGCTTTAGGGGTAGAGTCCAGGTTATTGCTTTTGTGCCGGTGTGTTGGCAACCAGGCTTAGCAAGTCAAGCCTGCTTGTGCGGAAGAGAGCAGATGGAGAGGTGGATCCTTCTCTTTGGGTCTTGCTCAAGCCTAGAAATGCAACAGATGGAGCCTTACAGCCAGAAGAGGCCAAGTTGGGACACACAAAGGGCTTACCCACTCTGCTGTATGCTCACTGTTTATCAGTGACCAGAAGAAGGGTGGAAAGGAAGCTGTGTGTGTTTGTGTGTGTGTGTGGAATGCGACTTTTTGGGGAATGTTCATGGTGGTAGGAAAAAGAAGGGCACGAGGGTCCCAGAGATGGGGAGCATGTGGAAGGTTCTGGTGGCTCTTTGTGCTGGAGCGACAGCTGGTAGGCAGCTGTAGAGGTACTGTGTGTGCTAACAGCCACAGTGACTGGGTGTTTATTGAATTGCTGTGGATTTTCTGAAAGCAAAGCAAGCATACCAAATTGCTGCAAATTACCAAGGGCTTTCCTAATGTCTGATAAAAATACTGTGAACGTTTAAGGACACAGGCTCCGCAAATGGTTCTGAGTGTGGCAATAGGGCTGGTCCTGCCTAGAGGACAAATCACTGGTTCTTCAGGGCAAACTAGTAGCTAGGAGAAGGGCAACCCCACCAGAAGGGATTGTTTTCTATTCAGGTTGGCCTCCTCGTCCCCAGTTAGTCTTCTGGCCTGTACTCCATGCTCCGCATGGTTCACTGCCTCTTGAGTAGCACATGCCTCCATCTGGTGGCGATGGTGCAATTTTGGGTTCAGAGTGAAAGCGCTGGGCAGGAGGATGGGCTGAATCTTAATGACTTTTCTTAATGATCCCCTGTCTTTCTTACCTTTATGTGTCCTTCTCTTTCTTCTGCTGTTGGGAAATAAGAATGTCTTGAAAAGAAGGATATAAAATAGAAAAAATCTATCTGGGAGATAAATCCCTCCACAGCTCATATTTGGTTTCTTCACACTCAGTCCAATCCTTTCTCTTGCTATGGTTCTGTCATTCTGCCCATTTTCCTTCCTGACTTGGTTGTGTTCTTTAGACAAAAAAGAAACCATATTTCTTTTGTCCTAAGAGGAAAAGCATCTCTGGCCTCAGAGGCTTTTTGCTTCCAGCCCTGTACCGAGAAGCTGTGGAAAGTTGGGACACTGTGGATTGAGTTAAACCCAGTTTAAAAATCAAAGGAATAACTATTTAGGGTTCAAGTACACTTTGGGTTAAACCAGTTCAAAGTATCAGAAAAATTGTTGGAACTATTGGAAGAACACAGCAGGTGTCTGGGTTTGCATTTCTTAATCTGTATCATTCAATGTTTTGATTCCCAGGAGGCTTGAGGAACCTCCCTGCCTTCTAGCCCTTTAAGTGCATCAGGAATTCCACCCTAGTCTTGACAGTTTGCAGGAGAATTCAGGAAGAGATAGATGCTCTACCTCTTGTCTATAAGTTTTGTGGTTAACATCATCATTGCCTGCTTGCCTCAGCTTAGGAATTGTGTGGCTAGGACATTTCTCATTGAACACCAAGAAGATTAATACAGTTTTGGAAACATGTGCTTTTGTGGTAAATCTCAGCAGGGGAGTTCAAGATATTGAACTTTCAGTATAATCAATGAGTTAGGAGAGAGGGCCCTGTGCTTTGGGGAGAGAACAAAGGCTTACGGAACCGAGATTCTGAGAGGTCAAGAAGTGATGGAGTATGCCTGGGCCAGAGAGGGAGCAGATCGAAGGACAGGGTCAGAGAAGAGGAAAGCAGAGTTGCAGGCTCAGCTCTTCTCACCACTGCTCACCAGTCCAGCCATGGCTGCCTGCAGTTAGGAATGGGACTCTCAGGTGACAATGAGCAATGGGATAGGATGCTTTCCATTGAGAATGAGCAGCGATCACAAGCAGAGAGGCAGCTCCTGTTATAAGGAGATGAACTTCATTTTTGACTTTACAAAATGGTGCTTCAAGACACCTGATGACCTTTAACTTCTTAACCAGGACCTACTTGCTAGGGGGACTGAAGGCCAGATAACTCTCCTGATAAAACATATTTTTTATTTTGGTGGGAGGTCATCTGGGATCATGGCTTCTCTGGGTCAAGGAAGAGCTCTGGGTGAACCTTAACTTTCATAAGATGTGATCCCATTCAAGACGTAGGAACTACCCATGTCCTAGATGTTTATGTTTGCCGAGCCACAGAATTGAACACTCATGAATGACCCCTAACTCCGGTTAATGCTTTCGCTATCTGTAAGGTTAGGGTATTGGATTTTCTGAATGCCTAGGTTCTTTTCATCTCTTTTTGTTTGTTTATTTATTTATTCATTTTGATTTTTACATCCCAAAATTTTCCCTCCCTCCTCTCCCTTCAGTTCCCCTATAAATATCCTCCTCCTTTATCCACTCCTCCTTTCTGTTTCTCTTCAAAAAAAAAGAGCAGGTCTCCCATGGGTATCAACCAGCTGTGGTATATCAAGTTGCAGTGAGACTAGGCACCTCCCCGTCTATTAAGACTGCATGAGGTAATCCAATAGGAGGAAAGACCCCAAAAGCAGGCAACAATGTCAGAGGCAGCCCCTCCTTCCTCTGATAGAATCCTCATAAGAAGACCAAGCTACACAACTGTAACGTATATGCAGAGGACTTAGGTCAGTCCCATGTTCTCTGGTTGCCAGTTCAGTCTCTGAGCTCCTATGAGCCAAGTTTAGTTAATTCTGTGGGGTTTCTTGTTGTGTCCTTGACCCTGATGACTCCTACAATCCTTCCTTCCTTCTTCAGCAGTGTTTCTTAAGCTCTGCACACCAAATGTTTGGCCATGGTCTGCTTCTGTTTCTGTCTTCACCATTTTCATGGGTGAAGCCTTTCTGATAATAGTTAGACTGGACACCGATCTATGAGCACAGCAGAATATTGTTAAGAATCATTTCACTGACTCCCCACCAAATTGTATTTGGTTCTATCTCAGGTCTCTGGGCTATCCAGCTTCTGACCGCTGGCCCTCAGGGATGGTCTCCCTCTCATGATATGGGTCTCAAGCTGGGTCAGCTATTGGTTGGTCACTCCCACAATTTCTGCACCATCTTTATCCCACCACATCTTGTAGGCATAGGAAATTGTAGGTTGAAGGGTTTGTGGGTGGGTTGGTGTAGCAATCTCTCCAGAAGACTTGCTGGCTACAGGGGATGGCCAGTTCAGGCTGCTAGAAGTCTTAGGTAGGGTTACCTTTATAAATTGCTGGGAGTTTCCATTGCACTAGGTGTCTAGCTCATCCCAGAGATGCCTCCAGATCCCAGCTGTGTCTCCTAGTGTTCTCTCACTCCATTCTTCCCCAACTTAATCCCTCTTGTTCCATATTCACCACCATCCAGATCCATTCCTCTGTCCACTGGTGAGCTCTATTCTATTTTCCCTTCACAGTGAGATTAATGAGTCTTTCCCCTCCCCATTGAGCCCTCCTTGTTGCTTAGCCTCTCTGGGTCTGTGGATTGTAGTATGGTTGTCCTTTACAGCTAATATCCACTTATAAGTGAATATATACTATGTTTATCTTTCTGGGTCTGGGTTACCTCACTCAGGATGATCTTTTCTAGTTCCATAAATTTGCCTTCAAATTTTCTGGTGCCATTGTTTTTAACTGCTGAGTAATAATCCATTGTGTAAATGTACCACATTTTCTTTATCCATTTTCCTATTGAGGGACATATAGATTGTTTCTAGTTTCTGGTTATTATGAATAAAGTGGCTATGAACATAGTTGAGCAAGTGTCTTTGCAGTATGGTGGAACATCCTTTGGGTAAGAGTGGTATAGCTGGGTCTTGAGGTAGAATGATTTCCAGTTTTCTGAGAAACTGCCATATTGCTTATAGTTGTACAAGTTTGCACTTCCAACAACACTTGCTCCACATCCTCTCCAGTATGAGCTGTCACTTGTGTTTTTGATCTTAGCCATTCTGACCGGTGTAAGATGGAATCTCAGAGCCATTTTGATTTGCATTTCCCAATGGCTAAGGATATTGAACATTTTTAAAAGTGATTCTTGGCCATTTGAGATTCTTCTGTTGAGAATTCTGTTTAGATCTGTACCCCATTTTCACTGGATTATTTGTTTTTTTTCAATGTCTAGTTTCTAGAGTTCTTTATATATTTTGGATATTATAAATCTGTCAGATGTGGAGTTGGTGAAGATTTTCTTCCATTCTATAGGCTACCTTTTTGTCCTATTGACAGTGTCCCTTGCCTTCCAGAAACTTTTCAGTTTCATAAGGTCCCATTTGTTAGTTATCAGTCTCAGAGTTTTTGATATTGGTGATCTATTCAGGAAATTGTCTCCTGTGCCAAAACATTCAAGGCTATCAGGTTCAGTGTATTGGGTTTTATATTGAGGGTTTTTGATCCATTTGAACTTGATTTTTTTTCTGCAGGGTGATAGATATGAATCTATTTACATTCTTCTACCTACCAATGTCCAGTTAGACCAGCACAATTTGTTGAAGATGTTTTCTTTTTTCCATCGTATAATTTTCACTTCTTTGTTGAAAATCAGCTATCCATATGTGTGTAGATTTATGTTTAAGTCTTCAAATTGATTCCATTGACATACCTGTCTGTTTTTATGCCAATGTCATGCTGTTTTTATTACTATAACATTGTAGCAGAGCTTGAAATCAGGGATGGTGATATCTCTGGAAGTTTTTAGTTTTTTTTTTTTGTTTATGTTGTTCAGGATTGTTTTAGCTATCCTGGATTTTTTTTTCCATATGAAGTGGAGTATTGTTCTTTCTTTCTTTTTTTGTTTTAGGAATATTGTTCTTCAATGTCTATAAAGGATTGTGTAGTGTTTAAATTCTGATAGGAGACTGCATTGAATCTATAGATTACTTTTGGAAAGATGGCCATTTTTACTTTGTTAATCCCACTGATCCATGAGCATGGGTGATCTTTCCATCTTCTGATATTTTCTCCAATTTCTTTCTTCAAAGACTTGAAGTCTTGTCATACAGGCCTTTTACTTCTTTGGATAGAGTTAAACTAAGATAGTTTATAATATTTGTGGCCACTGTGGAGGGTGTTGCTTTCCTGATTTCTTTTTTTCATCATTTGTCCTTTGTATGTAGGAGGCCTACTGATATTTTAAAACTAATTTTGTATCTAGCCACTTCACTGATGGCGTTTATTAGCTGTAAGAGTTCCATACATACATATAATATATATATTATCATATCATCTGCAAGTAGTGATGCTTTTATTTTCTCCTTTCCAATTTGTATCGCCTTTGATCTCCCTATGCTGCCCTATTGCTTTAGCTAGAACTTCAAGTAGTATATTGAATGGATGTGGAGAGAATGAAAAACCTTGTATTGTTCCTGATTTTAGTGGATTTGCTTTAAGCTTCTTTCCATTTAATTGGATGCTGGCTATTGGTTTGCTTTGTATTTCCTTTATTATGTTTAGGTATGTCACTTGTCCCTGATTTCTCCAATGTAACATGAGTGGGCTGGCTTGTTTGTTATTGGGGTTTTTGTCCCGCCCTGTACCCCTCAACTGTTTAGCCCCAAAGAAAATCATACAGAGGTCTCGTTAAATTATAAGCTGATTGGCCCATTAGCTCTAGCCTCTCACTGGCTAACTCTCACATCTTGATTAACCCATTTTTCTGATCTATGTTATCCATGTGGCTCAGTACCTTTTTTCAGTGGGGCAGATCACATCCTGCTGCTTTGGTGATCTCGGCAGGAGTGGAAGAAATCAACTTCCTCCTTCCCAGAATTCCCCTGTTCTCATTACATCATTTCTATTTCCTGTCTGGTTTTCCCACCTATATTTCCTGCCTGGCCAATCAGCATTTATTTAAAACATGATTGACAGAATACAGACAATTCTCCCACATCACTCCAAGTCTTTTTTATCATGAAGGAAGATTGAATTTTGTCAAAGGCCTTTCCAACATTTAATGAAATGTAGCTTTTTTTTTCTTTCAGTTTGTTTATATGGTAAATTACACTGCATCTCTGGGGTGAAGCCTACTTGATCATGGTGGATGATCTTTTTCATGCATTCTCAAATTTTTTTGAGTATTTTTTTGAGTATTTTTACATCTATGTTTATTAGGGAAATTGGCCTATAATTCTCTGTCTTTTTTTGAGTCTTTGTGTGATTTGAATGTCAGGTGACTAGTGCCTTATAAAATGAATTTGGAAATGTCCCTTATGTTTCTGTTTTGTGGAATAATTTGAGGACTAAATTGGCTAAAACCATCTGTCCCTGGACTTTTTGATGGGAGACTTTTAATGACTGCTTCTATTTCCTTAGAGGTTATAAGCCTGTTTAAATTGTTTATCTGATCTTGATTTAATTTTGGTAAGCGACATCTACCAAGAAATTATTCATTTCTTTTAGATCTTCAATTTTGTTTTTGGAGTATAGGCTTTTGAAGTATGACCTAATGATTCTCTGGATTTCCTTAGTGCTTATTGTTGTGTCCCCTTTTTGTTTTTGATTTTGCTAATTAGAATATTCTTTCTTTGCCTTTTATTTAGTTTTGATAAGGGTTTGTCTATCTTTTTGATTTTCTTAAAGAATAAACTCTTTGTTCATTGATTCTTTGTATTACTGTCTTTGTTTCTATTTTATTGATTTCAGTCCTCAGTTTGATTATTTCCTGCTGTCGTTACCTCTTGGGTGTGTTTGCTTCTTTATGTTTTAGAGCTTTTAAGTGTACCATTAGGTCTCTGGTATGAGATTTCTCTAATTTCTTTATGAAGTAGTTTAGTGCTTTGAACTTTTCTCTTCTCTGCTTGTGTGAGTCCCATAAGTTTGGGTATGAACCAAATCTCTAATTTCTTTCTTTATTTCTTCCTTGATTCATTGATAATTCCATTGAGAGTTGTTCAGTTTTCATGAGTTTGTAGGCTTCCTGTTGTTTCTGTTGATGAAATCCAGCTTTAATCCATGGTGATCTGATAAGATACGGGGGTAATTTCAATTTTCTCATATCTGCTAATACTTGCTTTGTGTTCTAGTATATAGTCAATTTTGGAAAAGGTTCAATGAAGTGCTGAGTGTTTTGTGTTTGAATGAAATGTTCTGTAGATATCTGTTAGGTCCATTTGAGTCATAACATCTGTTAGCTTACTCAATTTCTATCTTTCTGTCTGGAAGACCTGTCCATTGGTGAGATGGGGTATTGAAGTCTTCCATATGTGGAGTTTGATATGTGATTTAAGCTTTAGTAATGTTTCTTTTACAAATGTGGGTGCCCTTGCATTTGGGGAATAGATGTTCGGAATTGAAATGATTGCCTGATGGATTTTTTCTTTAATGAGTATGAAATGTCCTTTTCCATCTCTTTTGGTTAATTTTGACTTGAAATCTATTTTCTTAGATATTAGGATAACTATATCAGCTTGCTTCTTAGGGCCATTTGATTGGAAAATCTTTCTCCTACTCTTTACTTTGAGGTAACATCCATCTTTGATGTTGAGACATGTTTCTTGTATGTAGCAGAAGGATGGATCCTGTTTTCATATTTATTATGTTAGCTTATTTCTTTTTATTGGCAAATAGAACTAATTTATATTGAGACATATTAATGACAAGTGATTGTTAATTCCTGTTATTTTGTTGTTGATAGTTGCAGTGATAGTGTGTGTGTGTGTTTCCTTTTTTTTTTTTTTGGATATTGCTGATGTGAGATTATCTATTACTTATATTTTTGTGGGTATAGTTAACTTCCTTGGGTTGGAGTTTTCCTTCTGAAGCCTTCTATAGGGCTGAATTTGTGGATAGATATTGTTTAAGTTTGACTTTGTCATGAGAAATCTTGGTTCTTCATCTATTGTGACTGACAGTTTTACTGGGTATAGTATTCTGGGCTGGCTTCCATGGTTTTTTAGAGTCTGTAAGACATCTGTCCAGGTCCTTCTGGCTTCTAGAGTCCCTTTTTAGAAGTCAAATGTAATTCTAATAGGTCTTCCGTTATAGGTTACTTGGCCTTTTTACATTTCTACTTTTAATATTCTGTCCTTATTTTGTATGTTTAGTGCTTTGATTATTATGTGACTTGAGAACTTTCTTTTTTGTTTCAATGTATTTTGTATTCTGTAAACTTCTTGTACCTTTATAGGCATGTCCTTCTTTAGGTTAGGGAATTTTTTCTATGATTTTGTTAAATATATTTTCTCGGTTTGAGCTGGGATTCTTCTCCTTCTATTTCTATTATCTTTAGGTTTCATCTTTTCGTGGTGTTTCAGATTTCCTGGATGTTTTGTGTTAGGTTTAATATATTCTTTGACAAATTATTTCTTCTATCATGTCTTCAACACTTTAGATTCTCTTCCGTCTCTTGTTTCTGTCAGTGATCTTGTGTCTGTAGTTCCTATTCATTCCCTCAGTTTGTGTTTTCTTTATTGCTTGTATTTCAATTTTCCTATCTTGAACTGTTTCCCTCACACATTAGTTCATTTTTTCTTTTTTTTCTTGATTTTTTTCTTGACTTTCTTGGCATTCTTTAAGGGATTTGTTGATTTCCTCCAGTGTTTTCTTTGTCTTTTTCTCAATTTCTTTAAGGGAGTTTTTCATTTCCTCTCATTTTTAAGGTCTTTGTGCGTGTGTGTGTGTGTGTGCGCGCGCACCTTGGCTGTGTTGAAATATTCAGGTCTTACTGTCATAGGATATTTGGACTCTGGACTCTGGTGCTGCCATATCACCCTGACCTTTGGTTAATTGTAATTTTACACTGGTGCTTAGGCATCTGGGTTTGGGATGATTCGTTCTAACCCGTTACAGTGAGCTTATCTTTGTTGAATGGATGCTTTTTACCCTGAGTTTCTGTTTTCTCTTTGGTTTTCTAGTCTTTGTGACTTGCATTTCTGGGGGCTGGTATGGTCTCAATTCTAGTAGGGAGTTTCTGTTCAGTTTGGGAACTGGCCTTCTGGAGGCTAGCTTGACCTTTGGTACAACAGGTGGTGTCTATTCTGAATGGTGTGGTCTGCACCTGTTCTTCTGACTGTGTGACCTTTGCCTACATGATGGAAGACTCCACAAGGCTCTTTGCATCTCATAAATACACAATTCATTCTTTCATATTACATATCAAATGCCTGAGGGGAAAAATCAAGAGAAGATACTTGTACAGTCTTCTGTGCTCATGCCTCAAAGACACATTTGCCCCTAGAAAAGCCTATCCATCTGTCCCCTCACTTACTTGTCCTTCCTTCCTTCCTTCCTTCCTTCCTTCCTTCCTTCCTTCCATCCACCCATCCACTCATCTGTTCATCCATTGATTGATTCAATGACACTCTCAATAATTCATTCCTTGGCTCAGCATTGAAGACTGACAGTATGCTCAAGCTAATATTATTTTAAGCTTTATCAACCCTGCATCTATCACGGATGTTAGGCCAATCTTAAGTGCTTCAGCATTTGCCAACTGATGAGTGAAAGGTAACTCAACCACCTGCTTGCTAAGAACAACAGGGTGGAGAGTGGTTCCACTGCATTCTAGTCCATTTCCCTAATTCTTGGCAGTTGTACATACTTCAGCGCTAAATAAATATTTGTTAAAGGGAGGAAGGAATCTGCAGCTGCAGTTGTTTGTGTTTATGCCTTTTCACCATATGCTTGTGTATCATCTCCTTAGGCAGTGTAGCAGAGTGGGGAAATCATGAGGAATCTGGAGTCACAGGGCCTGGATTCTCCCACACATTTTTCTAGCAAGCTGTGTACCTTGTGTAAATCATGTAGCCTTCCTGAGTCTTTCTTTTCTCATCTGCAAAGTCACACGTCTCTTTTGATTCCTTCCAGTTTCCAAGGCAGATATGAGAATTACAAATGAAGGGCAATCGTATAGAGTTAGGAAGTGACAGTTGCTGTGATCTTACAGGCAGGGCCTAATTGCACCCACCTTAGCTTTAGGGAAGAGTTATATGTCTATTATATAATTAGTAGATACTTCTATTTCTAATAATAATCTAATTAATAGGTCTTACCACATACTGTCATAGAAAAGACTATGTGCTAAGTGTGGTTATGTATCCTGCACAGTTACATTAATCATATCTGTGACTACTTTATCTGATGAGTAAATAAACTAAACCAGGAGTGGCAGCACATGCTTGTCACCCCATTACTCAGATAACTGAGGCAGGAGAATCATTGTCAGTTCAAAACCAGCCTAGGCTATATAATAAATTCAATGGAATTCTGTACATCACAAAACTCTGTTTCAAAACAACACACTAAAAAGAATACAAATCTAACACAGTCCTCCTAATAATTAAATGTGGCAGTTATCAGCTGAACCCCACTTTTTGTAGCAGAAAACTGGGCCCCACAAGAGTGAAAGCATCTCCCAGGGTTCCCAGCTAGTAAGAGGCATCAGAAACCTGAGATCGGGACCACCCTGCTATGCTGTGGTGTGCTTGACGACCAAGTGGTGTTCTGCGATGACTAAAACTGAATATAAACCACAGCCCCTACCACGAGGCTCTCCTGGTCTAATTGGGTACATGAAATATTTAGCAAAGGAGAGAGTGGGCAATAAAGCTACAATGTGGGGCATAGATCATCAGGGAACAGGAAAGCCAATAACAGGTACCTCACTTTTATATAATGTTTTACGCCTTTCTGAGTGTTTTTAAATCCATCATCTCATTTGCTCTCCATAATAGCCATCATTATTTATTGAGGGCTTACTATGTGCCAGGCACTGGGCTAAGTGCTGTGCTTATATTATCTCAACCAAGCCTTCCAGAAAGCCTATTACATAGGCATCATTTCCGTTTTAGTGTCAAAAATTCAATTCAGCTTCTTTATATAAGGAGTAAGTGCAGGAGTTAGGATTGGCTTCAAGCACAGCTGAGTCTGGGACTTGTAATGTCATCTGGATGCCACCTCTTTCCCTTCTTCTTCCCTGTCTGTCTCCCTTCTGCCATAGTGTGTTCTCCTTTGTGTTAGCTTCATGCGTGTACAAGTTATTTTCTAGGATGACCCCAGAAAGCCCCAGACTAGTGGTTTCCTTCCAGTAAATGAGTAGCATTTCTAACAAGTGTCTGGGAATAGAATCCTTCACTTGCTCAGGAGCTGCCTGCAGTAGCCAGACTGCTGGAGTGTGCGACTAGATGGGACCTGAGACCCAGGACCAGCTCTGTAACTCCTGGGAAGGAATCAGCCCATGAGAAAAAACAAGGATGATAGTCCTATAACAAATGCAGAACAAGGGAAGCAAGCAGGCAAGAAGTAGGTGCATGATCTGGTGTTGAGGAAGCTGGCTCAGGTAGCTAGGGGGACAGAGGGACTTTGTTATTGCCATCAGCCAGCACAGAAAGGGTTTGGCTCAAGCCTGGCTGGTTTCTCTCCATGTTCCAGATGGGACAATTGTGACTCCTCTTTCCTAAACTCTTTGCTTGATGTGCATAGGTCAGTGGTTCTCAACCTCCCTATTGCTGCAACCCTCTAATACAACTCCTCACGTTGTGGTGACCTTCAACCATAAAGTTATTTTCGTTGCTACTTCATAACTTTAATTTTTCTACTGTTGTACATTGTAATGTAAATATCAGATATATAGGATATCTGTTAGGTGACCCCTGTGAAAGGGTCATTCAACCCCCAAAGGGATCATGATACACAGGCTGAGAACCACTGGTCAAGGCAGAAGGGCATGTCCCAGATTCAGAACAATGCTCTCCCACAGAGTGGTGATAGATGAAGGGTTCTGGACAGGTATTTCTGATGTCTTAGTGATGTCAGCAAGAAGGACTGTACACAGCACCATTTATCAAGTCCCACAACTCGACCACAGCTTTTAGTGTTCAAAGAGCACAGACTGAAATTGAAATAATTGGGAAGATGTATGAGTAGTTCCTGTTGGGTGGCTTCTTGAATAAGTTATTTTTTAGCATAATTAATTAATTAGTTCATTTTTTTCTTTTATCATACAGGGTCTGCCGGGGGCAGGTGTCTTTAGACTGGGGTCAAGGTAAAGCTATTGGAAGATCCCTTACTGGGCAGGGTTTCCATTTTCGGCTGGCCAGCAGTCTACCAGTTTCAGGGCTGAAGTGGCTATGTTTGCCTCTCACCTTAACACACTTGGAGAACTGGAATCTCAATTTTGAAATTGGTCCCATCAGGTTGGCCTGTGGACAAGGGTATAGGGGCATTTTCTCTATTGCTAGCCGGTTTAAGAGGACCCAGGCCACTGTGGACGGCGCTACTCCTGGGCAGAGGGTCTTGGGTTGTAAGAAAAGCCACTAAAGAACAGCAATAGATCACACCAACAACCTACCAGCAACATTCCTCTGTGGCCTTTGCTTAGGATCTGCCTCCAGATTCCTGCTTTGAGCTCCTGTCCTGTCTTTTCTTAAGCGATCTATAGGACATAGAAACACTTTCCTCCCTGAGTTGCTTTTTGGCCACGATGTTTTCTTAGAGCAACAGAAAGTCAACTAGGATGCGGTGGGTCTGACCCAAGTGCTCTTCTGAGGACTGGCTCCGCATGGGCATAGGGGCCCACCTGGTTAGTCCCAGCAACTGCTGAGGGAGAATTCTCTCCTCCCACCTCCTGCTCAGCATATGTGTTCTCCCTTATAACTTCAGCTCTGCGCCCACTCCCAGATTAGGGAGCTCAGCTTGTCTACAGTGTCTCCTACACATGACCTTTTACCCAGAGACTGGAATTCAGACTCCGTAGGCTTCCTCTTCTCAACTCTGTGCGGCTTCTGGGTTTGCTGTTCTCTTTGATAATGGCCTGCAAAGTTCTTTCCAACTCAGCAGCCAGTCTTACTATCTCTCTCCTAGTTATCTCCTCTGTGTACCCTCACCTGCCTCTAGCTTGGCTGGTTCCTCATCTTGCCTGCTAAGAGACGAGATGCCTCAGAGTGAGCAGAGTGAGGCCAGAGGTCAATGCATTGGGCCTCTGTGATCTCTGAAGGATCCAGAAGAGGGAAAAGTAGCTCTTTTTCTCCCTATAACCTGCTTGTCCAAAATACAGTTTTCGGTTTGCTGCCTGCTTCACCCCATCCACAGCTCTGTCCTCCTTCCTCTTGCTGCTTGTCTTTCTACATGCTTCTCACTCCTGCTTCATGTCCCTCTGAATGTCCCTACCAGGTGTCACATCTACCCTCATATTCTTTATACCCTTCTATACGAGGAATAATCTGGATACCTTAGTCCCTTTTCTGTGTCAGTAACTGAGCATCCAAGACTGGATAGTTCATAAAGGATTCAGTTTAAAAACCTGGAGGTCCTCCTTGCTTGTGTGGATGTTACAGAGTGGCACATGGTCAGACAGATGTCTTAGTTTAGGTGTCTTCTTCTTCAAAAGTCACAGTCCTATGGTTCCAGTGATGGATTAGTTGGTAAAGTGTCTGCTTCACAGGCACAAGGACCTGAGTGCTGGTCCCTAGCACCTAAATAAAAGACAGACATGGTAGCACACATCTGTAGTCACAGTGCTGGGGCAGTGGAGAAAGGTGATTCATGAAGGTCATTGGCCAGATGAATAACCTAGCTCCAGGTCTAAAAAATAAAACAAAACAAAACCCCCAAAAGGTTGAGAATGACTAAAAATACTTGGTCCTTAATTCTTGCCTCCACACCCCACAATACATACACATACATTCAACCATAGGAATACTTACATATAGCACAAGACACATGCATGCTCACACACACTGGAAATTTGCAGAGAATAAACATTTATTCATTAATGTGAGGGTTGGAGTGGTTCAAACTAAGAACTTTCCCTAGTCCTGGTAGAAACTGTGTGGAGTCTAAGGTGGTACAGAACCATGGTTTCATAGACATCCTAGCCCAGGCTTCCTCACTATCTTAGGAAGCCATAGGTCCATAGGTTAGGACTCTATGGTTTCAATTATCCATCTCCCAAGGACCATAATGGATCAGCTTTCCACCCCCTTCACTCATCACGATGGAAGTTAGATTTCCTGTGTAAATGGAATTCAAGGTATAGCACCCAATGGAAGGAGAGCTTGTCTTCACACACATTTTCTTTGGGCCACTAACCAGCTCCCAAATAAAGACAGGGAGAGTTATTATTAATTGTGAAAGCTTGGCCTTGGCTTAGGTTTGTCCCACTTGCTCTTTTAGCTTACTTTAACCTGTTTCTAGTCATATATGTTTTGCCTCAGGGCTTTTTACCTTTTGTTCCTACTTTCTTGCTTTCTTCTTGTCTGGCTGGTCCCTGGTTTCTCCTGTTACATCCTCTTCTTTTTTTCCTCCTCCTACTTATTCTCCTGGACCAGAAGTTCCACCTAACCTAACTCTCTCACTATTGGCTGTTCAGCTTTTTATTAGACCAATCAGATGCCTTAGGCAGGCAAGGTAAAACACATCTTTACATAATTAAGCAAATGCAACACATCTTTACCTAGTTAAACAAATATCCCGAAGCATAAACAATTGCCACACATCTTTGCATAGTTAAACAAATATTCTGCAACATGCATCATTTCCTTCATCCACATAATTCCTCCCAACACATGAGGGCCCACAGATGTGACTGTGTTCCACTTTGACTGAAGGTCAGAGAGTCTGTTCTTGTTTTTGCTCTTTCAAAGTTATGACAGCAGGTATGGCTAGAGACCCTGACCTAGGGTGTGGTTACTTGGTGTTTTGGGTATTAAGATGACCCATAGAGGTAGATCCACTCCACCCAGACCAAAGGTGAATTCAAGTCTATTCCTGCTCCTTCATTTTAAAATAGGAAGTTAGACATAGGGAGTGGCTGCCTCCAGGATACTTGGTCTAGGGTGTGTTCACTGCATATCCTGCCCAAAACATCAAATGCTTTACTCAGGAAATAAGGTCTTGAGGTCTCAAGTATTGAAGCAAGTAACTGTTCTGGTTGTCCTTTGGGTCATGTTAGAGCAGTCTTTTGCCTTCTGTCCTCCCATTTGTATTAGTGTACAAAGGCATATGAAAATTAAATGCAGGCAAATTCAGTATCCAGTATTCACTGAGTTGCCCTCCCTGTACTATCCTATGTCTCTGTGTTTCTTTCATATCTCTGTTTCTCCTACCTAACATTTCCAAACCACATGACCCTACCCTGCAATGTACAAACTCATCATGGCTGGATGGTGACAGAAGTTACCCCCAAAATGTGGCTTATGACACCTGCGTCTTCCTGCCTCACTACAGATGTCTAGACAGAGAGAAGGGAATATGGAGAAAACAGATTGGTTCTATATTCAGATCAGAAGATAAGTCCCTTTCCCACCTGGGACTCCCACTTGCATTTCCCTGTTGCAGGGTGGGCAAGTGAAATTCCCTAACACACCACACTGTAGATGAGACAGCCTCTGTGAGTTTTAACCCTGAGCTTGTCAGTTTGGAACAAGGACTCTGGGTCAGATGTCCTGAGGCTGGTGTGAGCCTGAGGACTGGGGTCTATGTCCAGGCTGGAGGTGCGGGGGAGGGTTGCTTAGCTTCTTCATCTTACTTGGGGAAGGCTGCTGCAGGGCAGAAGGAGGATGAGAAGATGCAATGCGAACGCCAGGTGCATGCCGCATATGGTGTAGAAAACTGCAAATAGCGAGGCTTTTCTTATTAGGATATTTACCAGTGAAGTCACATGTAGGCATACAGTTCAGCATACCACACCGCTATGCAGCTGCCACCCACAGTTTGAGAAGATTTTATCACCCACAGAAATCTCTACCCATTGACAGCTACTCCCCTGCCCTGCCCTTCTAGTCCCTGGGAACCTCAAATACGCTTCTGTCTCTGTGACTTTAACCCTTCTGGGAATCTGTCATAGTCACGTAGCTTATGTCCCCTTCGTGTCTGGCTTCTTGCATCCAGAAATCACATTGAGGTTCGTTGTCGTTGCAGTGTATGGTGATGCTTCATTTATTTTATGGCTAAGCGTTAGCCCATCTTACGGCCGTGCAGCATTTCTTTTCTATGGATGGTGGTTTATATTCTAAACTCTCACCCAGAGTCTCATCATTACACTGGCGAATGGAGGAGGTGAAGCAGGGATGTGCCAGGTGATGAAGTGGAGGTAGGCTCCGAAGACCTCCAGATCCTATGAGCACTTGGACCAGAAGGAGCTGAGCTCTGGCCCACTCAGGATGGACTTGAGTGCCTCTTGGACTGGCCTAAGGTGGCTGCTTTCACGAAGGATGACATCAGGAGCCATGACCTGACAAGTGAGTGTGAGTGACAGCAGGGAACTGTCACAGCAGAGAGCTAGGCATCCGGGTGGCTTGAGCATGTGTGAGGTCCTGGGACAGAACCGGAACTGCCATTGGGAATGGAGAGATCGGCAATGTTGGAGAGGCCAGGATCACAGTGGGTAAGAAAAGGACTGGATGTTTGTGTCTTAGGACTTCTATGTAGAAACCTATCCCTGGATGAATAGGAATGGTCCTAGGGGGTAGAATCTTCGGAAGATGACTAAGACATGAAGGTGGCTCCTAATGAGTGGAACCAGTGCTCCTCCCAGGGGTGAGGACACCAGAGGCCTCCTGTTTTCACCAGATGAGGATGTGGCAAGATGGAGCTACCTATGAGGCAGAACAAGGGTACCATCTCTGCCAGTGCCATGCTTCTGCTCCATCCCTCCAGAACTGAGAGTAGTTAGTTTCTGTGGTGTATAAACCATTCCACCTACGGTGCTTTGTTATACCAACCTGAACATGCTGGGACCCAGGACAGTCAAGTGGAGCGATGGGCTCACGAGATCTTTTGAGCACATTCTCCTGTCTTAACCAGCCCTTTCTGCACTGGAGCCACCTGGTTCTTCTTCTTCCTGGGTTGCCTGACTTTCCTCTCGACTTAATGATCCAACGTTATCCCCACTCTTGCTGTCTATTTGGCTTGCTTTACAATTGACTTTCACTCTCGGAATTGTTCTCCTAGAATGCCCCTTCTGGCCTGTCCCCATAAAACCTCCCCTGCAAAGCTCAAGTGGCATTTCTTCTATGAGTTCCCGTAGGTCCCAGAGCCTCTCCTGTTGCAGCTCTGGGCAATACTTGTATGTTTCCGAGTGAGTGACCACACTCACATAGCATCATCTGAATGTGTTTGTGAATGAATGAGCTGACGGAGGTAACAGTTCAAGTGAGGCGGCCCTGGGATTGCTTTCCTACCTTGGAATAGAGCCTTTGTGGAGAAGGGAAGCCTCCCACGTTGGAGGAGCTCCAGGAGCAGTCTGTTCAACCACTTAATATAATGTGCTGCGAGGATTGAGTCCACCAGGGAAATGGCCTCTGCTATCTCGTGCAGCTCAGGCCGTCTATGATTTGATGACTCAAGGAACTGTACCTTGCCCTCTGCCTGGGCCATTTCTCATGCCAGCAGAAATCCTACCGTGGCCCAGGTGTGACCCGGATGCTGATGCAGGCATCTTCAATCTCACAGGTGCTGCTCTTTATAGAATTTAATCTCGTAATGCAATGCCCATGTGGCCTTTTCATTAATCACCCCGTTCATAGCAGGTGCCTGGAGAGGGAGGCCAGGGGAACACGAGAAAGGCGGGGGTTGGGGTGTTCTAATATCTTAGGTAGCATGCCAGGGGCCAGAAGAGGACAAGAACAGGATGTAGCAGGGCAAGAAGAATGGAAGAGCCAAAGGGGCTAAAGATGAAATCATGGGCAGACGATGGATTGGAGGAAGATACCCACAATCCCCCTCTGTGTCGAAAGCAGAGTCAGCTCAAAGCCTGTGACTGCAAATGTTTCATCTGCCTCCTCATCCTTGCTCTTCCCCAAAGCAGCAAA
This sequence comes from Microtus pennsylvanicus, assembly GCF_037038515.1. Classification (NCBI taxonomy): domain Eukaryota; kingdom Metazoa; phylum Chordata; class Mammalia; order Rodentia; family Cricetidae; genus Microtus; species Microtus pennsylvanicus. Next base: position 92,698,186 of record NC_134581.1, on the reverse strand, counting down.
CTCTCCCGACTTCCTCTAGAGAAATGGGATTAAAAAAAATCCCACACCTGAATACTGGTCTTCCAACTCCTTGCACATAAGACAGGGAACTAGGGGATGGAGAGATGGCTCATCAGTTAAGAGGCTGCTTGTCCAAAGGACCTGGGTTCGCTTCCCAGTACCCACATGGTGGCTCACAACTAACTGTAACTACAGTGCCAGGGGATCTGAAACCCTTTCTTCTGTCCTCCTGGTACATGGTACGCAGCCATACATGCAGGCTAAACACTCATTACATAACAATAGCAACAACAATAATAATACTAATAATATAAATGGTGGGAAAATATCAGAGGAGAGACCGAGGTACCTAGAAGTCATATGACTTGCCGAGTCGTGGACTCCATCCTGCTGAGCTCTTCAGCACTGCTCTGGGCTGTTTGGAGCAGTGGCTCTGAGAAGAAGTAAAGGGACCTTGAAAAGATGCGATCCAGTGGAAGAGCGTTGGGTGTCTTCCTGACTATCGTCCTGGGCTGGTGATGAGGGAGGTTTCCTCTCATAAGCAACCCTACCATGGCCTGACACCATCACCATCCAGAGTGATGTCGCCATCTATCCAGTACCTGAGTTTCCCCTCTCTACTTCATAAACAGCCTGTGTCAGGTGTTTCATTACACTAGCACAAAGCTGACTATATACAGACATCTCAAGCTATAGTCAAGGGGCAAAGAGACATTTGAGGAGGGTGTGGTTAGTGTGGGAGGCGCATGAGCAGGACGAGGGAGAAGAAGACGTTGCAAATGGGTCTCAGGATATCATTACTCATTTTACTTTCCTGCCAGGCTCCCAGAGCCCATTTGGATTTGTTCTTCAGCACAACTTTCCCTTAACTTTAGTTTCTTTCTGGAAAGTTGTTTGCTGATTCCCAGGGAGTGGAGCCTGACAACAGGGGCTATTCTTTTGGAGGCCCTTTTATTCTGGAAACTATGAAGTGCATTCCACAAGCTATTTTGTTTTCCCTTTCCACTTCCTCTTGGTATTTTTTTTCTCCATGCAAGACATGCAAAGGCCCCTTTCATCTGGGAGCTGTCCCTACCCATGGCAGCTCACCTATGCATTCACTCTGGTGTTAGCTGTGGTCTTTCTTTCTCTCCTCCTCCCTTTGGGCAACGGCAATTGAGAAATGTAGTGAAAGACAGGACTGTGTGCAGACACAAACTCATGAAAAGGAGCACATGGAATGTAACAAATTAAATGCCACCCAGCAAGGGTTGGGGACTGAGAGCTGAGAGAGAGAGGGATAAAACGCAGATCAAACAAAGCAAAGCCAGCAAGTGGGGGGAGCGTGCTTGGCAGAGGTTTCTGGGAATAGAGGCATGGCATGCCGGAGATGTAATTAAGCCCTCCTGAAGGCCCTCTGCCTTGTCCTAGTGGGCCTTGCCAAGTCCCGTGTCCTCTCTTAGCTGCCCCAGTACTTTATCCTCTGGCGGGTGGTGGGGGGACGAAGAGGGGACTGGTTAATTAGAAGAAATCTCTTTCAGACAGTGTGCCCGCTCAGTGGGGAGTGTGGAGCCTGTGTAAGGATAAAGATGTTCACTGTCCACAGCGTCGGCTGTCACTACCCCGCATGCCATACCTCACCCCCTGCAGATCCTGTTCCAGGTATCTGGGTGCCTCAAGTCCACGCAAGGCCCACACAGCCTTTCTGTTCCATTTCTTGCAGAAACCTCCATCCACTTCTTGGAGTGCTTTTTGGAGGGACTGGAAACAAGACCTTCTGTAGCTTGGTTTCTTTGTTAGAAAGTAAGGCGTGATGCCCCAGGGGGCAGTTGCAGTAAATGGACAAAGGGTTGGGTCTTTCCAACCCCTGGGGCTTCTGATGGAGACTGAACATTTCCTAGGCGCTGTCGAGCACGTCAGGAGGGAGTGACAGCTCGGGGTGGGGGGTGGGGTAGTCCCTCCCATTCAGTGCCATCAGCTCTTCTGTCTCTTCCCATCTGTTTCTTCGCTTGTCTGTGGCTAAGGCAGACAGTTAGGGTTCCCTCCCTTTTAGGACAAATGCATCATCTGGGGTGCTTAGCAGGGGGCTCCCCACATTGTTCAGCTCATTAAAGGAAGCCTTGCCTTCAAGTGGCACAGGTAATGAAGCATTGCAGGGTGCCTGCCAACTCTAATAAGAAGGACTGAACTGAGAGGGAGAATTTACCTGGTAGGATTAGTTCACTCTGCCCCAAGATGCTTGGGCTCACCTCTTAGGCCCCGTGCCGGGAATCTTAAACAGACTTTTCTCTCTGGAGGGCACTGGCTGGGGAGGTGCTGGGCAGAGCTCAGAAAGACAAGTGAGGCTGCAGAGGGCAGTCCATAGCTGGAACCTATGGCCCAGCTCTCTGCTGCAATGGATGGAGTGGCCAGCTTTCCTCCAGGCTGTGTGTCAGAATGCGAGGCTGCTGACCCCTCAGTGCTAATGGTCCCTTAAATTGCTTGGGTACGTTACCAGCTAACACGCAAAGGAACATGTGTAAGAGGAGACCCTGGAGAGCAGGCACCTCCGAAACTTTGCAGCTTATCAAAATCCATGTCAAAGTTTCAATGATAGTCTTGAAAAGACTGTCCCAGCAGGAACTTCAGGAAATAGAAGTCAGAGTGGGGAGGTCAGTCAGAGTGCTGATGCTGGCAGCGCTCACACCTAGAGACCTACTGAAGGAGACTCTATAGAGGAAACAGCAGGGACTGAACCACAGTGTGTGTTACTTTCCTGTTGCTGTAATAAAATGCCTTGCAGGAAAGATTCCAGGGAAGGAAGGCTGACTTTGGATCATGGTTTCAGAGGGATCTCGTTCAATCATGGTGGTGAAGACTGTAGGCTGCTCATAGAGCCATGACCCAAAAAGCTGAAGATACAGGCAGGAATCAAGGGCAGGTGTAACATTCCAAAGCCTTTCCATCGTCATCCTTCCCCCCCCTCCCATTAGGCTCCATTGCTAATAGCTCTTTAGCCTTCAAAATAGTGACACAAGCTGAGAACCAAGCACTGAAAACAAGAGCCCATGGGGTAGTTGCAGGTTCAAGCCATACAGAGGACACATAGAAACTGGTTTAAGGCAAGCGGATGAGTCTGGCTTCAGAATTTCTTAGCCCCAGCCCCACTTCTGCACCTTCTGTTCCCACAGAAGTAGCAAGAAAGAAGCTATGGGAACCTCACACCACCCAGGTTCTATACTAGGGCAAACTCTTTTGTGGGAAAGTTGGGAAATTTTCCATGGCTCCCTGCCTGATGTCTCTACCCTCTGTTAACCCCACTTGCTCCAGACTGCAGTTCCCTCCTTCCTAGAAGGTTATGCATTCCTACTTGGAGACTAGCAAAATGCCAGACAAACTGGTGGGTTTCTCAATGCTAAATACAGATGGCGATATTTATAAGGGAACAAAGCCTTGCCACAGGATGTTGCCAAAGCCCTGTTTCCAGAGACAGTACTGTAAGACAACCCAGGGCAGGAAAGTCTAAGTGCAACATATTGTAGCCTTCCTGAAAGAATACCAGCTGCCTCCCCAATGCTGGGGTGGTGCCCTTTATGAGAATCTTTTACTTATCAAGCAAGGAGCTGCTGTTGTCTGCTAGCATGTGGCCATGCCTTCCCAGAAATTCTGTAGTCAATGTGGAAAAGAAACATGTTTCTACAAAGCGTGCATCCATTGCTTCCGAGCAGCTAAGTCTTCGCTGCTTCTAGGAGACACGTGCCCGCAAGTCTGTCTACCTTCCAAGCCCCAGCAGGCTCACTCCCTTCCACCATTAGCCACATGCTTTGCTTGAGAGGGGGCGGGACCAGCACCAGGGTCTCGTGTGCAGTGATCCCTACATCCTTTGATTCCCACATGGGCTGTGTAGGGGAGCTGGAGAGGCAATGCAGGCAATACTTATATTCCATAAGTGAAGAAAAGGGGCCAGGGAAATGAAAAGATTTTGAGGTCCACACAGCATATTTGCATTATGCATCTCTCCCTCTGTCACTCCTAAGCTGTAGGAAGACCAGTTGCTTCATTCTGGTTTGGTTCTGATTCTGGAACTTCATGTCTATCACTCTCTCTGTGTACCTACCTTCGAAACACATTGCTTTTTGGGAGGCAGAGGCAGGCAATCCTTGAACTCACTGAGATCCACCTGCCAGATTGTTACACAGAGAAACCCTGTCTTTGGAAAAACTAAATGTGTATATATCTATATAAATATAGATAGATAGTTTGCTTTATTGAGATTATAATATACTTAAATCATTTCCCTCATTCCTTTTCCTCCATCTAAACTTTCTTTTTTTTTTCAAATTTATGGCTTTTTTAGTTAATCAGTGTTGCATACATAATAGGTATGCGTGTGTATGTGTATATATGCTATACAATAGGCATGTTTACATGGGCAGGGGAAAGCTCAGGAGGCTTCACCCCCACACAAAGAACCACAGGCAACTAAGGAATGCTGAGAGCAGGAGAAATATTCTTCCCCAGGGAGGAGCACGGGAACTGATTATCTGATACGAAACAGTCAGCCCCGAAAACATCCATAAGGGGAACATTATTCAAAACGTACCCAGATTTCCTTCAACTTCCTGGACCTGTCAAAGTGTAGCTGCAAACTCCTTCCAGAGCCTTTTCAATTGCTCCATTCCTCAGTCTTCCTGAACCTGAAGGGCACTGCTTGCTGCTTCATTATGTTCCATTATGGTGTCTTCCAATTGTCTAACCTGCGCCATCATTTTCCTCAGCCCAGTCAGTTTATAAATTTCATATGGGTGGATGCTTCATGAATCTTTGATGGTACCCAACCCCGTGCTAAGCCCTGAGTCTCAAACTTTCTGCTGGAAATGTTCATGGAGAAAGCTGATGGCATTTATTCTCCTAAGGGAATTAGCAACAATGACCCTGTTTAGCATGTCTCAATGTGTTTGCTTTCCCCCATGTTATTAGTATAAAGTCAGAAGTATCTGGCTTGGAAAATGTATCCAGCTGTTCAGAGCAGCTGGAAGCCAAGGAAAGTTTATTTTGGGATGAGTTATTTCTTGCTTCTTAGGCCCTTTCACATATTGTCTGGGATGGCAGTGTTTGATGGAGAGGGCTCTCCCCACTTCCACGAGCCTAAAGGGGCAAAAATGCCCCAGGCAAAGACCAAGGATGGGCTAAGAAACATGGGAAGCAAGAACTCTTGGTTTTGGTGGACAGATGTTTGAGCAAGTTGCTTTGTCTTCGTTGCTGCTTCTGTACAACAGCTGTTCTCAGGGCAGATGGGGACAGCCGATAGCCACAGAGATGGTAGCTCATGGTCTTCTGTCCTCCCTGTCTGCATTTGTAGTTCTACACACAAGTTTACTTACTGCATGCTAATTCTGTCTGATGACACAGTCTCCATGGGGGCATAGAAAAACATTTACATAAATAAATGGGGTCATTGTAGCTTGACAGTTGCTTGCAGGAAAAATAAACTAGTAATGGCAATGGTTGAGGGGAAAAAGCATGGTTGCCAAGGTACCTGCTTTAGGGCAAGGTGTTCAGGGAAGACAACTGGAGAACCAGGAGAGACCTGTTGAAAATCCAGATCAGTCAAGAGGCAGGAAAAGGTGTGTGGTCCATACGGCAATGTTTCAGAGACATATTTGGGGATAAGAAAAGAGTTAAGGAACACTCTAAGGTGATGCTGAAGGAGAGTAAACTAGAAGCTATTTCCATTATCCAGAGAGTACTGTGTTCTGGTTTGGAGGTCAGAGAGGTAAAGAGGATCGATGGATACTGATTTGGGGGCTTGAGCTGTGGGCATGACTGAAAGTAGAGAGGTTCAGAATATTTGTTCAATTATGTAGAGATGTGCTGTATTTGTTTATGTTGCAGAATATTGAACTATGGAAATATGTATTGCATTTGTTTAATAATGTTAAGATTGTTGCTGTTTTACCTTGTCTACCTAAGGCGCCTGATTGGTCTAATAAAAAGCTGAATCGCCAACAGCAAGGGAGGAGGTTTGGTGACTTCTGATTGGTGATGGTAAGTAGGCAAGGAAAGGAAAGAAGAAAGAAAAGGATATAACGGCAAGATTCTGGGGCCAGCCAGCCAGACATAGAGGAAGCAGGAAAGCAGAACATATAAAATGAAAGAATGGTGAAACATCCTGAGGCAAAATGTGGATGACTAGAAGCAGGTTAAGCTAAAATGTAGATGACTAGAAACAGGTTAAGCTAAAATGTGGATGACTAGAAGCAGGTTAAGCTAAAATGTGGATGACTAGAAGCAGGTTAAGCTAAAATGTAGATGACTAGAAGCAGGTTAAGCTAAAATGTAGATGACTAGAAGCAGGTTAAGCTAAGTTGAAAGAGCTAGTGGAACAAGTCTAAGGTGAGGCCAAACATTTGTAATTAACAGTAAGTCTCTGTGTCTTTTTTTGGGAGCTGGTTGGTGACACGCACACACACACACACACACACACACACACGCACGCACGCACGCACGCACGCACGCACACACGCACGCACGCACACTTGCCAACTACAGGACAGTGGCCAAGTTTATGAGAAATAAGAAGCATCAGAAGGAATCAGGGCGAAAGGAAGAAATACTGAGAACATAATTAGGTGGTGAGCTAACGTGCATGTGTATCTCTCTCTCTCTCTTTGTGTGTGTGTATACATGTGTGCATGTGTGCGTGTGTGTCGGGCCGAGGGTCACATAAATTAATAGTGCTAGTCAGAATGTATGGCTTTCAAACAGATAACAACACCTCTCAGTTTCATCCTCAGCTCCTTGCGCATTAATTATATGCACACTTATTATTCGCTGCTTTGGATAATGTGCATGCAGCAAGAACCTAAGCAGAAGAAACTTTTCTCACTCACGAAATCTAGAAGATAGCTAACACCTAAGGTGAATAGATGGGCAGTATTCTCTGGAGGGCAGTAGCACCTTTGACAATAGCAAGCCCAACAGAGCCTTGAAGTTTCAGATAGACTCTCTAAGTGGGGCTTACTAGATGGTGGGATTTAGACGAACGCTTGAGGAATATGAGTGGGGTGTGAAAGAGTGCCTTCTGGCAGGACAAACCGAGTCCACAGGTCTGTAGACTACATGCTTGCTATAGCTCAGGAGGGTCTATGGCTAATGTTAACAGAGAAGTGTGACTGAGGCTCAGCAGGGAGCTCTGCAGGGATGGCGGAAGGGCAGACTGTGTGGGCCTGAGGCGCCAGAGCCAGGCTTTGCGACATTCTCAGACTGAATTGGAGACTTCATGTCTTGCAAGTAGAGAGGTAAAATAATGTATCCAATTTAACATTGCTCTTTTATCTGTGCTGTAGAGATGAAGAAATGAGTGCAGGGCAGCAAGCAGGATGAGCAATTGCTGAAATAATTCCAGTGTGGGACTGGGATTATTCTGGCCAAAGCCCTGACATAGTAAATGTACTAGTTACTTTTTCTTGTTGGTATGGTGAAATATGTGAAAAGACCAAATAAGGCAGGGATGGCTTATTTTGGCTCAGTTTGAGGGACCAGTCCATCACGGCAGAGAAGCATGGTGGTTGGAGCACAGGCAGCTGGTCACATTGCATCCACAGTTAGGGAGCTCAACCAAAGCTTTTTCTTCATATTCAGTTGTTGCAAGGAGCTGCTTGTTCGTCCCGGCCGCCCAGAACCAAAATAATCACTCAGAGACCATATTAATTAAATCACTGCTTGGCCTATTAGCTCTAGCTTCTTATTGGCTAACTCTTATATCTTAAGTTAACCCATTTCTATTAGCCTATGTATGAGGCTGTGGCTTACCAGGTAATATTCCCAGCATCTGTCTCAGGTGGCCCCATGGCTTCTCCCTAAGTCTACCTCCTTTCTCCCAGCATGCCATTTAGTTTTCCCTGCCTACCTAAGTTCTGCCCTATCGACAGGCCGAGGCAGCATCTTTACTCATTAACCAATGAAAGCAACACATAGACAGAAGGACCGCCCACACCATTCAGTCTCAGATCCCAGTTTATTGGAAGATGACACTCATATTCAGGGTGAGACCTTCTCAGTTAAACCTCTCTAGAAATTCCTTCATACAAACACTGACATGTGTTTTCTAAGTGGTTCTAAACACTGTCTGTTGATAATGAAGATTAACCACCAAAAGTCTATTCCTTGCCAGCTTGACACCCAAATTCATCATAAAATTCTATCTCTGACCCTTAAAGTCTCATTGTCATCCATCTTGTAGCACAAAAAGCCTTCAGTACATCTCTAAAAACCCTACAGTTGTTAATAGTTGAAGCATCATTCAAAAGTCCCGAATTCAAGCTCCCTTCCAAGACTCAAGACAATTTATTTTTTCCTGGAATATGATTTTTTAAAATTAAAATATGATTATATAATTATTCCCATTGTCTTTTTTTCCTCCAGCTTCCTCATTATCTACCCTTCCTCTCATATTGTTGAGCTCATTTTTCTTTGGAAATATCTGTCTATGCTGAGTCTGGTTAGTGTTGCTTGTATGTAGTGTGGATATGACTTCAGGACTGACCACTTTTTATTGGATAGCCAATTTAGGAACTCATTCCCAGGGAAAGGATACCCGTGTTACTAATAGCATGTTTTAGTTGCCTATAGTTCCTTGTCTAAGATTAAGGCTCTGTGTTATTTCCTCCTCCATATTAGTATGCCTATTGTTTTGGACTTGTTTGGGTCTTATTTAGGCAGCCATGTTGTTGAGGTATCATAGGTGAAGTTTCCATGATATTTCTAGAATATACAGTCTCACAGCAGATTTCCTGGTCTTCTGGCTCTTACAATCTTTCCACCCACTCTTCCACAAATTTTTCATGAGCATGGGTGCAGGAATTGTGTTGTAGGTGTATCTTTTGGGACTGGGCAATCCATGATCAGTTGATCTCTGCATTAAGATCATTTGTGGGTTTCTGCGATAGTTTCCTTTTGCTGCAAAAAGAAGCCTCTTTGGTGAGGGTTGAGAGCTCTACTTACCTAGAGTGGGCATAAATGTAAGTTTTAGAACACTGTTAAGAATTATATTGTGTTTGCTAAAGTGGCGGTTGTGGTTCTCTTCTAAACAAAGACATCACCAGGATTGGCTGGTGGTTTTTCAGTACCAGACATGATTTCCTTTCTCTTGAGTCCTTAAGCCTAGTTAGATAGCTGTTGGTTAGCACCAAGATATGATTGTCACTATTACAGCTTTAGAACTATCTTTCCATGTTCTTGCTGTGGTTTATAGGGTTTCAGCTGGGTAGGACCATTGGTTGCTTCTCTCCTTTAGCAGCTTACATAGGACCTCTGAGACTAGCAAAGTTAGTTCTCAAGGAGGAGGGCTTCATGCTAGACATAGCTTGAATCCTCCAGCATCTGTATCTGAAGTACATTGTGTCAAGAATCTCTTAAATGTGAGTCCATATGAAATACAAATTAAACTACATGCTTGCGAGAAATAATGAAATAAAAGAAACATTCTCACTCCAAAAGAGGAGAATGGAGGCAAAGCAAGGAAACACTAGGCTACCACAAGACTAATAACCGGCATTGCAACACCAAATGCACAGCTCCATATCCAACACCTGGGGCTCATGATGACATCATCTGTGCTTCCAACAACTCAGAAAGGCATTTTTTCCCCAGCTCTACTTCTGCAGCACAAATGACCTTTACCTTGGATAAGCTTTACTTCATTGCTCATCGTTTTCCTCCGAAGATTCCCATGGTCCTATCATCTCCAACACCCTTGGGTTTCTCCATTGATATTTAAGCTTTGCCTTCTCATGTATTGCTCTCCCATGAATCGCTTACAGAAAATCCGACCCTGCCACACATTGTCCGGCCTCCATAGCATCCTGGAACCTTTTTGCAAGCCACTGTGACTCTTTCACTTTTACATTTCATCATGTGAATGACATTCCCAAGGTCAGCAGTATCTGGTAAGCTTGGCTGTATTCTTGGCACCCTTTACCCAAAGTTGTCCTCTGTGTGCTTTGATGGTTCAACTTTGGAAAACACGTTCTTAGGAATTTTTAGAACAAGGAATTTCTTCCGTGAAATTTTTGGTCTAGGCTCTTTCTTTTCAACTGAATTCAAATTTCCATAGGTTGAAACTGGGTTTTGTGGGTTTTTTTCTTTTATCTCCTTGGTGCAGAACCCGAGGTTTCCATTTAAGACACTAATATCTTTCAAAGTTATAGCTGTTCTGGGCTGATAAGATGACTCAGAAGGTAAACTGAGTTCAATCCGTGGTGGAAAGAAGAAACAGATTCCAGAAGGTTGTCGCTTGACCTCCACATGCATGTTATGGTACATGAGTCACCTCCCCAAAATTTAAATTTATATTTATATATACATGATTTTTAAAAAGTTTAGAAGGCAGGGCTGCTTCCTCTCTACCTGCTCTGCCTGCAGCTAAAACTCCTTTACACTCATTTTCTTGCCAAGCTGCACATTTGAAAAGTACCTTCCTGGTTTGAATTCTCATTATAAACCTCAATAAGCACAGTGAGCAGTCTCCATGCCACAGCCTGAATGTTATGCTATCTTGAAATTGCCTCTACCAAACAGTTTAGTCCATTGCTTTCCAATTTGACCTTATTCAAATGACCAGAGAGAGATGGAACCAGCCAGATGGGTTTGCCAAAACGGAACATGAAGGCCTCTAGTCTAGTGCCCTGTAGAGTCCTGTTCCCCTGGATCTTTGTGAGCATTATTTTTACTCTGCCTTTTTGTCTGGTCTTCCATGCTTCCCCACAAGATGGCCATTAAGTTCCTTACTGTATTCTAGGGTCTCCCTAGCCCATAGGTCCAGATTCTTCCAACTTCTTCCAAACCACACAAGTAGTCAGAGCAACAAGCTCCACTCTCAATGACACTTTTGTGTATTCATTACTTGTCCCATTGCTATGACAATCCTTCCTTGAGGAAAGAAGAGTTTATTTTGGCTCATGGTTTGAGAGTACCGCCCATTACGGCAGGAAAGGAATGGTAGTGGGATTGTGAGGCAGATGGTCACATCAATTATGTCAATAGTCAGAAGATAGATGATAGATAGATAGATAGATAGATAGATAGATAGATAGATAGCTCTAAGGTTAATGTCCTTCTTCTTTTCTTGTATCTTTGCTCAGTCTGGGACCACAGCCCACGTGAGAGTGCCCTTATTCACCGTGGGTCTTTTTTCCTGGATTATGCTTCTCTGAAAACACTGAGGAAAAGTGTGTTTCCTAGGCAGGTAAGTTTAAATCCAGGGTAGTTAGTGATCATTAGCCACCACAACACGATTCCACACATACTGTTAACATGATCCTGATGATAGTGTTTACTAATGAGCTGGACATGAGAACAAGAAAAGGAGGAATGCCAGGGTCTTTCCAGTGTTTTTAGCCCCATGACTGAAAAACTTCAGTTGTATTAACTCATACTTGTAAGAACATAGGACAAGTTGGAGTTATATGGCAGGAGCTTGCCTTTAAGCACAGTGTAAATTAAGTGTGTGGTAAAGACTGGGCTAGGAATACAAAATACAGAGTCTAATAAAAGTATAAAGATGATATTGGAAATCAGAGATAAATGGTGAAACTCAGGAATTGGGGGTACTGTAGATCTATGCTCAGGGTTTGGAGGCAAGGTAAGAGAAAAATCAAGAAGAAATGAGAAGGGATGGTGAAAATGTTAGGTGTGTGATCCAGGAAGCGATACTAAGGGAAGTATTGAAACAGGCGGCAAGCTATCAGCCCTGTAAAATACCGACGATCAAGGACTGACAACTGCCTTGGATCTTGGACATGTCGGTGGCACTGGTAACCATAAAGGGCAGAGTTGTAAGAATAAAAACCACAGCGGAAGATTTCAAGAGAGAGCGTGAGATCATAGATATAAACCTTCTTCCTGGGAAAGAGAGAAGTGGGGATAGCGGCTGCTGAAGCATGAGTGAGAGGGGTTTCTTAATAGGAAAACCAAAGTGTGTTTGTATATCGCTGGAAAAGGCTGAGCAGAGTGAGAAAAATTGGTGCTGTAAGAGAAAAGAGAGAAAATTGCTAGTGTTGTCCTTGAACAGATGAGAAAGGATAGGTTTAATGGACAGGTGGAAGGGCTGGCTCTCACGCAGAGAGATAGAGGAGGAGGACCTATTACAGATGTAAATATTAGAAGGCACATAGATACATGCGGTAGTGGGAGTGTTTGTTTTCATGGTGCTAACTTTTTTCAATCAAACAAAGTCATCAGCTGTGAGGGAGGACTGGTGAACAGAAATTTCATATGAATGAGGTATAGCTTTACCGTGTAGTGAAGCTTCAGAGTATGTGTGCAAAAGCACTAAGTTATGAATGCAGACAACATCAAGGTTTCCTTGAATAGGCCGATTGTGAATGAAAATAAATCAGCATGGCTGGGGGCTTTGCTTAAATGTGTTTCACTGGATAAGGTCTGACCCAGGAGGACAAAACTAGAATGTGGCTGAGCTGAGTGGAGGAGAACACATGGAAGTAGAGAGAATGAGGGCACGAGGGTAGAAGGGAGGGTGTGCCACTGTGACTGGCAGGAATTTGACCTATAAGAGCGGGAAGAAGAGGTAGGAGCAGGCTAGGGAGCCAGTGTCCTGGGGGTCAGTTTCAGGAAGCAGTGATAGTGAAATTGGGCCGCTTGAAAGAGAAGACTTGAAATAGAGGTGTAGCAATAAGAATATGAGCCCCTTGATATCTTGGCAGGGACCTTAGCGGCAAGGTCAAAGGTCCTGCCATGAGGATGGTTGGGGAGGTCAGGAGTAGGAATGCCTCACAGATGAGTCTTGAGATCAGGGTGTGATGGATCCTATCGACTTTCAATTTGACAGGATTTAGAATTATTGGAAGACAAATCTCTGAGAATGTCTGACAGAGTTTCTAGATTGGGTCATCTGAGGTGAGGTGACTTATAACAAATAAAGATGGCACAGTTAAACATTTTGGGAAGCTCCATGTTGAATATTACATGTTCCCAGGGAACTTGGGACTCCCTTTCATGGGGTTTTAGTCTCATTAATAAAATAATTTAAAAGCAGACACATAAAGCACCTCAAAGACAAATAACAGGGCAGAGAGAAAAATAACAGGGCAGGCAAGAGGTGATTCTTGACAGCTGTCCAAAGGAAGAATTGAGAAGGTCATCCCTGAAGAGAGGCAGGCTCAGTAAGCATGAAGCCCCACGGCAGACAAGGAGCTGCATGGAAGAAGCAGTGGGGGTTCAGAGAATACTGGAGAAAGCCCAGAGTGTCCGGGAAAACATCCCAAGCTTTAGGAAAAAATGACAGAGAATAGAGAAACAAAACGATACATACTTTGGAAAAGCAAGAAAGCTGCAGGGCAACATATTGGAAGCTCTCCTAGAGGCTGTATGGCAGAGGAAGGGGGCTGAGAGGGAAAATTATATCATCTCATTAAGGGGGTAATTACTCCTCCCATCCTGATAACATGGGTTTTGGTGAATCAGCCTTCCTGAGGGGAAGTCTTGGCCAGATGATTGACAGGCTCAGTTGGATTAACTCTTAAGGGAGGAGACCACAGTCTGTAAGGTTTCCAGCTTTGGAGCAGATCAAAATTTAATGTGGGGGCCAGATTTGTAAATTCCATTCCTTAGACAAGGAAGAAATAACTTCATCTTAAAGGACCTCAACAGAGCCCCCATCTTTCAGTGACCTCAGTGTTCTCAGGATCTAGATCCTCAAGACTATTGTAACATTCTCCCTCAGGAGCTCAGCCTTAAATCATAGGAGCCCTGCTAAAGTTGGGGACTAGATATAACTCCTTTCCAGGACAAAAATCCAGAGATCCAATTCCAAAGTCATCCATGAGACGAAATCAGCATCCAGAATGGAGTTCCAGGCAGACGCTGTGGGGAAAGAAATAAGGAGTTAGATCCCTTCTAGCGTCCCTGACAGAATCAAGGCTATTTCTGGGTCCCTATCCCTAAACCCACCGAACATGGTTCATCTCCTGTCATCAGCACCATTCCATAGGCTGGGATCCCAGGCCAAACAAGCAAACAGCACTAGCATTCATCTTTGTCTTCTTCCTATGGGTGCAATGTGACCAGCTGTCTCACACTCCTGCCGCCATGTGTTCCCTGCCATGATGGACTGCGCTCCCCAGCTGTGAGCCTAGACAAAGCTTTCCTGTTTTGCATTCTCTTGTCACATATTTTATCACGGCAACAAAATCTAGGGTACTGTGTATTCATTTTCTAACAGTGCTGGGGATCTACCCCAGGGCCCTTTACGTGCTATGCAAGTACTCTACTAGTGGGTTTTATCTCCGAGTCTTTGAAATCAGGGTATTTGACATGGGATCACCTGTGTTTTAGATCCCCAAAGCAGGAAAGGTCTGACTCAGCGAAGGCAGCCAGGGGTTAAGCTTTAAGGTAAGGAGCATCCAAGAACTGAATCAAGGGTGGGAGTGGCTAAGTGTTTAGTCAGATGAATTGAGGATCTAAGCATGGGACTTTCACAAAGCACAACTGAGAAGAGGAGATAACACCAAGGATGAGGGAAGATGTGTCCCAGGGGGAGCCCAGAGGCCAAAAGAGCCCTTTTCAGAAGGATCACCATAGAGACCAGACCTCCAGAATGAGATGGGTTTTAATTAAAGGCACAGTGTGGGAGTCCATTAAAAGAAGAGAGTATGGGGAAGGTATTGGGTGTTGTAAGAAGAAGAAGGAAGTTCTGAGGGTCCTGCAAAATGAAGGGACTATTTGGGGAAAGGGGTCTCACAAGGAGGGGAAGATGTGGACCTAGAAATTCCTGGTCTGAGGTCTATAGGGAAGGGGTAGGATTGGTACCAGATGATAGAAGGGAGAAGAATCAAAGCCCATAGGTGTTAGAGTGTGAGTCTGGGACTGAGGGTTGCTTGTAGTATCTGTGTCTGAGTAGAGAAAAAAACTGACCAAAGGTGCTAAAATTATTTTTGTGTATTCTATATGCCAGGCATTTAAAATCCATTTTCTATGCATTAATTCATTAAATCCTCACAACAGCTTTATGTTGTAGGCACAATTATTACCTTCCCTTAAGGAATAAGGCAAGGAAATCCAAGCAAGTTAAAGAAGAGAAACAAACAACACCCAAAGTCACACAGCTTGTTAGATCAGAGGTAGGGTTTGAACCCAGGCGGAAAGCTCCATCTGTCACCCTTCACTCTCCAGGCCTGTGAGACCCTTACTAGTCATGCGACCTTGGGAGAATTAAGTAAGTCTTCTGATGTGTGCAGGAAAGGGAGAAAGATGGGAATTAGTGATGTTGTGCCAGGCACTAGTGAGCTACACAGAAAATGAATAGGGAGGTGAGGCAGGGGCTCGCCTTTATGAAGCTAGCTAGATAAGAAACACTATTTAAATAGAGACACCGCATGCTAGGAAAGTAAAGAAAGGGAAATAAGAATTCCTGGCGATTCAGGCAGGAAAGAGCCTTTCATTCAGAAATCTGATTGGAATTTAAGGGGTTGGGAGGGGGAGCAGAGAGCTAATGCAAGAAAGCTCAGACTTTGTTTTCTGCTTAAAGGGAGCCACTCAAGGCTTAATCCCACTGAGAGTGCCAATCTCTCAGAACCCAGACCTGCTTCCTTCCTTTTTTCTTTCCTTAATTTTTTTTTCAGCCATTTTCTGAGGGGTAGGCCCTGGAGAGCAGAAAGTGGAGGCCCCGAGTAGAAACAGCCTTCTCAGCAATGCTGTGCCCTGGAAACTGAGCTGACAGGAACCAAGGTGCTTTGCAAACCATAACTGAAGGAGTTCTCTTAAAGAAATGCAGGGTGGGACAGCGACATTGGCTGGGGGGGGGGGGGGGAGCAGGTTTCAGGGCTAGCAATCTTCTGACAAGACAGTTAATTCTAGGAAGGTGGCAGTTCCCTCTAAGAGAGAGAGACACAGACGGGGACCCTTCCAAGGTGCTGTTGCTGGAAACCAGTACCGAGTTTGCAGAGACCTTAGTTGCTATGCCCTGCAGGTGGAGGAGAGATGACAGCCACCTGTCAGAACAAAACAAAATACCCTTGATACATGCCAACTCGTGTCTTTACCCAGAGAAAGAGGGCCAGGGATGCGCTCTTTGCAGCAGAGTGTCTTCACATGGCAATCCTCTGCCATGACAGCTACCGATGAAATCTTCCGCAGGGTAGAAGGAGGTAGCCTCAGGACTTGCCAGGGTTCTTTGATGTTCCAGCTCTCTCAGCTTCCCTTTCTAGCCTGGACATATGCTTGGCTCCTGTCAGGGAGCTGTTCTTGGAGGGAGAGTACGCTAGTGCTGGCCCCTTGTCAAGGACACTGGGGATGTGCTATTGGGCTTCCTGACTGTGTGTACCCACTCTTCCGCCCTCTTTCTGAGATTCTTAAGCCAAAATCCCCTGCTGATTTTTCCTCTTTCATCAGAGATCACAGGACAGGAGAGAGGAGAGCAAGCTCGCAATGAGAGGGATGCAAGGAAGACCATGGTGTCTGTTACTGGCTGGGACTACAAACTCCTGTGTTTGTTCCACCTGTGAGGGCGCCTGACCCTAATTTAAAGTCAGCAGGTTCGGCTGGATCCACTCACCCCAAGAAGTGCCCGTGTCCAGAGCATCAGGCAGGTGGCGATTTTTGCAGAGGTTCCAGCAGTTGCCCTGATGAGCCCTCTTCCAGAACGGAGGGTTGAGGGTTTTCTCAGGGGTTCTGGTTTCCTATAGGAACAACAGGCCCATTTGGTGAGTGGGAGGCGCCTCAAACTCTTGTCTTCCTTGTTCTTCACAGAAACTCCAGCAGACTTTCTCTCCCTCTGCGTACAACATGCATACTAATTGAAATCTCTCTCTGAAAAGAGGCCTTCTTCCTGACAAAGCCTTAAGACTAGATGTAGGATTTGAAAAACCCAAGATGGCATTGCCTGTAATTATAAAGTAATTGGTGTAATTGAGAGCTCAGGGTCTCATGCAAATCACCGTGTTTTTAACTTTACATCAAGGCTATTTTTATTTTTAAATTAAGAAAAGAGAAAGAATCAGAGCATTTGGATATGAATTTTGCACATTTCTCTCTGCAGGATCTTCGAGTAGCTGTGGTGGGTTGAAGATGAAACTTCTACTATTGCACGAATTCTATTTGGTCTTAATAATAAAAAACCTGAAGTCAGATATGGGGTAAATGCTGAAAGATCAGAGAAGCAGAGCAGTCACTAGAGAGACTTTTTACCTCTACTGAATATTCAGACTGAAGGGGGCAACATCCTATCTCCAGACTAAATTCCTTGAGCTCCTGTCTCCTTCAGCCATATATTCCCCTCTCTGCCCAGCCATATCCTTTCCTGTCTCCATCTCTCTAGTGCTGGGATTAAAGGTATGTGACACCCAAGTACTGGGATTAAAGGTGTGGGCCACCACTGTCTTAGAGTAGACAGGAGCTCAAGGCATTCAGCCTGAGGACATGTAGAGACAGGGTACCCCATTTAGTCTGAGGATTTCATAGAGGTAAGAACTAGCATCTGGCTGCTCTGCTTCTCTGATCTTTCAGCTTTCACCCCCTAATATCTGACTCTGGAGTTTTATTCTTAAAACCAGTTAGAAATCGTGCTACACTCTATCACTTCTGTGTATCATGGAGAAAGAGCCTAGACCTCTCTCTGCCTTGTTTTTCTTCTATAAGTCAGGAAGAATATGAGAACACACACTGCTATAAGGATTAGATAGCTTAGACAAATACAACCCTTCCTGGATGTTTCTCTTCCTTTTTAGAAGATGAGTGTAGGGAGAGGAAGGGGCTACTTGGAAGAAACGGAGGAGCCATGATTCTGTTCTGTGTGTGGAGGAGATTAGGTGGGGTTAGATGGTTAAGTGGTAGGACCTGTAAGAATGTGCTTTGAAGAGTGTCATATTGCTGAGCTCTGTGCTTAGCTCATGATCCGGCCAGCTTGGTGTTCTCTTTTTCCCAAGATCCTCTTGTAGGTCGTGCTAGCTGCTATAATTTTATTGGGCACAAATGAAGATGAAATCTACTAATATGTGACTCCCCAAAACTCTGATTAAGAGCTGTGGTGCTTCCTAATGGCTGCCTTAGCAAAAGAAAATCCACAGAGTTGATGGCAAAGATAACAGACGATAATTCTATCACAGTTCTAGAGGTCAGGTACTCAAAATGCTGCTGGGCAATGCTCCCCTTGGGGATACAAAGGAGCCATCAGCTTTTTGTCTCTTTCTGCTTCTAAGTGATGTTGCTCTAGCCTCTGCCTCTTCATTTGACCTCCAGAGTATCCGTGGTACCTTCCTCCCTGTGTTTATGACAATGTCTGTAACAGCATTTATGGCTTGCTCATATAATACAGGTTATTTCTCTCATCTCAAGATCTTTAACCCAGTGACACTGCCAAGGCCTTTTGTCCAGGTAGCACATTGTAAAGTTTAAAGTTTTAGTATTTAGTTTGTCTAAGGCAAGATAATTCAGCAGGATCTAAGTTTCCCTGGAGTCAGGTGGGCCAAGTTAGAATTCCAGCTTCATGATTTTCGAATTATGTGACATTGGGCAAGTTACTTCATATCTCTTTCATGGTCCATTTTTATCTGTAGAATGCGGGAAATAACAAAGTCTGCCCTACAGGGAAGCTTTGAGAATTAAATAACTTCATATGCATCAAAGTAACTGAGGGATGACTTTGACTCATAGTGAATCACCCACATGGTCACTAGTGTCGTACCTACTTTTCTTTTGATATCAGGTGGTTTCAGTCACTTTTCTGTGACTGTGATAAAAACATCATGGCCAAAGCATCTACGGAAAGAAGGATTTATTTGTTCTAGCAGTTCTGGAGGATCAGAGTCCATGATGGCAGAGGGACGGCATGGTGGCAGGAGCAGGAAGCTGGAGGCTCATATCCTGAACCACAAATGCCAACCATAGAGAACTAATTGGAGGTGGCATGGTCTTTGACACCTCAAAGCCTGCCCCAGCAACAAGACACACCTACTCCAGAAAAACCACACCCCCTAAACCTTCCCAAATAGCACCACTAACTATGGGCCAAGTATTCAAATATTTGAGTCTATGGGGATATTTTTATTTGAAGCATCACACTGCTTTTATCCAGTATCTTCCAAAATTTGTAGTTGTTCTGCAAAAACTTTTGGGGTAGATTATTTTTCATTTTTTTTCAAAATGTTTATTTGTTTATTGCTTAAAGAGTTACTCTGAAAAGACACCCCTTAAACAATTTACTACTCTTAAGAGGACAGTATCATTTTTTTTGTGTGTGTGGCAATCAGAGGGCCAAGGCTCCCCACAAAGTCACACCATGCAACAGACCTCACATGAGAGATGTGTTGGGAGGGAGTATACAAAAGGCTGTTTCTGAGTGAGGATGGAAAGAGAGAGGCCAGGACAGTGCGGACTTTATAGAGGGTGTAGCAATATACATAGGGAGAATATTGTGACCTGTGGCAACAGTGGATATATGTTACATTTGGCTGTTGGAGGTGAGATTCTGAAGGTGGACTGAGGGAGCACCTGGTTTTGTAATATAGATTGTCTTAGTTAGTGTTTCTATTGCTGTGAAGAGACACCATGACCATAGCAGCTCTTATAAAGGAAAACATTTAGTTAGGGTTGGTATACTTTCAGTGATTTAGCCCATTATCTTCATGGTGGGAAGCATGGCAGTGTGCAGGCATACATGATGCTGAAGAAGGAGCTGTGAGGTCTATGTCTTGATCCACAGGCAGCAGAAGTTACACTGGGTATAGCTTGAATCTAATGAGACCTCAAAGCCCACCTCAGTAGTGACACTTCCTCCAACAAGGTCACACCAACTCCAACAAAGCCACACCTCCTAATAGTGCTTCTCTCTATGGGCCAAGCATTCAAACACATGAGTCTAGGGGGCACACCTATTCAAACCACCACATGGATTGTTCTCTGTTTGTCAACAGACAGGATCAACTGATGCTCCCTATACAGTCAAGTGCATTTTTGACAATATCAGTTACGTCTTTTTTCAGAAATACATTTTTAAAAGTCTATCTTAAAATTTATATGACATCTCAAAGGGCCCCAGTGCTCCCTCAAACTATGAAAACAGTTAAAGGATTCCCATTCCAGTGTCTGTGTTTTGCTTGTTGTTTGGGTGGACTGGAAGGTGAAGAGATTGAGAACAGTGTCTTTGCACAAAGCAAAGACAAATCCTCAATGCAATAAAACGGTTACATGATAAATCTGCCAAACCCATGGAATGTCATTCCTCATTTTTCAGAACTCAGTTGCCAGCTTGGGCTGCATTTTGGGAGTCTGTGGAGGCTTTAGAGGGTGGAGCCCAGTTGACAGAAGTAGGTAACTGGGGTCTTTTGAAGGGTACACCTGCTGTGAGTTCCTGTCATGCTCTTATTCCTTGCCCAGTACAGTGTGAACAGCTGTCCTCCACAGCACACTCCTTCTGTGATAATGCTCCTCTCACCTGCATTGATGAAGCAGCTAGCAATTAAATCCCTGAAACCCTGAGCCAAATTAAAATTTTCCTCTTATCAGTTGTTTCTGTCATGAGTCCTGTCATAGTGATGCAGAAGTAACTAACACAGTACCTAATTCTAACACGTGAAACCAAGATACCCTTCAAGGAGAGCAGGCAGAAAGTTTTGGAGCTTTAGACATGGCAGAGATTTCTGGTATTTGACACAAAGGAACAGACAACAAAGGTAGGTAAGTGGGACTTGATTTAAAAAAAAAAACCTTCTGTGTATCAAAAGATAAAATTGAGAGAGTGAACTGCGCCTCTTGGCAAGAGCCTGGAAGTCCAGGTACTGGAGAAACTAAGAAAAAGAATGTGAACCAAAGAAATAGAAGGTCGCAGAGAGAGGAGGTCAAAGCCACCCTGGGCAACTGTGGGGAGTGGGAAGGCGATAGACTATGGAATTATTGTTTGCTGGAAGAGAGTTTCAGTTAATAATGATGACAGAGTCTGGAGGTGGATGATGATGGCTCCTTGGCCATGTGAGTGTATGTAATGCCACTAAATTACACACCTGAACACAGTTAAAATAGTATATTTGGTGTGATATCTTTTTCCTACAATAAAAATTTAAAAGTAATACTTAGCTTTTATTTCTTTCACAAGGACCTTTTAGACCAGAGACCATAGATAGGACTCGATGGGACATTGGATCACAACACACATCATAGTCAGGAGGAACTCAGCAAACTGCATCTGTGACAAATGAGGTCAAGGAAAGTGTTGCTTGGGAAAATATCATTAACCGACTGTGGGTATTTTCTTCCTTTAAATAAAATTTATTTTTCTGTATTGCCTTTTCAAAGCAATCTATTACATTGAAAGGTAATAACTATATATACTTACAGGACCAGGGAGAGTTGTAGCGCTGGGTGACAGGGCTGGTGAGTTACAAGAGGAGCTGAAGATGAGATGATACACTGTCTGTACCCATGATGGCAAGATGCTGCAAAACTAAATGCTTTGGACCTACGTCTACTTTCTGTCATCCTGAGTACTGACAGGGTGACAGTCATGGAATTGGTAAGTTTCTTATGTGTGATTGATATCATATTAGCTTGAAGATAAATTTCTGCAAGGATCTTGCAGGTTTGTCAAGACAAGCAATAAATACCCCAAATAGGGAAGCGATGACTATTTGTAGAACAATCACTGGGTTGACATAGGGTATTTATGATTAACGGTATTTATGATTAACTTCAAAGAAATGGAAGAGACACTAGTTACTGAAGGAGCTCACAAGTAATGTCATCATTGAAGGTCAATGGTCATTCATTAAGAGACAATATTACCTATGGTGGCTTAAGTCTATGAGGTGGAGAGACCAGGATCTGGGCTCTTTCTTATACAGATATAGTCAATTGTTGCTGACTCAGACCGAGGTCTTTGACTTTTGAGTTAGGCAATTTTCCATTATCAGTTGCAAACACATGGAATAGTTAACTTAATAAAAAAAAAGTTTGTTTGGCTCACAGTTCTGTAGATTTCTGTTGACAGCTGAGTGACCTCATTGCTTAGGCCTGTGACAGTATCATATTATCATGGTGTATGAGGCATATTGGGGGTAATTATCCACCTCATAGCCAAAAATCAAAAAGTCTAAGTTACTCCCCAAGCAATGTAATCTATTGTTATTGCCCTTTGTTGTCCCCCAGAGGTTGAGGGTAAGTCCCTCTTGCTGAGGACTTGACACATTCCCAACGTGTAACTCAGCAGATTCAAACTGGATATAACATGAAAGCCTCCTTCCTATGGTCTAGCTTTCAGAGCATCAGAAAGTGATATGCAAGCTTCCAGGAGAAGGAAGTAATCGATAGGCCCATCTGACTCTTATGCCTACAAATTGCAACAACAATCAGCATAGCAAGATAGCCCTAAAAGTGTAGTAGTGGCATTCATATCTTGGTGGTAACCAACAGCTATCTAGTTGGTCTTATGGCCCAGTCAAAAAGTGGGAGATCATGCCTGGTACTGAAAACTTAGTTAACTACCTATGGTTAGTATGGTCCTAGATCTTACAGGATAACCCATTACTGCCACTTTATTAGACCAGTATAAATCTTAACGACTTTCTAAAACTTTCTTTGTATCCACAGATAATTATTGTAGCTCTCACCTTGTGCTACAGAAGTTTCTCTTTGTAACAAAAAGAGATCATTATACAAACCACAACTGGTTATAGTGATCAATTGATTGTGGAGCCCAGCTCCAGCAGCTACATCTACAATACAGCTCTTGCACTTAATGTTCAGAAAACATCATGGAAGAGGGGGTAAAAAGACCGTGAGTCAGAGTACCAGGAAATCTGTTGTGAGATTGTCTCCTAGGACTAATATGGATACTGCATCCATGATAATTTGCCAATGTGGCTGCCCAAACAAAATCCAAAAAATCCAAAATACAAAGGCATGCTAATGTGGAAGGGAAAAGTTTCAGTGGGCTCTTGACAAAGAACTATGGGAAACTAATTACTACAGAGAGAGAGAGAGAGAGAGAGAGAGAGAGAGAGAGAGAGAGAGAGAGAGAGAGAAGAGACTTAGTCTTTCCTAAGGACAAGACACTTTATTATCTAGTACAAAGTTGTCAGTCCTCAAACCATATACACAAAAGGAACAGTAAGTGGTGAAAAAGGATACTTAAAAGAAATCCCACACTAGCTTAGAATTGAGAATAATAGAGGGTTATTTATTTAGGGGTAGACTCACAAGTCACAATCCTCTGCTGGAACAGAGAACAGCAACTGAATCCTGTAGCCAGAAAAGAAGCTGGATATGCGCTTTACTTAGCCATAAATTATATAAGAGGCATGCCCAAGTGGGCGGGTAACTTAAAGGCTACTGGCTGTAGGAATTCCTACAGCAAAATGGATTCAGCTGGTTATAGTTATGTATTTATGCATATGTGTGTGTGTAACAACAATAATCAAAGCAATGAATTAGAGTGGGATGGGGGGCAGGAGGAATTGGAGGAGGAAAGAAGAGGGAAATGCGACGTTGTAATAGTTGAATGGAGGAAGGTAACCATGGTGAGTTGGAGCCAAGGGGCACCACAAAGTCAAACCGTGTAACAGAGCTCTCATGGGAAGTTTATTGGTGAAGGATGCAGAGGCAGTCTTTGAGCTGAGTGGAAGGAAAAGAGAGCGGGTGAGAAGTCGTGCTTTTTATAAGGCAATATAGCACACGCACATAGGGAGAGTGCCGTACTCAGAGGTGGTGGTAGTCACAGAGTCTCATCTTGGCTGCTGCTGTTGTTCTGTCCTGTTAGGTCCCAGTGTAAATGCTTGAATGCTACCAGGTGTAATTATATGGTAATTAAAATTGAGAAAAAGACCACAATCCCCAAATTTCCTTAGAGGGTACAACCCAATGACTTTAAACCATGGAATGCTTTATACTGCTTTTCAACTTGACAGGATCTAGAGACATTCTGATGACTCACTTCTGGGCATGTCTGTGAGGAATTTTCTACATTTAGTTGAAGAAGGTGGGTAGACCCACCCTAAATGTTGCCAGCACTAGTCCATGACTCAGGATCCAGGACAGCATAAAAAGGAGAAGATGAACTGTGTAACAGCGTTTATCACTCCTTGCTTCCCGACTGAGATTCAGTGTGACCAGCAGGCTCCCACTGCTACCATCATTCCTCACTAAAGTAGGCTTCCCTACAAAAGCCCAAATAACCCTCTCCTTACTTAAGTTGCTTTGGTCAAATATTTTGTCAGAGAAACAAGGAAAATAACCAATACAGAAAAACTGATACTGGGAAGTGGGGCTGTTGCTGTAATAACCTTTGCAGGAAGAATGGAGAAGAGTTTGAAACTTTGGACTAGAAAATCCATGCAGAACTTTATGGGTCATTTTGGTGGAAGTTTGGAAAACCAGAATGCCAGGGAAACATAGACAGTGTAGGCCCAGATCATGGAGTTTCAAGAGAGAAAGGGCTCTTGTTAGGAACTGTGTGCTAGAATTCATTCTTGGTACATTTTGGCAAGGGATCTAGCTGTATTCTGTTTTGAGAATTTGTGTGAGGTAGAATTAAAAAGTAACAGAACAGTTTATTTGGTGTGGGAAATTTCAATACAGCATAGCATTCGGGGTGTGGTGCAGTTACTTCTCATTACTCCTATTCAGATCTGCATTGAGCGAGAACAAAAGGATACACAATTGTGAAATTTAAGAAAGAAAGTTGTGTGACCGAGAGGAGTTCAGACAACAAAGCTTCTATAATTGTTAAAGAGAAATCTTGCTATCTTCATAGGTGCGCTGAGGCAAGACCCTGCGCATCAAAGGCTCCAACTTGTGAAAATACATGTTTGCTTGAAATAAAAAAGCCTGAACTAAGAATGCTACAGAAGGGTTTCTTACTTAAAAAAAAAGGCCTAGAAATATGATTTTACAAATTCATCCATAAAAGCATCCACAGTAGCCACAGTCTGTGGTCCAAAAGAGTCAGTTTAGATCTTGATCTGGCAGGAGAAATTCACTGGAGAAATTTACAATGTCGTCCACATGACACTGCTTTTGTAGGAACAGTAAATGAAAGATTTAAGGGCTCACAGAGTCTTGTTCCAAGGTTCTAGAGAGTTGGGAAGGCTGGGTGTGGTGGTTTGAATAAGGCAAGCCCCCATAGGCTCATGTATTTTAATTTGAATGTTTGATCATCAGGAACAGACACTACCTGTGAGGGATTAGGCATGAATTCTTTTTTGGAAGAAATGCATCATTGAGGGGAGCTTTGAGGTTTCAAAAGCCCAAGCCAGGTCTAGTGTCTTTCTTCTGCTGCCTGGGGATCCAGATGAAGAACTCTTAGCTACGTCTTCAGCACCATGGCTGCCTGCATGCTGCCAGCTCCTGGCCATGATAGGAATGGACTAAGCCTCTGGAACTGTAAGCAAGCTCCAGTAAAACGCTTTCTTTTCTAACAATTGCCATGATCATGGTGTCTCTTCCAAGTACTAGAACTCCGACTAAGATACCCGATGATATATGGCAAGTTGATCATTTCTGGAAGGAGACTCTGAGAGGCTACTACGTGAGGCTGTGAAGGTAAAATCCGAGTTGCAATGGATATTCCAGGATGTTAGAGAAACAGAACAATGAGATATACCTGGAGGAAAGCTTTCTGGTGCAGAATGGAGCTGGCCCTACAGAGAAGTTTAGACAGCAGAGGTGTGGGAGTATGGTGGTAGAAGCCAGCCAAGATAAGCTAAGTAGAAACAGACCGCCCAAAGGAAGTTCTTTACTTCCTACCATTATCACCTGCCAGAATAGGAATCAGCCATCGATAAGTTTAGTGGAGGCTTGAGTCTCAGTACTTTACCCTGAAGCAATATCTGGTTGCAGGAAGAACCACAAACTGAGATTACCCAAGCACCACCTGAGAACAGACTATCCAAAGGAAATGCCTAACGTTCCATCTGCTGTAGATAAAATCACCTGCCAGCACTCTCACCAGGACACTCTTAGACAAATGTCAGCCAGTCAGGGGTCCTGAACCACAGGATCTCACCCTCACCTTTACTACTATAAAAACCCAACTCCAACTGAGCTCTGTTTATTCCAATGTGTAAGACATGCGGAGAGACCGAGTTTGCAAACTTGCATGAAATAAAGGCTCTTTGCTTTTACATACAGGACTCGGTCTCCTTGTTTGTTTTTGGGGGACTTTGAGGATCTGGGCATTACAGTGGTTACCCAAGGTGTTAGCATTCAGGCCTGCCCCCTGACAGGATGCAGTTGAATACATCAGTAGCCCCACCTGATGGACATGGAGCTGCAGAATTTGATGTTTTTTTTTTCTGTTGGATTCTAGTCTTGCTGTGTACAATCTTTGCTTGCCATGCCTGTAGGGATGGGATTGGTTATTTGGTACCATTGAATATTAAAACAATATGGCTTGTATTACTTTATGGGAGCTCACAGTTAAAAGATTGCTTTGAGTCTCAGAAGAGATGAAGATTTTAGATTTTAAAGGGTTGGAACTAATAAAGGCTCTGAAGACTTTTGAAGATAGATAGAACACACTTTGCAATGAGATGGTTATGAGTCTCTAGGGGCAAAGGGTGGAAAGTTTGACTTTAAAGTGTTATATTTGGTGTCAAACTGTCAAGTTTGATCTGTGATGGTTTATATCAAATGTCTACTTGGAAGGATCTAGAATCACCCTGCTGACAAATATTTGTGCATGTCTGTGAAGGATTTTCTACATTAGGATAACTGAGGTAGGCAGAGCCATCCTAAATGTTGGAAGCACTCCAACTGGGGGGGGGGGCAAGATGGCATCAAAGAGAAAGCTAGATAAACAGGATTGGTCCTTGCTTTCTCTTTCTTGCCTGTAGATTCAGTATGACTAGCAGCCTCATGCTCCTGACTGTAGATCCAATGTGACCAGCAGCCTCACATTTCCTGTTGACATTGTTTATCTGCCATGATGCACTTCTGGTGGACTGTAAGCCTTTGAAACCTCTTCCTTCCTTAAGATGCTTTCGTGAGCCATTTTATAACAGCAACAAGGAAAGCAACTAATACAACCTTTCCCACTATGACCTTACCTTCTAAAGGTTTTAACATCTCCCAAGAGCATCAAGGTGGGGACCAAGTCTTTAACACATGGGCCTTTGGAGGACACTCTAGAGCCAAACTCTAGCTGATTATTTAGACTTTTATTTTTGCACCTGTAAATGGTTGTTAGGAGGTAGATAAAAGTTAAGGGAAGTATACTGCATATTTAGCACACAGCTGGGTACATATGTTACACACTTCTGTTCCCAAGGCAGTTGGTTTGGGTCAAGGAAATGGAGAGGAGATGCGAGGGATTCTAGCTTTGAGATTCATGGGTCTGGAACTGGAGAAATAAACCTGAGTTCAGGGAAAGGCTATTCTCTGGCAGCTTTCCTTTTCTTTGGAGAGAAGTTTAGATTTCTGATGGCCACAGGGCTGGTGAGGAAACTTGAACCTTGCAGCCTAGGAGATTGGCTTTGCAGTGGGAAGGAAACTGGGCTGCAGGTCTGTGCCTACTGTTGCATTTGGGTTTCTGCTCCCCCCTGGCCAACACCTTTTGAGAAATACAGGACTATAGTTCTCAACATTTAGTCTTTAAGCAAGTGTACAGTCTGGCTATAGGAGTCAGCATCCCTGTGTGTGTTCTACAAAACGTCTATCAATCATTTATTAGTTCATCAGAAATTTAATGAGAAGTGGGGGAATATAATTTCTGCTTCTAGAATGAGCTGGGATTGTCTGCAGGGTATTTATGACCTTCCAAAGGTGCATTATCTGCAGTAATGCTGCCTTGCAATAATGAATTTTACATATGCAATAGAAAACAGAGGCTACCCTTTGGGGAACAGTGTATGATGAGTCACTAAAACTTGCTTTTAAAGGAGAGTAATGAAGTAGTATTAGCCCCCATGCCTTCTGTAGTGACTTTTGCCTGAATTTCCCTGAGGTTACATGCCCTGCATTATGAGTGTCTGAAATTATCTTACTTTAAAAATTCTACTTAGGTAATTAATTAGTTTGCATGAGTGAATGCTATAGATAAATTCTAATCTTATTTCAATTTTCTCAATGAAAGCAGATTTATTTCTTAGTGAGTTCAGGAATTGAAATACTGTTTTTTTTTCCACATGCTTACCTTGAATTTATGCTCTTTCAATAACACAGTTCTATAGCGATGTAACTCTAGCCCTGAGATGGAGGGTTGGAGGTCCTTAAAGTTCTTCCTTGGTTCAGATGAGCAACTGTAGTGCCAATGCTCCTTCCTGGGATTAGTGTTGCTCTGTCTCCAACTCTTGTTTGAGAGATTAACTTCTTCATGGGAAGGCAGCTGAGGTAGAGGGAGTGTGAGTCCTGGTGAGTCCTGTGTGACCTCGATCAAACTATACTCAAAAGCAATATACCTGGGCTTTCTGTGAACTAGTAAATTCTATTATTCTTTAAGTCAACTCGAATGGGATTGCATTTTCTTCTTTTGGTTAACTCCTGTTAAGGAGTTCCTTCTAAAAAATAATACAAGATGGTGGAGGATGGTGGTTACTAGACCAAGAGCCTTGGATTCAAAGCTAGTTCACAACCCTGGGTAAAATCCCTATCTCTCTATCTAAACTGCCTTACCCTTAAACCATAAGTGATAATGGTATAGAGCTCGGGATTATTGTGGAAATGAATTGGATATTTTGAAAGCATTTGAATTAAGTGTCATTTACATGTTGGTGGCTAGTTTTATTTTTCCATTCGTAAGATTTGTTTTCGGAAGCCAGGCTGTAGTAAGTGATTTATGCCAGTGACACACAAGTCAGAATTAAAGCTGAAATTAGACACCAGAGTCCTTAAGGGACAGCTGTTGGAGTGTGAGACCCTACTCTCCTCCAAGCTCTCTGCTAGATGTTGGAAGGAAGACAAAGGCAGCTAATTCTGCGAGAACAAGGGTCTATATTAGAATACTCTAATTTTCCCCAATTCTATTACAAGGTTCTTGGCCCAGTGGGTGATTAATCAGTGGTGTTGACTAACCTCCCCCGAGTACTACTCAGCCCCCTAGGGAGGGAAGGCATTTCTGAAGAGGGTTTATTTGAGGACTCAGTGCTCCACATAGATGAAGCCCCTTGTTGTGCAGGGCCAGGACTTCTCAGTGCTTCTGCTGAATCTCTTGGCATATGCCCTCTGGGTGGCAGAGCCAGCAAGCTGAGGCTGGGAGCTGCCTTCCTACCCGGCTTCCCCAGGCATCTGCTTCAGCAACTTACTCTTCGTCTCATGATAAATTCATTACCAGAAAATGAGGCTGGAGTTTCCTAGTGACATAAAATATTGATGAGAGAAATAAGGAGTAAGATGAATTATCAAATGCTGTTTGTGGGCCCGGCTGCCTTCTGTGCAGCCTGCTCTGCATCCATTTGTTCTTCTTGCTCCCTTTTGATTTGTTCCGGTGGGGTTTTGTCCTCTTAATGGGAAGCGTGTTGAAGCACTAGCGAAGAAGTACTGCAACCCCAGTGTCATAGCAGAGTGGGGAAAATAGACATGTCTCCTGGTTACTGTCAAAACTATGAAACCCGCTCCTGCCACTTCACAACCTTCTGGCAGGTTCTTGGCACCCTTAGGATAGCATGCAAAAACACATCGCTCCCCTGCTCAGAAACTGCTAATGGCTTCCAATTGCTGCAGACTAAAATACAAGCTTCTTGAGATGCCATTTAAGGTCCTCTGTGATCCCATTCTAGCCTTTTTAGCCTCTCTTTCCTGTATGTTACCTAGGAACCTGACACGTTCCTTTATCTAGATTACTGGATTCTTCAAAAATAGCTTTGGACCCTACGCTGCTGTGCTAAATATCTTGCCTACTTTTGTACCTATTGCAATCACGTCATCTCCTCAAGGACCGGATCCCACGTGACTTCATTCACAGACACATGGAAATCTTTGCTACTTCGCTGCTAAGAATTAATTCATGCACAGACCAAGGAAGGAACATGTGCTATGGTGTCAGATGAGTACATGGAAGGATGTTCATCTCCTCACTGTGACGAGGTGGGGACACCAGCTACCTACCATGCAAGCATAACTGTAGCTTTCAAAATTCTGATTGATTAATGCTTTTTTGCTCAGTCCGACTTTCTCACTTGGTTGTCCAGGCTAAACTCAAAACCCCACGATCCTTCTAGCTCAGCCTCTTGGGTACTGCCTCCATACCCAGCTCTCAGTTTATAGGATTTGACTTGGCATTTCTGCATCTAGGGGTGTATTTCAAGGAAGTTAGCATGAATGTGGAAATGTTAATTTGAATATATGTAAAAATGTAATGTATATAGGTTGTTAATAATCATAATAGTCAAGTTTGTAGTCATGTTAGTTAAGATTTTCTAGATGTACATAGATATATTTTAGATAGGCATTCTTTATATTTTTTAAAGATTATAAAATATGGCATTTTAAATGTTTTAATAACTTAGGGTTTTTCATGACAATGAGACATGTCTGCTCCTGGCAGCACCAATCTACTTCAAGAAGAAGATGGGCATCAAAGAGGATCCTTATGGAGTTTGATAGCCATTTGGGTAAGAAACTGCTCTTGCCTGGACTGTTGCATAAAATGGACACAGAGAACCCGCAGAGAGAGGACTGCTGAACTTGCCTAAAGGTGAGACAGTCTTTTGGGGTTCATGACTCATGAAAGAGTCTGCGAGACATTCTGCAGGACACAGCAGATAGTGAATGAACTGTCTTTGAAATTTCCTGCTTCATGGAAATGTCTGCTGGATACTATGGGCCTGAAGGCTGAAGATGGATGCCCCAATGGTACAGAGGAACTTTGGGTGACTGTACAGGCAGCGAGATGTCATTTCTAGAGCTTTGGATTTCTTGTTTGCTTAGGTAATATTATATCCTTCTGGAGTCTTTGATGGAGTTGAAGAATGGTTAGTTATAGTTTTCCTTGGTTATGATAAAAGATAAAGTAGATATAAATATTGTAACTGTAATTCTTGCTTGATATCTGTTTTGTTATATGTAATCTTACTATGTTAAAGTTAAAGCCTTTCTTTTTTTGTTTAAACAGAAAAAGGGGAAATGATGGGAGGAGAGTCTTCTGTTTTGTGTTAATTTCATTGGTTAAATAAAGAAACTGCCTTGGCCCTTTAATAGGACATAAAATTAGGTAGGCGGAGTAAACAGAACAGAAGGCTGGGAGAAAGAAGCTGAGTCAAGGAGTCGCCATGATTCTCCTACAGGATACAGACGCAGGTTAAGATCTTCCCTGGTAAGACACCTCATGGTGTTACAGGGATATTAGAAATGGGTTAGATCGATATGTAAGAGCTAGCCAATAAGAGGCTGGAACTAATGGGCCAGGCAGTGTTTAAAAGAATACAGTTTCTGTGTAATTATTTCGGGTGTAAAGCTAGCCGGGTGGCAGGACGCAGCCCGCCGCCAATTACTACAGAGTGGCGTGCCTTAGTGCTTTTTAAACAGCGAAGAATTAGAGGAAATCTAAAACCTCCAGATAAGGGATGTGTTAAAGGAGTTGTGATTTATCTGTATGACAGAGTGACATCATTTACTTAAAAATTCTGGTACATGGAATTGGTTGGTAGTTTAGGAAAGTGATTATAATGTCTTTGTAATGAAAGAGATAGGACATAAAGGTGAGTGAAAGAAGAAAGTCTTGTGTTGTAGGAGTCCACTTGTTTGTTCTCAGCCACTTAGAACCAAAATAATCACTCAGAAACCATATTATTTGGATCCCTCTTTGGCCAATAGCTTAAGTGTATTGCTAGCTAGCTCTTATATTAGAATTAACCCATTTCTATTATTTTATATTTTACCATGAGGCTTGTGGCCTACTGGCAAAGTTCCAGCTGGCAGCTCACGTCTTTCCCCTCTAGAGGCTACATGACATCTTTTTGACTTTGCTTGCTCGTTCTCTATACATTTCTTCCAGCCTGGCTATATTCTGTTAAGCCATTGACCGAAAGCAACTACTTTATTAACCAGTAAAAGCAACACATATACAGAAGGACTTCCCACACCAGACCTGAGGAGAGACACACACCAATCTATTGGGTGATGACCATGAGGAAATTCTGTACAGGTTTTTTCTTATGAACTCATTTGGCAGATTCCTTGTTATATGTAAAGTGTACGCCTTTTCCCCCTCCACCCTCATCCTTTCCTCTTTCTAATTGTTTGTTTTTGTTTTTGAGTTAGGACCTCCTAATGTAGACAAGGTGAAGGCCTCAAACTCATGATCCTACTGCTTCTGCCTCCCTAGTACTAAAATTATCTGTATGAGTAACCATACTTGGCTTCATCTATTACATTGGAAAGCAGGATTTGCTCCTAGAGGGGAGTGCTATTAGTATTTTACCAAGATACTGGCTCTGTTCCTAACTTCTGCAAGTGCAGCCTGGTGCTTTGGCTTGTCACGTAGCATATGTCATGTCCTCACTAAAGCTCTACCCAACACTGAGTTTTGCAGATAATTCTAGCTACCTTTATGACTTAACCACACAACATGAGGTCACTGGTATTCTTTTCACACTTGTGAAGGTTTGGTGGGATAGTTTTTCCAGTGTGTGTGTGTGTGTGTGTGTGTGTGTGTGTGTGTGTGTGTGTGTGTGTTGTGAAGAATTAAGACAAAAATTTGAAAGCTGAAAGCCGTATACCTGCAGTAGGCAACTTGGGGATACTCGGTGTGTAGCTCAAGGCTGAGGATGGCAGACTTGAAACCCAGGAATAACTGAGTGTTCAGCTTGTTCTATATGACAGGAAAAGACCTGTGCCCTTGCTCTAGATACAAGGAGTTCCTGCTTACTTATCCAATTTGTATTACTCAGGCCTTTGACTGGATGAGACTTATAAACCTTGGAAAAGCCATCTTTTCTGAGCCTTTTGTCTAAGATCATGTAACAACAGACACTGTTTAATATGGGGAGAGCTTTGTCCTATTAGTTAATCCTGGATACCCTCAAGACTCACCCAGAGGCATGTGTCCTGGGTTGATTTCTGATACAATTGTATTGATAGTCAAGATTATGACACCAGATATCCAAGGATCCCCCTCTAGACTCCATCCTTAAAGCTTCTACTACTGCCTGGTCATGGCAAGATGTGAGTGACTTTCCATCTACAGAGAGTAAAGGGATTCAGAACATACAAACTTCAGCTGGCCTAGAGGCTTCTGTGGAGGAGAGGAGAGGAAAATTAGAGGACAGAGCCTCTACCCTCTCTACCTCTCTATCTCCATTATTCTCCATGCCATGATATCTTGCCCTCTCCATCTCCAGCACTCACCATGCCTTGATCTCCTCCCCCCTCCCTCTCTATTCCTGATTGCAGTCTGTGCTCACCGTTGACTCATTTCCTGGCTCTATCAATATTGCTGACATGTTGACAGGTCTCTTTCTACATGTGCAGCTCTGGTGTGGTGTCAAGCTGGGTGGAGCAAAATAAATGATCTAATGCCTGTAAAAGCTTTTTGAAAATAAGAGGACTGGGTCTTATGCTTAGGCAGAAATTTCTTCTTGTCCTTCACTAGGCTCGGGGCATCGGAAGTTCCTGGTTTCCAGGTGGAGGTGGAAAGCAGAGTTCCTTGTTCGTCCTGGGAGGAGAACCTGGCATGAAGAACTTACTTTTAATTTTCATCTTAGCCTAATTGTGGTCATTGCTGCTGAGTTCTTTCCTGTCTTATTGACCCTGTTATTTATTTTGGCATTTTCTCCTAAGGTCTGTCTAGACTGCCCATAACTTTAGACCCCTTCCTGTTCATGCGGTGGCCCTTCAGTTTGGTTTGTTTCATTCTAAAGAGACAGCATGCTTTAAAGACCAAGAGACAGAAGATGGGAGAGAGGCATAAGTAAACCTTACTATCCATTTGTACTAAGAAGAAAAAAAAATCCCAAAACTAGATGAAATCAGTCAAGGAGTTTTGCTTGAAAACAAATCTGAATAGTGAGAATCATGTATAAAGGAGGCCCTGCAGAGCAGGGGCTTCCCTCTCAGACCCTGGATTAAACACAAACCACACCCAAACAACTGTTTTCACAGAGAGATCTTTTATTAAGTGGTGAAGAAAAGTTACCGTGATTGCTTTCTGACTCAGGCAGAAAACAGCAGGAAATGACCTTGCAGAAGTAAAATTTAAGAGAAAAATGTGAGATCTGTGTTAGAATGGGCTAGGATGTAGTGAGAAAGGCAATAGAGATAGAGAACAAGGGAGAAGTGAAGGGGACAAGGGAGAGGGGAAAGAAGTATTTGTCCCAGAAGGACAAGAACTGCGTCTGGATAGAGAGGAGACAGAGCTGGTCCATAGGAAAACAGCAGTTAATAAAGGTAAAAAAGGAATCCTTGCGATAGGATGAGGTGTTAAATTTTAATTGAGAATGTTAATTAGGTGAAACCAAAGGGAGCTTCTGATTGCTGAACTTTAAGACTTTGATAGCTGGATCTTCGTGGTCAGCCTCGAGAGGAGGAAGCAGCCAAATAAGGAAGTAGGCCTTGGTGGCTAGCTTTAGGAATGTAATCTAATGGCTTTTTTTTTCAAGGCAGAGGGATTGGGGAAAAAGGGCAAGGTCTGCCAGAGTCATATGCTCAAGTGGGCCAGTGTCCCTTCAGTGTACATGCAGGTTTGTGTGGTTTTCTATACTGTCGTTGCCGGTTAACTCTGTGGATCTGTGCCCAGGACTCTGGTAGAGAATCGCATAAAGGGCATGCTCCTTCTGCCTCCTTCTTAGGTTCCACCTCCTTTTCATTCCATTAAGAAGCAGAGAAACCTCTGTAGCATGGATGGAGGCTTATTAGGGGAGCAGAGAGTCCTGATGTGGTGGTGGTGGGGTTCATAATCCCCTTCTAGAACTACCTGTTCCAGGAGGGAGGGTTGACAATGGCCATCTCTAGATAGATAGGTATGTACACAGTACTGGATAGAGCAGACGAGCATTTAGAAGGGTTACCACACACAAAGCTGGAACCGATTCTTTACGGCACCAATTCTTAGCTGAGGGCTCTGCAGGGCACCTGGAACACAGGTGTTTAGCAAATGCCAACTTCTAGCAGTGGTAGAAAGACTCAGAAACTCCTGGATGTCAGAGGGAAATTGTGGGTAGCTGTTCTCTAGCGATGTTGAGCCTTGTAGCAAGAACTACAGAGAGGAGGAGATCCTGGTGAGAACCAGGGACTTAGAGTTTACTGTGGGTGTTTTTGAATGTGTCTTCCACACACCCACTAATGGCCCAGTCAAGCAAGGCTATAGCTCTTCTCCAGCCTTTCTCGAGATTAAGAGGTATCCTTCTGGCCCTGTGAAGGCCATCTTTGTGGGAGCTTCCTATGCATAGATTCTGTAGCTCAGCCCCTGTTCTTGGCTTTGGTGCTGACTGCAGGAATCTTTGGAGCTCAGGGGTGAATCCCATTTTGAGTTACCTAAAGAATCTTTGCAGGTAGGGAACTATAGAGGCTGGTTTTAAACCTCTCAATCCTGCCTTTCAAAGGAGAGCAGTTCTATTTGAAAGATGTATTTGAACCAGCCTTTAAAGGCCCGAGAGAACAGAATAGACAGTTAAAAATAGATCATGGCTGTGCTTTGCCTACCTGCCTCTGTTTAGAACATCCTTCAGTCCAAACCTCCTTGTTTTCTGAGAAAAATGTAGTCTGATGTTCTCAGGGTTGGGGGTAGATGGGGATAGCTTTGTGCCTATTCCTCCCCGTCTCATCTCACTGGTACCCTTTTCTCTTTCTTGCTGAATTGTACCAACCAAAATCACCTTGAGTGGCAGCTTCCAGGAACCACCAGCATGGGTTCTTCAAATAACATGACACTGAGCTGGAGAGAGCTGCACCCTACAGGAAGATGCGTGGAAAGAAATCCTCATGAGAAACATGGAGGAAGGAGAAACCCAATCTTTTCCAGAGGTTTATAGTAATGGGAACCTGGAAGACAGAAGTATTGCAGATCAGGAAGATGGGAAGAGGGGTAGAGGGTAGAGAGTATCCTGGTAGTCAGAAGCCAAGAAATACCACAAAGTCATACTGCACAACAAGCCTCACGCAAGGTATTTATTGGGAAAGATGCATGAAGGTGACTGCCTCTGCCTGGGTAAGAAGCAGCAGGGAACTTAACACGAGTCAAGCTTGTATGTTTTTATTTTGTGGGGAGGAATTATTCAGGATAGAGATTTTCAGGGTGGGGTTTGATGAGATTTCCTGTTTTGAACTTGAAGCCAGCCAGGGATTGGTGGGATTTCAAGCTCAGGAAATGTTGGGTTTTCATGCTCAGGGGTTGGTAGATTTTTATGCTCAGGGATTGGTGGGATGTCAAGCTCAGGAATTGGTGGTTTTCATACTCAAGAATTGGTAGATTTTCATGTTCAGGAACTGATGGGTTTTTATGCTAAGGGATTGGTGGGTTTTCATACTCAGGGACTGATAGGTTTTGGATAGTTCACAAACCTAGAAGTGGGCTTGGACCTTTTACCTTACAGTTCCAATTATATCAGCTCCACTGCCCCTCAGTCCTCTGAGAAAGTATTGGCACTGTGCCAAAGCACAGATGAGGGAAGTGGAACTTGCGTACTAGAAGTTACTCTATATTTGTTAGCTTTTCATTTTCTTAAGGAAGTGCTTGGAACAAACTAACCTATAAATCAGACAGCCTTATCTAGCTCACAGTTCTCAAAATCTAAGTTCCAAATAACTAAGTGTGGACTCCAGAAATAATTCATACTTGGTTACATCACCTCATGGAGCTCTGGTATGTTTGTATGTGTTGTAGAATAAAATCATCAAAAAAGATAGAAAACAATCCTGAATTATACCCTTCATCTTCTTGCTTCAGAATGGATGATACAGCACCCCTCTTCAGAATGGATAATACAACACCCCTCTGGACACAGGTGGAAATTGATGAGAATTCCGCAAGATTCACCCAGTGCCTGACATGTAATTAGTTCTCAATAAATGCAGCCGTAGCTTTTTTTTTTCCACTTTATACCCAAAGGCAGCCCTAAAGGAAGGTCCACTGCTTGATAAGGCAAGAATAAGCATGTTCACAGTAGTGTCAGGTTTGAGCTTCAAGCAAACCTCCTGAAATATAGATAGAACATAATAGATATTTTGCACTTGAGAGATGAGAGACAGAGAGATGGTAATCTGCCCGAGCCTCAACTCGACTTTTATCCCCAAATCCCAGGTGTCTTACAAACTATACCCAGGCTCACATTTTCCTTTATAATCCCGTGCCCCTCTTTTATTCTTACACACCTTGGGTTCTCTAACAAATGAAAGCAATAAACCCATGAGAGAGAGAGAGAGAGAGAGAGAGAGAGAGAGAGAGAGAGAGAGAGAGAGAAAGAGAGGGAGAGAGAGAGAGAGAAATTGCAGGGATTTCACATTACTGAATTTCCAGTTGATTGACCTCCAAGAAGGTTGAGTCGCTGCCATTTAAAGAACTTTCTGCTTATGTGTCTCACAGTTGCTACATGAGATAATCTGGCTAGTCTTGGTGACTGAGTCTCCTCTGCCTTCCATATGTCATCCCGGAAGCTCACTAGTCCGTCAGGGTTGCTGAGTAGATGGAGGACATCTGTGCCTCCCTAAGAACCTGGAGAGCTGGCCCAGGAGGCCAGACTTTATCAGTGGACACCCAGATCATGAGTACTGTAACATGCTGTGTGGCTCCTGTGCAGAGTCCCATTTGAGACTCCACTCGCAGGAAACCTGAGCCTTCTGGACCGGGCTCTGATGTGTCTGATTTGAGGCAGAACTTTCTAAACAGTTTTTTTTTTTTAAACCTATGAGTATGTTTGTTTTTGAGAAAGCGTTGTTTTGGGAGTAACAGGAAAATGGAATAAAGATTTGGAAAATGGCCCAGGTTTTTTCCTAGTAAGCTAGGAAGAAAGCGATTTAATTTACTACATAGTTGAGTCCATAGCTTCCAGCCGCAAAACTCCACGCTGGCACTCCTTGTCTGCTCTTTCCACGGCTCATGTAGGAGCTCCATCTCGCTGCCTGCGATGACACACATCTAAAAATTCCCCAAATCCGGGATTCTACAGAATTGGGGCAGAAACACCAGGAAGCTTTAGAAAATCAATACATCAATGAACGGAAGGAGTATTTTATAAAGCAGAGGTGTAGGTTGAACACAGGTTGAGAGTTCCGTAGTCACGCGTGAGCTTGCGGCTTCCCATCGATTCCTGCAGCCCAGGTGCTCCCTCGGGGAGGCGTGGCTGCAAAGTGTGATGTGGGACAGGCAGCGCCAGTTCTTTCCGTTTGCACATGCTTTGGGATTTTCATTTTCAAACCTCTGTTGCTATTCACGGTGTCTTTCCCTTTATGGAATGTCCCCATTTCATCTTTGTCAGCCCTAAGCGCTGGGAACTACTACAATTCGAACATGCTGTGTTAAGGCTGGCTACCCAAGAGTTTCCTCTGCTGAAGCCAGAAAGCCACGCCTGCCCATACTGTGGTGTAGAATTCTACTGAGGTATGTTTCACATAGCGTAACAATTCAGCTTAAAGTCTGTGATTCAGTTTTTCACAACTACGTTCACAACACATTGTACAATCATCAGGACTATCTAATTTTATTACGATTAGTAAAGCTTCCATGTTCATTAACAATCATACAATATCCCCCTTTTCTAGGATTCTGGAGAGTGCCACTTCTTTCCTTTTGTCTTGATGGAGCTCCCTGCTCTGGGGATTGCTATTATGTAGTCATGGAGCCTGTGGCCTTTGTGGCTGACTTCTGCCTAGCATCATCATTCAAAATTCATCCACAGTGGAGCATGCACCAGATAGTCCTTCTGCTTTATGGTCAGATGATAATATGCCATTGTATGAACTAACCATGCTCTGGTCACCCATTCACCAATTGCTTTCACATTTTTCTATCGTTGATAATGTTGCTATGACTATCTTGTGCAAGTTTCTGTATATAATTAAGTTCTCAATTCTCTGGAGTATATACAGAGAGGAAAAGTTCCTGGTTATATGGCAATCCTGTATAGGTTTTGATAGTCCTGTATTTTTGAGGAACTTCCAGATAATTTCTCAGGTAGTTACACAGTTGAACAATAGCATCCATACCACGTGAAGTTTCCAATTTCTTTACAACTTACCAATATGCTATTTGACATTTTGAGTCTAACTATTTACCTGGCATGATATTCAGATGAGGCATTCTCTAATGGCCTGTGATTATTTTTAACATAATATTTTTATTCTTGCAGACTTTCAGAAATGCATACAGTGTATTTGGATCACATTCAACTCTCATCTCTTCCCCTAACTCCACTCAGAAGAATCCTCTACTCCTTCCCCACGTCAACTTTGTGTCTTCTTTCTGTTTTTGTTTTTTTTGTTTTTTGGTAACAACCCAAAGAGTCCAGTTTGTGCTGCCCACATACTCATGTGTGTAGAGCCATCCATTACCATGTGGTTGACTTACCAGGGGCCTCACCTTTAAGGAAAAGTGACTGCCTCCAACCTTATAGAAGCCGTCAACTATAAATAACGCCTCAGTGAGGGATGAGGGGCCAGTGAACGCCTCCTCCTTGTTTTACTGGAATGTTGACTGGTTTGATATTGTATAGTTCTTATATAGGCAAAACCAGCTGCTGTGGGCCATGAGTGTAGTGGTCCCGATGTACAATAATACAAGACCCCAAATCAACAAATACCCTTTCACCTCTTGCTCTTACAACCTTCTAAGCCCTCTTCTACCATGGCTCCTGAGCTGTGGGATGTGTGTGTGTGTGTGTGTGTGTGTGTGTGTGAGAGAGAGAGAGAGAGAGAGAGAGAGAGAGAGAGAGAGAGAGAGAGAGAGAGAGAGAGATCAAATGTACTATTTGTTGCTGACCACTCCACAAACATTTTCGGCACTTTTGACTCATGAATTTCTGTGTTAACCGTAATTGGTTTGTACAAAGAAACTGCTCTGATAAGGTCTGAGAACTGCTCTAATGTATGAGTAGAGAGACAATAATCTAGAGAGTAATTTAATACCGTGTTTGTTTAGCAAAATAATACTAATAGTTCATCCCTATCCTTCACCTACCATAGTTCCTGCCTACAGTCCTATCCTGAGTTTATGTTGATTGTAATGTGGAAG
Source organism: Microtus pennsylvanicus (assembly GCF_037038515.1). Taxonomy (NCBI): domain Eukaryota; kingdom Metazoa; phylum Chordata; class Mammalia; order Rodentia; family Cricetidae; genus Microtus; species Microtus pennsylvanicus. Next base: position 92,658,129 of record NC_134581.1, on the reverse strand, counting down.
TAAAAGATAAATGAACTCTTTCCTCCTTAGGTTGTTTGTGGTGTTTATCACAGCAATATATAATAAACCAGGACAGTTTTGTTATATAGTGTTTTGCATATCTCTTTTGTGGTTGTGTGGGTGTGTGGTTTGAGACAGGATTTCTCTGTGAACAGCCCTGGTGACTATCCGGGAACTAGCTCTGTAGACCAGGCACTCATAGAGATCCACCTGCCTCTACTACTCAAGTGCTGGGATTAAAGGCGCGCATGCCTGGCTAAATCTTACATTTATCTTAACAAGCATCTCTGGAAGTGTTTTATTTTCACATGCAGTTTTGTGAATGGAACTGTTCCCTTAATTTTGCTTTTGAATTGTTCACTGCTAATTTATAGTAGGGAAATTAACTTTAACTATAGATCTTATTTATATTCTGTAACTTGGTTGAACTTTTTGTTGCTTTGGTATTAAAATTTCCTGGCTTAGTCTACAGTAAAAATTTGAGATGAAACAGAGAAGTGACATTTTTCTTCCCCTACACCAAGTTTTATTTTACCAACTTCAGGTGAGACTTCCATGTCTATTTTGTAGTTTACTGTTCTTATTTGGCTTCCCATAAGATCTGTATAGGTAGATGAGACCTTGTTAAGGAGTATTTCATTCACTCATCTTCCACAAGACAGCACTCTGACTGTTCAACAAAACACAGCTTCATTAGCAAATAGAAGGGGTGACAAACAAGACTGTCTGTAAACACCCCTCTATTTGTCAGAGTTAGAAAAGAGAGAGACTTCCTTTAGCCTTCAGTAAAAACTGGGATAAAATAGAGAAGCAGCACTTTTTTTTCCCTGTAGAAAAAAAAGGTTCTGCTGCTCTCTGTGTCTTTCTTTACTGCTCAACATCTTAAGTTATCACATCATATAATTTCTCTAGTCCTTCCTCTAGTTCACCTCCCACAACTACACAGGTGAGCTGCAAAAACCAAGGAGCCGATGAGCTCCTCACTAATCAGCTCTCTCCGAGCAAACTCCTCAGTTCATTTTTGTTAGCAACTGTAAGCACAGGGACACCTTGATTTTTCTGATATCTTAGGCATTCCATGAAGTCCAGTTTTTAATTCCGCCCTCTTATCATCAACAGAGTCCACCACAGATGCAAACGCCACCCACTCCTCTGCTGCATGACTTACACAGTGGCTCATTACTCTTGATTTCCTGCCTGTATCCCAGAAGTTGAAAACTGACTGTTCCAGCATTGCTTAGGGCTTCCTTAGCTTTCCCAGTGTTAAATCCCCCAGAAGGCACGGTATTTACAAACTCATTGAACTGCAACCTGTGTAAGACAGCTGTCTTTCCAGTGCAGCCCAAATCCAGAATAGCAAATGTATAAGGACTAAAAGCACAGTGGGCTGGACAGGATAGAAGTCTGGTCTCATATCGGTTCCCCATTTCCAGCTGCAAATTGCGCCCAAATTGAAACATGTTTTTCCTAACTGCTTTAGAATTTCTCTTCATGGGTGATCCAACTACAAGACTGATCCCAGATTGGAGTCCAGATCTAAATGAGAAAATATTGGCAGACATTTCTCTGCAGGGGTGTGTGTGGGGGGGGTACTCCTCTCCTCACAGTTCTCCATGCAGCGCTGAAGGTTGATGCTTTATTAGAAACATTTTGACTCATACCCCGGAGACACCCACCTCTTCTGGCCCAGCCATGATTCTAAAACCCATCCAAGAGTACTTTGGGGCAGCGATGACACTCCCATCCCTTTGCCCTAATTGATCAGAGTGACAGCTGCTCCCAGGGTTGCAGAGCTGGGCTCTCTTTTGATCCACCTGCAACACCTGTTGCATTGATAGGCTGTCTTCTCCTGTTTGACTGCACGTCTTTCACCGAGAGGGAGGTGCACTCATGCCTGACTCAGGGTATAGCGAGGCCTGGATGGAGACAGCAATGCACACATGGTACACAGGGCTGCCAGGCAGGCATACCAGGTGGGTTGCTTTCTGCCAGGCTGCTCTAATGGCTGAGAAGTAGGGTTCTTGTCTTCTAAATGATCTTCAGGGAAAGGAGTCCTTTTATGTTTGTTTGTTTTGGCTTTTATTGTGATTGGGGTATAGGTATACTCTTAGAATTTTTCTCACATTGCTTCATCAATTTGAAATGCTGTTCAAATTCCTGGTTTTTGGTGTGTGTGTTTTCTTCGTTAAAGGGTTAAATCCTGCTCACTGCTTTTTTATCTACATATTTTTTAGACCATTGATCCTTGATACACAGTACATTCTGCTGATTTTCAAATATTCGACCAGCCTTGGATTCTGATGATAAACCCCTCTGGGTTACGGTTTAGAATTTTTATTTTTTTTTATATCACTGGATTCCGTTTGGTAGAATTTTGATAACATTTGAAGATTTTTGAAACATTTTGAAGGGATATTAGTTTGCAGCTTTGTAATCCTCAATGGCCACCTTGTGCACATGTATTAGTCAGGGTTCTCTAGCGAAACGGAACTGATAGAATGACTCCAGATGTGTAAAGGGAGAATTTGTTAGAGGGGCTTACAGGCTGTGGTCCAGCTAGTCCACTGATGACTAGTTCTTGACAGAAAGTCCAAGAATCCAGTAGATGTTCAGTTCATGAAGCTGGATATCTTAGCTTGTCTTTAGTATAAGTCAGAATCCCAAAGAGTTAGGTTCTAATGCCAGTGAAGGAATGAATTTGCCAGTAAGGGTAAGGGCATGTCCTTTACATAGGCTGCCGCCAGACTACGTGGCCCAGATTTAAGAGGTACCTTTCCACCTCAAATATCTAAATTTAGGATGGGTCTTCCCACAGCAAATTATTCATACAAGAACAAGAATCTATCACAGGTGTACCCAGTGGCTTGGCTTCTAATTAATTTCAGATACAGTCAAGTTGACAACCAAGAACTGTCATCACAGCATGTCTCTGGGTTTATTCTGGTTGGAGTTATCTAAGAGTCTTGTTTAAAAATGAGTATGTGGAGAGAGAACATACGCATCCTGTTTAGAATATTATACACTGTGTGCATGTATAAGATAGCCACATGGCACCTGAAAACATTGGCAATGTTTATGCATCCCACAGAAGTAAAAACAAGTACACTAAAATAAAAATAAATTTACAGTATGTACGTACCTATGCATATGCCCAGATGAAAGAGCACTGTCTGCTCTTTCAGTGTCTCAGACAGGACTATGTATATGAATTCTGGAGTTCGTTCTCAGGCATGGCAGACACACAGCCGGCTTGAGACACACTGGCAACATCAAACACTCACAGCTTTCGGCTGTTGGCTAAAAATTCATAATCCTCTTTCTAATCTTATAACATAGTTTGTAACTAACATCCTTATCCATTCCTAGTCATTGCAGTTCCCTGAATGCACCCTGCCCCCTCCCGCGTGTGTGTGCGTGCATGCATGCATGTGTGTATGTGTGTGTGTGTGTGTGTGTGTGTATGTGTGTGTGTAAAATCCACAAAGGCAGGGAGGAAGCCAAACAATAGAGGAGTGATAGGTGATTGTGACTGCTGAGCAGAGGGTTCTTTCTCTTCACCATACACTGCCCCCCTGCTTTCCCATTATGATGTGATCAGAGCAGGAGACCCCGGCTCGGGAAACTGCAGATTTGCAGCCCTGTAGAACAGGGCTTTTAAACTTCAGATGGGTGGACACCTACAGGCTGAGGAGGGCTTGTGGGATGCTTCTGAACACCCAGACTTTGTGCATACATACCTGACTTATCCGTGGGGGTGGCGGCTCCTGGGTTTCTTCCGAATCTGTGAACTTGGCAGGTAGGACTGTTTCTGGTGCTGTGCCATCCCCAGAAGGTGTATGTGTGTGATGGTGCCTGAGGTGGTCACCAAGGGCCATGCTGAGAGTTCCTCTGAGGGTGGATAATTGAGGAAGAGCTGATGGTTGCTTCTGATCTCTCTCAGAGATAAGTCCCCTCTGTGTTAAAAAAAAAAAAGGCACAGAAAAGAAGAGCTAAATGCGGTAGGATGAGAAGGCAACCTGAACACTGGGGAAGGCTCACAGCATCGGGAAGTTAAAAACACCTGCTCAGAGTCTTCGGCGTCTTCAGCACTGGCGGTGAATGTGGATGACCCCATACCCACCCCAGATAAGATGCTAACACAGAAGATGACCTATGACAGATCAACACACTGCTCCCATAAAGGAACAAAAATTTCTTGAACTTTGTAGATCACACAGGGTCTCAGTTACTCAGGCTATAGTCATACCAAAGCACAACAGACATGAGAAAGTGGGCCGAGATGGCTGTAGTATAATATATATATATATAATATATATATATATATTATATATATATATATATATACTTTTATTCATGGACTCTAAAATTTGATTTTGTGTACATTTAATCAAACCACCATTAGTTTCACTTCTTTGGATGATTCTAAACATTTAAGAATGTAGAATTTATTTCTAGCCTGGGATTTGTCCCAAGTGAAGCCTATACTGTCTGACTGGGATCCCAGATGGAATACACATCATTCTACCCTTTTCACACTGGCTTTGCTAGAAGAACCAGGAGATCAGTTATATGCCAAATGCAATAACTGAAGATTAATGTCAAAAGGTCCTTTAAACTTGATTAATTCTTTTTCTGCATTTTCCCATAATTATGTCAAGCCATTCATTGGCTTACAGACAGTCATCTCATTTAAAATCATCTTAAATCTTTTCTCATATAAGTAGAATATAAAAAAGCATCCCTTATTTAAAAAAATATCAAACATAAAAGGATCTTGATTTATCCTCTTTTCAAGTCACCTCTTCTTATTTACCGAGGGATGGTTTTTGTGTGTGTTTGTGCATAGTGTGTATGTATGTGTTTGTATGAGTGCCTGGTGAGTAGTGTGTATGTTTCTGTTCGTATGTGTGACTTGTGGGTAGTGTGTATTTATGTGTTTGTATGTGTGACTGGCAGGTAGTATGTATGTTTGTATTCATCTGTGAGACTGGAAAGTAGTGTGTATGCATGTGTTTGTATGTGTGACTGGTGGGTAGTGTGTATACATGTGTGACCGGAGGGTAGTATGTATGTATGTGTTCATCTGTGTGACTGGAGGGTAGTGTGTATGCATGTGTTTGTATGTGTGACTGGCGGGTAGTGTGTATACATGTGTGACTGGAAGGTAGTGTGTATGTATGTGTTCATATGTGTGACTGGAAGGTAGTGTGTATGCATATGTTTGTATGTGTGACTGGTAGGTAGTGTGTATACCTGTGTGACCGGAGGGTAGTGTGTATACATGTGTGACCAGAGGGTAGTGTGTATACATGTGTGACCAGAGGGTAGTGTGTATGTATGTGTTCATCTGTGTGACTGGAAGGTAGTGTGTATGCATGTGTTCATATGTGTGACTGGCAGGTAGCAGTTGACTTCAGGAGTCATTCTCAGTCACTCTTCACCTTAACTTTGAAGACAGTGTCTTTGTTGGTCCTAAGACTCACTAGACTGGCTGCCCAGCAAGCTCTGGGGATCCCCTTGTCTCTTTCTCCCTAGTGCTGAGATGATAGGTGTATGCACACCAGCTTTTTAGCTGAAGTTCTTATGCTGTGTGGTGGTAAGTACTTCATTACCACCATCAGCCTCAGGAACTTTGTTTCTGAGCTTAATATAGGCTCTTCCAAATTTTTCAGTGTGTTATATATTTATATTTTGTCTGCGTGTGTATGGAGGCCAGAAGACAAGCACAAATATTGTTCATGGAGCACTACCCTCCTCATCTGAGACAGGCTTTCTCAGAGAAAGCAATCAGCCGGTACACTACTGTGTGCTGCTGCTGGGCTATGGGGCTTGCTAAGCTGGGTATACATAATGCATGTTTTGATAGAAGATACTGTAAAGTAACTTTTTGAAATAATACCAGAAAAACTTGACAAATACCATGATAGGTAATGGCTTGTCTCAGTGGGGAGCATGCAGGTCCACAGGCTTTCCTCAGTCTTAGCTTCATGTCAATACCTCACTAGTAGGGCTAGCCTGGAACTCCCCAGGTCCCTCATTGATCAGGCCAACCTGGAATTCCCCATGTAGGCTGGCTTGCTGGTGTGTCTTCTGGAAACCGAACTCAGATTCCCACCCTTACAAGATGAGCAAGCCCTCTACCAGCTGAGGAATACTCTATCATCATCATCCAATCCTTTCTATGTACCTAAAATAGTTTTTAACTGTGTGTATTTTAAAAAGTCTACAATACAAAGTTATGAGACACATTCAAGCAAAATGGTCTAAGAGTAAAGCAAATCAACATGTCTGTTACCTGACAGGTTCTTGCTGGCCTTTGGTCTTGGGCAGCAAGTCTTAACTAGAGTACAGTCTTATTACCTATAGACCTCACATTGTACAGAAGATTCTAGACCAATCTTCTAGACTTTGTATCCTGTGTAGTCACCAAGATTTGCACAGAAAGGAGTGTTTCAGCAGGCTTGACAAATTATGCTGTACATATTTTACAGACCTAACTGACCTCCAGAGGAAGAAAAAAATTTGCCTATGTATAAGACTCCTGTTACTCAATACCTCTGCTTTGGCTTTTATTTCTGGTCAGATGCCCACAAAATGACACCTCCTAGATTCATCTGCATTTCTTCATGTGTTGCTAATTATCTCCACTCTTCTGCAAGCTTGAAGCATGATCCTAATTAGTCTTATCAATAAAACCAGGAGTCAGATGTTGCAGTGAAAACTGGAAGATCAAAGAACCGGGAGCAGCCACCAGTTGCTCCCATCCTCTCTGCTTCCTCAGTACCACTGGCTCATATCCTGTGTCTGTCCCACCTTATCACTTCTCTCTACCTCTCAAGTGTTTGGATTAGAGGCATGAACCTCCCTCTCCATCCTCTGATCTCCAGGCAAGCTTTATTTGTCAGAACACAATATCACAGAACACAAGTTCTCCGTCACCATTCTAGAGGCCATGAGACCTGGGAGAATGGACCTGATAAATGAGGTAGACTAAAGTCTCATGTAGTAGCCAGCTTTATTCTTAGCATCAGACAGTTGATAGTGGAGTGCAAGCAACATGTGAAAACCCAAATAACGATAGTAATGAATCATCTGAGGTAAACCCACACCTATCTGCTACCTCTGGGAAGAGCAGGAAAAGCAGGAAAACACATTCTCAAAACAATTCCATATTGTGAAGAAAGCGAGGTCACATGACTCCTGTCTTGTTTTCTTGGAGTTTTCCCACAAGCACTTAGGGTACTCCTCATATGACTCCTTTTGGGGGCCATGTTCTGGCAGCTGTCAACTCACAGAACTTTCTTTCCTATAGGTTACTTGTATTCTGATTGTTTAATCTGTTTATGCTTATGTATAAAGAAGAAAGCAACCTTTTTTCCATTGTATATGTAGGAAGTTAGATATTTTATAATAGTTCCTTGCTATTTTCACTTGATTAAATATAGCTAGCTTGCCAACGTCTTTTGTTACACAGGCTTTCTTTTTGTTGTAGATACAGATGAGCCTCGATTTAATTATAGTTTAACTGACAAGTTTTCTATGTTGTAGTGGGGTGAAAGCTTTATATATTCAGTAGAAGCCGAACTTAGATTCTGAACGTAGCTCTTTTCTTGGGCTGATGATATAAGATTCTTGCCCTGTGGTAATGTGGCATCAAGGCACAGCTTCCAGCTACCCAAGAGAGTATCTGGCTTGTGCGGTAGAGCTTAGCTAAGTTGGGTGCATATAATAAATTTTTTTTGTAGTAGATATTGTTAACTACTTTATTAAAATACTCAATATCAGCAAAGTTTGACAAACACATAAGAGATAAAGGTCTTTCTCAGTGGGAAGCATGCAGATCAGTCTTTCTATATTTGTTTTTTTCTTTTTCTTTTTTTATTAAAAAGATGATTTTCTCCTACAATGTATCTTGATTGCAGTTTTCCCCTCCTTTACTCTTGCCAATTCCTCTCCACCTCCCCTCCCTTCTGAATTCACTCCCTTTCTGTCTCTCATTAAAAAAGAACAGGCTTCTAACAACCAAACATGAGAAAATAAAAATATAATAAGGGGAAGGAAAAGCCATAAGGTCAGGACTGGACCAGGCAACCCAGTGGAAGGAACAGAACTGCAAGAGTAGGCAGAAGAATCAGAGAACTCTTCATTCACACGTTCAGGACTTCCATAAAAATACTAGAAGCTCTAAGACATCCTTAGAGGACCTGAAGCAGACCAGAGCTGGCTCCATGCTTGCCGCTTCAGAATCATATAAGCCTTGCTCAGCTGATTCCAAGGACCTTGTTCTCCTGATATCCTCAGCTCCCTCTGGCTCTTACATTATTTCTACCTCCCCTTCCAGGGGCTTCCCTGAGCTCTGAGGGAATGGATTTGATGGACAGATCCTTTTTAAAACTGTGTGTTCCTAGGAGTCTCTCTCTGCATAATGTATGACCATGGGTCTTTGCATCTGTTCCCATCTGCTGCAGGAAGAAGCTTCTCTGATGGTGACTGAATAAGACACTGAACTATGAGCATAGCAGAATATCATTAAGAGTCATTTTATCCTCCCTCCCTTCTTCTTTCGCTGCCTCCCTCCTTCCGTCCCTCCCTCCCTCAACTCACTCACTCCATCCCTCCTTTCCTTCCTTCCTGTTTTTTTTTTTTTTTTTTGGTTTTCCTCTTTGTCTCTGGGTTATCTAGTCTCTGGTTCTTGGTCACTCAAGCAGGGTCAGGTATAAGTCCTATCTTGTTGAATGGGCCTTAAATCAAACCAGACATTCGTTGGTTACTCCCGTAAGTTCTGTGCCACCATTGCTCTAACATATCTTGCAGAAAGATTGTAAGTTAAAGGTTGTGTTACTGGGTTGGTGTTTACATTTCTTTTTGTAGCCTGAAGAGAACCAAAATATACTGAAACATAGGGTGAAGTTTCCATGTAGGCAAGAGTTCAATTTTTACATTTTCAGTGAGTTGTGTGGGTGTTGTCCTTAGCAATGTAATTTTGTGGAGAGCAACACATTGTTTTGGTAACAGCCTGAGTTGTTTGGGGATTTCCATGGGACCCTCTTAGCCAACACCTTAGTAGAATACAACCTAGTCCCAGTACTTAAAGTCTTGTTTGTTGACAAGAGATGGCTAGTTGGAACTCTGTCTCCCCCATTACTAGGAGATTTTATTAGAACTGCCTTGATATAGTTTAGGAAGTTTCCAAAGCACTAAGTTTCCATACAATCCCTCAAATACCCTTCAAGTCCAGCTGCTTCTCTCCACATTCCTTCCCTCAACCCTATCTCCCCGCACCCTCCCCACTTGATCCTCCCATCTGCATCCCCTATCGTGCCCCCAGTTAACCCATAAAATCTATTCTATTTCCTTCTCCCAGGAAGATCCATGTGCTCTCTCTAGTCCTTTCCTCTATACCTAACCTCCCTGAGTCTACATACTGTAGGCTTTTTATCATTTATTTAATGGTAAAATCCACATATAAGTGAATACATACCATATTTATCTTTTTGGGTCTGGGTTACTCACTCAGCATGACATTTTCTAGTTCTATCCATTTGCCAGCAAATTTCATGATGTCATTTTAAAAAGAGCTTATGAGTAATACTCCATTGAGTAAATTACCATGTTTTCTTTACCCATTCTTCTATGGAGGGCATCTATGTTATTTTCAGTTTCTGGCTATTATGAATAGAGCAGTAGCGCACATGGAAGAGCAAGTGTCCTTGTGGTAGGATGGAGCATCCTTTGGGTATATGCCCAAGAGTGGTATAGCTGGGTATTGAGGTACATTGATTACCAACTTTCTGAGGAATTTTCATATTGATTTCCATAGGGGCTGTGTAAGTTTGCTCTCCGGTCAGCAATGGAAAAGTGTTCCCTTTAATCTGTTGTCAGAGGGCCATTTTTGGCTCCCGCTGCTGAGCAGCTCAGACCCGAAATAATTACACAGAAACTGTTTTAATTATATCACTGCTTGGCCCAATAGCTCTAGCTTCTTATTGGCTAACTCTTACATATTAATTTAACCTATTTCTATTAATCTGTGTATTTCCATGTGGCTGTGGCTTACTAGCTAAAGTTCTGGCATCTGTCTCCCACAGGGCTACATGGCTTCTCTCTGCCTCTGCCTCCTCTCTCCCAGCATTCAGTTTAGTCCCCCCCACACACCTCTATTCTACCCTATCAGGCCAATCCAGTTTCTTTATTCATTAACCAATAAAAGCAACACATAGACAGAAAGACTTTCCAGACCATTAATCTACATCCAGGCCAGCATGAGTTTTCACTTGCATTTTTGATCTTAGCTATTCTGACAGGCTTAAGATGGAATCTAAGTGTAATTTTGATTTGCATTTCCCTGATGGCTAAGAATGTTGAACATTTAAGTGTTTCTCAGCCATTTGAGATTCCTCTATTGGAAATTCTCTGTTTAGATCTCTACCCATTATTTTTTGGTGTTGTTTTTTGAGACAAGGTTTCTCTGTAGCTTTGGTGCCTGTCCCAGAACTAGCTCTTGTAAACTAGGCTGGCCTCAAGCACACAGAGATCTGCCTGCCTCTGCCTCCTGAGTGCTGGGATTAAAGGTATGCACCACCATCACTCAGCTCAAATTAGACTATTTGCTTTTTTATATAGTTTATTGAGTTATTTATATTTTGCTTATTAGAGTTCTATTGGATGTGGAGTTGGTAAAAACCTTTTCCCACTCTGTAGGATGTGTCTTTATCTGACTAATAGTATCCTTTGCCTTACAGAAGTTTTTCAGTTTCCTGAGGTCCTGTTTATTGTTGATCTTAGTGCCTGTGCTATCAGTGTCCTGTCCAGAAAGTTGTCCTTGTGCCAATGGATTCAAGGCTTTCTCCCACTTTCTGTTTTATTAAGTTCAGTGTACCTAGTTTTATGCTGAAGTCTTTATCCCCTTGGACTTGAGTTTTATGCAGGGTGATAAATATTCATCAATTTTCTTTCTTATACATGGAGACAGCCAGTTATACCAGCATCATTTGTTGAAGATGCTGTCATTTTCCCATTGTGTCTTTTTGGCTTCTTTATCAAAAATCAAGTGTACACAGGAGTGTGGATTTATGTCTAGGTCTTTGATTCAATTCTATTGATCAATATGTCTGTTTTCGCATTAATACCATGCTATTTTTGTTTCTATAGCTCTGTAGTACAACTTGAAATCAGGAATGGGGAGAACTCCAGGAGTTCTATTATTAAGCATTATTTTAGCTATCCTGAGTTTTTTTTTCCATATGAAGTTGAAAATTGCTCCTTCAAGCTCTGTGAACAATTGTGTTAGAATTTTGATGAGGATTGCATTAAATCTGTAGACTACTTTTGGTAGGAAGGCTTTTTTACTTTGTTAATCCCACTGATCCATGAACATGGGAAATCTTTCTATCTTTTGGTATCTTATTTAATTTTTTCTTCAAAAACTTGAAGTTTTTATAATATAAATAAATCTTTCACTTGCTTGGTTACAGTTATACCAAGGTATTTTATATTATTGAGGCTACTATGAAAAATACTCTCTGATTTTTTTTCTGTTTGTCATTTGTATATGGGAGGCTACTGATTTTTGTGAGTTAATTTTGTATCCAGCTACTCTGCTGAAAGTGTTTATCACTATCATCTATAGGAGTTCCCTTGTGGAATTTTTAGGGTCACTTATATATACTATTATATCGTCTGCAAATAAAGATACTTGGAGTTTGTACCTTTCTTTTATGTAAAGATCCTTTCCTACTTGTATCACCTTGGTCTCCTTCAGTTGTCTCATTGCTCTAGCTAAGACTCTGAGTACAATATTGAATAGACATGGAGAGAGTGAACAGTCTTGTTTTGTTCCTGATTTTAGTGGAATCTCTTTGAGTTTCTCTCCATTTAAATTGATGTTGGCAAGGAGCTTGTTGAAAATTGCCTTTATTGAAAACTCCAACCCAAGGAAGTTGGCTACATCAACAAAAACACAGACAATGCATGATCTCACAGCAGCAAATCCCAAAGAAGGGAAAAGACCACAAAATATCATCACCAACAACAAAAACTAAAATAACAGGTGCTAGCAAGCACTGGTCATTAATATCCGTTAATATACATGGATTCAACTCATCTATAAGAAGACACAGACTAACAGATTGGATACAAAAACAGAATCCATCCTTCTGCTGCATATAAGAAACACACCTGAATCTCAAAGACAGACATTGCCTCAGAGTAAAGGGTTGGGAAAAACTTTCCAATCAAATGGACCTAAGAAAAAAGCTGGCGTAGCTATCCTAATATATAACAAATTAGGCTTCAAACTAAAATCGATCAAAAGAGACAAAGAAGGACATTTCATATTAGTCACAGAAAAAATCCATCAGGTGGAAAATTCAAGACTGAACATCTATGCCCTGAATACAAGGGTACCCTAGTACACAAAAGAAAACACTTCGAAATCTTAAATTACACATTAAATCCCACATACTAGTGGGAGACTTCAACACCCCACTCTCACCACTGGACAGGATTGTCAGACAAAAAATTAATATGGAAATAAGGAAACTAACAGATGTTATGACTCAAATAGACTTAACAGACATCTATAGAACATTCCATCCAAATGTAAAGAATATACCTTCTTCTCGGCACCTCATGGAAGCTTCTCAAAAACTGGCCACATACTAGGTAACAAAGCAAACTGATGTAGGAGGTCCTTCTGTTTGTGTGTTGCTTTCACTGGTTAATTAATAAAGAAACTGCTTGGCCTGATAGGGCAGAACTTATGGAGGTGGGGAGACAGAACTGAATTCTGGGAGGAAGAAAGCAGAGTTGGAGAAAGCTACCATGGAGCTGCCAGGTCAGACATGCTGAATCTTTCCCAGTAAGCCACAACCTTGTGGTGATATACAGATTATTTAGAAATGGGTTGAATCAAGATGTAAGAGTTAGCCAATAAGAGGCTAGAAATAATGGGCCAGGCAGTGTTTAAGTGAATACAGTTTCTGTGTGATTATTACAGGTGTAAGCTAGCAGGGACGACAGCTAAACTCAACAGATACAAAAAAGTTGGAATAACCCCATATATCTTAAAGGATCACTATGGCTTAAGATTAGAAGTCAGCAGCAACACTAATTCCAGAAAGCCCACAACACATGGAAATTAAACAATGCTCACCTGAATCATTAATGGGTCAAGGAAGACATTTCCTAAAATTCAATGAAAATGACCACATAGCATACCCAAATTTATGGGACACAATGAAAGTAGTATTAAGAAGAAAGTTCATAGCACACAATGCCTAAAAAGAGAAGCTGGAAAAATCCCACACTAGTGAATTAACAGAACATTTGAAAACTCTAAAACAACAAGAAGAAAACTCCCCAGAAGAACTAGACAACAGGAAATAATCAAATTGAGAGCTTAAATCAACTAAATAGAAACAAAGAAAACAATACAAAGAATCAATGAGATAAAGAAAATCAACAAAATACACAAACCTTTATCCAAACTAACCAAAAGGTAGAGAGAGACTCTCCAAATTACCAAAATCAGAAATGAAAATAGGAACATAACAACAGACACAGAGGAAATCCAGAGAATCACCAGGTCATATTTTGAAAACCTGTACCTCACAAAATTGGAAAAGTTAAAGGAAATGGACAACTTTCTAAATAAATATCACTTACCAAAATTAAATCAAGACCAGATAAGAAAGTTAAATAGACCCATAACTGCTGAACAAATAGAAACAGTCATCAAAAGTCTTCCAACCAAAAGAAAATAAAAAGCCCAGGTCTAGATGGTTTCACCTCAGAATTCTTCAAGATTTTCAAAGAAGAACTAATACCAATATTCTTCAAATTGTTCCACACAATAGAAATAGAAGGAACATTACCAAACTCTTTTTATGAGGCTACAAATACCTTGATAACCAAACCACATAAAGACATTACTAAGAAAGAGAATTACAGATCAATCTCATTCATGAACATTAATGCAAAAATACTCAATAAATATACTGCCAAACTGAATCCAAGAACACATCAGAAAAATCATCCACCATGATCAAGTCAGCTTCTTTTCAGAGATGAAGGGATGGTTCAACATAGAAAATCTATCAATGTAATCCAGCATATAAACAAACTTTAAAAAAAAACACACATGACCATCTCATTAGATGCTGAAGAATACATCATCCCTTCATGATAAAGGTCTTGGAAAGAGTAGGAATACAAGGAACACACCTAAACATAATAAAGGCAATATACAGCAAGCCGACAGCCAACATCAAACTAAATGGAGAGAAACTCACAGCAATCCCACTAAACTCAGGAACAAGACAAGGTTTTACACTATCTTCATATCTTTTCAGTATAGTTCTTGGGATCCTATCTAGAGCAATAAGACACCAAAAGGAGATCAAAGAGATAAAAATCGGAAAAGAAGTCAAATTCTATTTACTGATGATATGATTGTTTACATAAGTGACCCCAAAAATTCTTCCAAGGAACTTCTACAATTCATAAACACTTTCAGTAATGTAGCAGGATACAAGATTAACTCAAAAAAAAATCAGTAGCCCTCCTATACACAGATGATAAATGGGCTGAGAAAGAAATCAGAGAAACATCACCCTTCACAATAGCCACAAATAGCATAAAATACCTTGGAGTAACTCTAATCAAACAAGTGGAAGACTTGTATGACAAGAAATTTAAATCCTTGAAGAAAGTGATTGAAGAAGACACAAGAAAATGGAAAGATCTCCCATGCCTTTGGGAATGTAGAATTAACATAGTAAAAATGGCAATCTTACTAAAAGCAATCTACAGATTCAATGCAATGCCCATCAAAATTCCAGCAAAATTCTTCACAGACCTCAAAAGAACAATATTCAACTTCATATGGAAAAGCAAAAAACCCAGGATAACCAAAACAATCCTGTACAATAAAGGAACTTCTGGAGGCATCACAATCCCTGACTTCAAACTCTATTACAGAAATACAGTACTGAAAACAGCCTGGTTTTGACATAAAAACAAACAGGAGGACCAATGGAACTGAATCAAAGATCCAGGTATCAATCCACATACCTCACCTAAAAACACCTGATTTTTGACAATAAAGCAAAAAATATAAAATGAAAAAAAGAAAGCTTATTAAACAAATGGTGCTGTCATAACTGGATGTCAACAAGTAGAAGAATGAAAATAGATCAGTATCTATCACCATGTACAAAACTCAAGTACAAATGGATCAAAGATCTCAACATAAATCCAACCACACTGAACCACATAAAAGAGAAAGTGCAAAGTACACTTGAAGGCATTGGCACAGGAGACCACTTTCTAAATATAACCCTAATAGCACAGACACTGAGAAAAACAATTAATAAATGGGACCTCCTGAAATTGAAAAGCTCTGTAAAGCAAAGGACATGGTCAATAAGACAAAAATGGCAGTCTACAGAATGGGAAAAGATCTATACCAACCCCATATCAGACAGAGGGCTGATCTCCAAAATATACAAAAAACTCAAAGAATTGTTCATCAAAAGAACAAATAATCCAATAAAAAAAGGAGTGCAGACTTAAACAGAACTCTCAGCAGAGAAATCTAAAATGGCTAAAAGACACTTAAGGAAATGGTCAACATCCTTAGTCATCAGAGAAATGCAAATCAAAACAACTCTGAGATTCCATCTTACACCTGTAAGAATGGCCAAAATAAAAAACACTGATGACAACTTATGCTGGAGAGGTTGTGGGGTAAAGAGAACACCCCTGCATTGCTGATGGAATGCAAACTGGTACAGCCTCTTTGGATATCAGTATGGAGATTTCTCAGAAAATTATGAAACAGCTTTCCTCAAGACTCAGCAATACCACTTTAGGGTATATACCCAAAGGATGCTCAATCATACCACAAGGACATGTGCACAACTATGCATTGTTTGTCAGAGCTAAAACTTGGAAACAACATAAATGCCCCTTGACTGGAAAATGGATAAGGGAAATGTGGTTAATTTACACAATGGATTACTACACAGCAGCAAAAATAATGTCATCTTGAAATTTGCAGGCAAATGGATCTAGAAAAACATCATATTGAATGAGTTAACCCAGACCCAGAAAGACAAATATCATATGTACTCACTCATAAGTAGTTTCTATACATAAAGCAAAGAAAACCAGCCTGAATTCACAATCTCAGACTACCTAGACAACAGTCAGGACTCTTAAGAGAAACATACATGGATCTACTCTACATGGGAATTAGAAAAAGACAAGATCTCCTGAGTAAATTGGGAGCGTGTGGACCATGGTAGAGGGGAGAAGGGGAGGGGAGAAGAAGGGGAAGGGAGCAGAGAAAAATGTATAGATCCATAAAATCAATAAAAAAGATTTTAAAAAAGAAAATTGCCTTTATTATGTTAGTATGTTCTCTCTATCTCTTTTCTCTCCAGGACTTTCATCATGAAAGGGGTATTGGATTTTGTCAAAGCCTTTGCTCTGAAGCTATCTGACCTTGGAGTTTCTTTCTTTCTTTCTTTCTTTTCTTTCTTTCTTTCTTTCTTTCTTTCTTTCTTTCTTTCTTTCTTTCTTTCTTTCTTTCTTTCTCTCTTTCTTTCTTTTGTTGTTGTGGAGATTTTAATGAGTGCTTCTATTTCATTAGGGGATTATCAGCCTTTTTAAATTGTTTATCTGATTGTGATTTAACTTTATTACGTGGTTCCTATTGAGAAAATTATCCATTTCTTTTAGATTTCTAATTTGCTGGAGTACAGATTTTTCATGTAAATTCTTATGATTATCTAGATTTCTTTGTTGTCCTGTTATCATGAACCCCCATTTTCATCTTTGATTTTGTTAATTTTAATATTGTCCTTTTGTATTTTAGTTAGTTAGTCATCTCTCCATCTTTTAGTTAGTTAGTCTCCATCTTTTTAGTTTAGTTAGTTATCTCTCCATCTTTTAGTTAGTCTGAATAAGGGTTTGTCTATCTTGTTGAGTCAAAGAACAAACTCTGTAAATTATTGATTTTTGTATTGCTTTGTTTCCATTTTACTGATATCAGCCCTGAGTTTTTCTTGCCATCTACTCTTGTTGGATATAATTAATTTTTTTTTTGTTCTAGAGCTTTCAGGAGTGCTGTTAAGTTGCTACCATGAGATCATCCTAGCTTTTTTTTAATGTAGGCACTTAGTGCTATGAACTTGCTTCTTATAACTACTTCCACTGTGTTCCTTAAGTTTGAGTATGCTCTTATTTATTCTCATTGAATTCTAGGAAGTCTAATTTATTTCTTATTCTTGTCTTGACCTATTTTCTATTCAGTAGAGAGTTGTTCAGTTTCCCTGAGTTTGTAAGCCTCTATTGTTTTTGTTGTTGATATCCAGCTTTAATCCATGGTGGTCTGATAGGATTCATGGAGTTATTTCAATTTTCTTTTATATGCTGAGAATTTCTTTGTGTCCAAGTATGTGGTTAATTTTGGAAAAAAGTTCTATGAGCTGCAGAAAATACGGTCCATTATTTTGTGTTTGGATGAAACATTCTGTAAATATCTTTTAGGTCCATTTGCTTTCTAACATCTGTTAGTTCCACCTTTTCTGTTAAGTTTTTGTCTTGATGATCTGTCTGTTGGTAAGAGTGGGGTATTTAAGTCTTACACTCTCAGTGTGTAAAGGTCAATATGTAATTTAAACTATAGCAGTGTTTTTTTTTTTTTACAAACTTTGATGTCCTTGTGTTTGGGACAAAAATATCAAGAATTGAAATGTCATTGTGGTCGATTTTTCCTTTGATGAGTATGTAGTGTTCTTCCCTCTTTTATTAGATATGATGTGAAGTTCATTCTGTTAGATATTAAAATGGCAACATCAACTTGCCCCTTAGGTTCATTTGCTTGGAATATACTTTCCACATTCTTAGCTACATTCCAACACTCACTGGTTAGACTTTAAAATCCTGGAGGGATTGACTGTTGTTGCAAGTCTAAAAACTGTTTAGTTTTAACTGAAGTTTCAGCTCTTTGCCTCTTCTCATCAGCTATAGAGCAAAGTCCATTCATCGTTCCAATTCCTCTTTAGTTTTTTATAGCTTCATAGCTCATTTATTTTTTATTTTTCTTTTTTATTGTTTTTTTTTATACAGGATTTCTCTGTGTAGACATGACTGTTCTGAAACTTTCTTTGTGACTAGGCCAGCCTCAACCTCACAGAGATCCACCTGCTTCTGCCTCCTGAATGTGGAGATGTCCAGCAGTTCATTTCTTCTCTTGCTGCTGACTAATATTTTATTTCCTGGATACGCCATGATTGATACAGTCATTTATTCATTAAGTGGCACCTTGCTGACTCTGAGTAAAGTTTCCAGAAATAGCCACATACAGTTTTAAATTCTCTTATGTAAAAATAACAAGTAGCCAGCTGGGGAGATGATTAAGCAGGGAAGGATGCTTACTATGCGAACATGAAGACATGAGTTCAAGCTAAGAGACCCTGTGTTGAGAAAATAAGGCAAAGAATGATAGAGCAGGACCCTTGATATTCTTCTTTGCGTTCTGTGCAGGTACACGGACGGACACACACACACACACACACACACACACACACACACACATGATGGGAGGGAGGAAGGGATGGAGGAAGAGAGAGATTAGAAAGAGAATTCTCCTGTTGTTCCTCACTTGCACATACATTGGGGGTTGTTCTGGATTTTGACCATTCTCATAGGTATGCACCAGTTATGTTTTTGGTGATACAAGAAGTCCTGCAATATTGGCTATGATTGTTTTTGAAAGATAGAAATACCATTCTGAACAATGAATTTCTTGTTTACACTTGAATCTTTGGCTAACTAGGCCTGAGTTTACCAGGAAACACAAGAGTAAAGAAGTAGTCCTAGACTGAATATTAGTTCCTTTGACTAGGTTTATCAATGCCATCGGGAAACACTGTTAAATCTACTTATAGAATGAGAAGTTGGCTGACTTGGCTGAACTCTGATAAAGCCAACAACTTCCCCCATCAGATAACCATTTTCCTCACTCTTTTCTAAGTATTGCTCACTGGTTTCAATTCTTGGTTTTTTGACTCCAGCGCTGTGGGTCTGTAGTGAAGCAGAGCATCATGGAAGAGAGGATGCAGGAGAAACAAGCATCTCACCATGGACCACTGTGCTAGTAGTTAATAAAGCTTTATTGACTTAAGATCTTCCCAGTATGGTAGGCTCACTGGGATGTAACTCCACTGTAAGTCAATGAGCATCTTTGCTGGTCACCTTCCCCTTATGGCCATTTCTTATAATATTTAATTTAAGAAACCTAGACCTGTGGTCATGTAAAAATAAAAGATGTAATTAAAGATTTTTGATTAATGAAGGAAACTATAGACAAAATTGACAGATGGGTAACAGATTGATAGAAGATATTTGCAAAATAAAAGAGGAATTGACAAGAGATTAATATATAATACATTTGTAAGGATTTCTTACAAGTCATCAAGAGAAAAATATTAGGAAATCTACTAGAAAAATGAGCAAAGGATATTAATAGTAATTCACAGAAGGGGAAACCCAAATAGCTAACAATCTGAATAAAGAGACCATCAATCTTTATAACACATAATTAGAGAAGTGAAAATGAAAACAACGAACTGCATATTGGTTTACCAAAAAAAATTAAAGTTATATAATGTGAGATCCAGTTCCTGACCAAAGAAATGAAGACTAGCATGCATTGTAGCTGAACAGTTGACTGAAGCCATTGTGGCACGTGTGTAGGACGTGTAGGTGTGAACTCTAGAGAAACAGGTGCCCATTATCTGTGAAAGTGTGTGTCCTTATAGCTCGTTGTGGCATCAGAGTTAAAGGCAGCTCATAACCACTTCTGTGTGGATGAACAAACTAAATGAAATAGCAAGTAAAGAGTCAAATAAATAGCATTAGAATATTTTGTAAGTATTTTCATATTATTTTAGCTTCAGGAAATATTAGTTTGTCTTTTCAGGAAATTGTGCAAGTACTCTTTTACACACACATGTACATACACACACACACACACACACACACACACACACTCATACACATTTTAAGACCAGACCTCATTATGCAGCCCAACCAAGCCTAGCCCCTCTGCTTCAAAGTTCCTAAATACTGTGATTATAGGTGTGTGCCCCTAAAATCTGGTTCAATGTTTTAGCTCCTATCCTTGTGACTTTTATTTTCTAGATTAATTTTAAAGCATCACATAGATTTCATTAAAAATTCTGTATTGAACTAGGGAGATGCTGAAGTAAAGAGCTTGTTATGCAACGTAAGGACTTGATTTCAAAAGCCCAGAACCTAGATAAAACCTGGATGTAGAAGTACCCATGTTCATAAAACCAGTGCTCTTATGGGGAGAGGGGAGCAGAGACATGAGAATCTCAGGAAGCTCATGGGTCAACTAGTTTGGCATATGCAGTGGAAGAGAAAAGACACTGGCTCAGGCAAGGTGGAAGATAAAGACCAACAGCTGAGATTGTCCTTTGACCTTAATGTATACAATGTAGCGTGTCTGCACTCACACAAACACATGCACACTTATATGCATACATGTACATATACATGCCACATATGCACACAATAGATAAAAAATTCTATAATGATTTTGATTTGACACAGGATCTTGCTATATTGTGTAGGCTAGCCTCAAAGTTACTGTGTAACCCAGGCTGGTCTTGAACTCACAATCCTCCTGCCTAAACCTCCTTTGTACATTGATTATGTATTCTGCTACTTTGCTGAAAGTATTTATCAGGGGTAAGAGGTGTTTTAGGGGTATTAAGTACAGGATCATTTTATCTGTGAATTGAGATAATATAACTTCTTTCCCTATTTATATTCCCTTTATTTCTTTTACTTGTCTTATTGCTCTAGCTAAGACTTTAAGCACTATATTAAATAAAAATAGGAGAATAGGTACTCTAGACTTGATGTATTTTAGAAGAAATTTTCTCAGATCTTTTTTTTTTTTAACTTTCCAGTTGGTAATCAGGTAATCAGTATGTTCCTTCAATTCCTGGTTTCTTCAGGATTTTTTCATGCAGGGATATTGAGTTCTGTCTAAGGGCTTTTCTTTATTAATTGACATAATATGTGTTTTTGTCCTTAAATATATTGATGTATTATATAGACTATATATACACTATATACATAAACTATATATAATATGTTTATTATTTTATATATACTATATATACACACATGCACTATATATGCATACACTATATCTATCTATCTATCTATCTATCTATCTATCTATCTATCTATCTATCTATCTATCTTTCTATCTATGAAGTATTGTATACAATAAGAAGATAGCACAAATTCTTTTCAGTAGGACATGAAACCTTCTCTAAGTCCAAGAATCAAATCATACCAAATATAAAGAAAACAAAATTAAAACCGGAATAACAAGTCTTCCCCCACCTTACCTGTCTCAGTTAGAGTTTCTGTTGCTGTGACAATACACCATGACCAAAAAGCAAGTTGGGGAGGAGAGGGTTTATTTAGCTTACACTTCAGCATCACTGAAGGAAGTCAGGACGGAAACTCAAACAGGGCAGGATCCTGGAGGCAGGAGCTGATGCACAGGCCATGGGTGGGAGCTGCTCACTGGCTTGCTTTCCATGGCCTGTTCAGTTTATTTTTGAACACAGGACCACCAAACCAGGAATGGCAGGCACCACCTACAGTGGACTGGGCCCACCCCCATTGATCACTAAATGAGAAAACACCTTACAGCTGTATCTTACAGAGATATTTTTTTACAGCTGAAGCTCCCTCCTCAGATGATTCTATCTTGTGGAAAGTTGTCACATAGAGCAAGCCAGTACAACTGACCCCTTGTCAACTTAACACACAAACACATCACTATTTAGCCACAACCTTTCCTTTTTTATTCATTCCCAAGGTCTCACATTAAAATCATAAATAACTTTAAAAGTCTCAGTCTTTACAAATTCAAACACATTAAAATTTCAGATCCTTTAAAATAGTCTCCTAAAAAATCAGAAGTCTTTTAAAATTCAAGTCTCCCAACTGTGGGCTCCAGGAAAATACTTTCTTATTTCAAGAGGGAAAAATTAGGGCACATTTACAATCAAAGCAAATCTAAATTCCAACAGTCCAGAATCTGGGATCCAAGTCACAATGCTCTGGAGTCCTCAAAGTACTTGATTAACTTCTCTGGCTCTGTGACCTGAAAAGTGCACAGCTTGTCTTCTGTGCACCCGCTGGCTCCACTCCACCGCCACTCTTGTTCTTGATGGTCATTCCACCATATTGGCGTCTTCGAAATGCTAGGGTCTTCTGCTGCCACTGGACTCTAACCAATAGCCTCTCATAGGCTCTCTTCATGGTGCTAAGCCTCAACTTTGCATGACCCCTTCAGTCCTGGGCCTTCAGCTGCCCCTGAGGCTACACCTTCATCAATGGCCTCCCCTCACCTTTCACAGTGACAAAGCTTAGCTGTTCTCCAAGATCCCTTCATGCCTTCAATTCTTATACATTACCAAGTCTGGCTGCCAGCACGAGGTACATGCACAGTCTTGGCTGACTCTGTAACACAGCTTCTCTGTGCTCTCAGACAACAGTTTCTAGATTTCACCTCAGTGATGCTGGTAGCTTCTTAATCACCACTAATTTCTTATCTCCAGCTGGCCAGCATCAATATCCCAGCAAAGCAAAAGTTTGCTTTATTTGTTTGGGTATCTTGTGAATCACAGTTTATTCTTCAGCCCCAGCTGACCAGAACCACAGGATGTTAATTCACAATAAAAAATGGCCATGATAGAGTCTTTACACTTCCCTCTGAGACTTCACGAGTTAGGCTTCCATCTTCTGCACTTCTCTTAACATTCTTATCGTCCAAACTTCTAGAGAACATCCAACAGAGTTCTTAACACTCAATGGTTCTTCTAGCCCAAAGTTCCAAAGTTCTTCTACGATCCTTCCCAAAACATGGTCTGGTCTGTCACAGTAATGTCCCACTGTACTGATAGCAATTTGTCTTAGTGAGAGTTTCTATTGCTGTGACAGAATACCATGGCTACAAAGAAATTTGGGGAAGAAAGGGTTTATTTCGCTTACGCTTTGGCATCGCTGTCCATCACTGAAGGAAGTCAGGACAGAAACTCAAACTGGGCAGGATCCTGGAGGCAGGAGCTGATGCAGAGACCATAAAGGAGAGCTGCTTACTGGCTTGCTTCCCTTGGTTTGCTCAGTCCACCTTTTTATAGAACACAGGACCAATAGCCCAGAGATGTCATGACCCACCATGGACTGGGCCTGCCCCTATTAATCACTAAAGGAGAAAATGCCTTACAGCTGGTTCTCAATGAGGCATTTCCCCAGCTGAGTCTCCTCCCTCTGAAGACTCCAGCTTGTGTAAAATTGACACACACAGCCAGCTCAGCATTTTGGAGATACCAGTGCCATAGGATGACCACCAAGAATAGCAGCAGCAGTGCGGTGGAGCCTAGAAGACAAGCTGTGTGTGTCTCAAAGGGAAAAACTGGAAAAGTGACCCAAGCCCTTTGGAAGACTCCAGAACACCATGACTGGATCCCAGATAGTTGGACATTGAGTTATCTATACTCAATAGTTTGGTTTTGCTTGGTTCATCTTGTGGCAGTGCCGTGGTTCTTCCCCCTTGACGAAGGTATTCAGTTTTGATTTTTAAAACAGTTCACAGATGAAAGACTTGAGCTTTTATAAGAGACTGGTTATTTTAAAGAGACTGAAAATTTGAAGTCTGAATTTGTAAAGACTGTGGAACTTTTAAAATTATTTATGATTTTAAAAGATTCTGGGGATGAATAAGAAAGGAAGGGTTGTGCTTAATAGGTGATATATTTGTGTTTCAAGTTGATAATGGGTCAGTTGTACTGGCTGGTTTTGTGTGTCACTTGACATAAGCTGGAGTCATCAGAGGAGGGAGCCTTAATTGAGGAAATGCCTCCTTGAGATCCAGCTGTAAGGCATTCTCTCATTTAGTGGTCAATGGGGCAGGCCCAGCTCATGGTGGGTGCTGGCTGCCATCCCTGGGTTGGTATCCCTGGGTTCTCTAAAAAGTAGGCTGAGCAAGCTATAGGAAGCAAGTGAGCAGCTCCCCTCTATGGCCTCTGCATCAGCTCCTGCTTCAGGTTCCTGTCCTGTTTGAGTTCCTGTTCTAACTTCCTTCAGTGATGAACAGCAATGCTGAAGTAAGCTAAATAACCCCCTTTTCCCCAAACTTGCGTTTTTTGGTCATGGTGTTTTGTCACAGCAACAGAAACCCTAAGACACCACCCTTAAATAGGACTAGATGTCTTCAGGGCCAAGTTCTGCCAAAAAACCCAATTAATATCATTAATCCGCAAACAGAAAAGGATGACGTCCTATCAAATTCAGGCTGCAAAGCCAGCATTACCCCATGTTTTAGGGTTACTGCTGCTGTGCTGAAACACCATTATCAAAAGCAAGTTGGGGAGAAAAGAGTTTATTTTTCTGACATATTCCGAATCACAGTTCCATTGAAGGAAGTCAAGGCAGGAACTGAAACCAGACAGGAACTTGGAGACAAGAGCTGATGCAGAAGACATGGAGGGGTGCTACCTACTGGCTTGCTCCCCATGGCTTACACAGTCGATTTGTTATAGAACCCAGAACCAGAAACCCAGGGATTGTACCCACTCAAAATGAGCCGGGTCCTCCCACATCAATCACTAATTAAGAAAATGCCATGGCACTTCAAGTTAGCCCTCTCTGCCTTGTGATTGTGTTATGTCTCCAGATGTAGGCTCTCAGCCACTGGCTGCCAGTTTCCATGCTTGCCACAACAGTGATCTGGACTCACCCTTTGAAACTGTAAATCCCCAATAAACTTTCTCTAAGTTGCCTTGGTCATAATAGCTTAGTATAACAATAGAAAGGTAACTAAGACTTTTTGGATATTGTTTACTTCTGAGATTTTTTTTTTGATTTTTAATTTGTATGACTTACCAAAGAGGGCAGTGGGCATTAAAATCACGTACTATTATTGTATTAGAATTTGTTTGACCTTTCGCATGTATTATTGCTTGTTTTCTGGAATTAGAAGCCCTACATTTGGGAATAATATTGGTAATTATTGCATCTCCTTGGAGAATTGTTCCCTTTATTAATATGTAGTGGCTTGCTTTATCTCATCTGTCTAATTTAGGTTTGAAGTCTATGTTATCAAATATCAGAATAGCTGTGCCAGCTCCAGCTGGTTTTGGTTTCTGTACTGGCTAGTTTTTATGTAACTTGGCATAAGCAAGTGTTATCAGAGAAGAGGAAATATCACTTGAGAAAATGCTCCCATGAAATACAGCTATAAGTAAGTCTATAGGGTATTTTCTTATTAGGGAGGGCACAGCTTACTGGGGGGTGGGACCACCTCTGGGCTGGTTGTCAGCAATGCTATAGGAAAGCAAGCTGAGCAAATCATGAGATTCAGACCTGCAAGTAGCACATCTCCTTTACTTCTGAATTATCCCTTGGCCCCAGGTTCCTGCCCTGTTTGAATTTCTGCCTTGATTTCCTTTGATGGTGAACAGTGATGTGAAAATATTAACAAAATAAACCCTTCCTTCCCAAATTGCTTTTGGTCAGGGTGTTTCATCACAGTAATACTAACTCCAACCAAGATATCTTCCACTAACTTGCTGGATTATTTTTCATCTTTTGATTCTTATTCAGTCTGTGGGTATTTTTATCCATGATGTGTGTTTCTTAGAGATAACAGAAAGTTGGATAGAGTATTTTAATGGAATCAGCAAGTCTGGGTCTCTTCATTGGTGAATTTAAGCCATTTATATTTAAAACTATTATTAAGAGATGTTTGCTTATTATTGTAATTTTGTTGATTGTTTTTCTGGTTGGTTGGATTATTGTTTGTTATTTACTCTCACTCTGTTAGTATTAGGGACTTGCTGATTTCATGTTCTGGGTGTGATGCATTTATTTCCAGATGTCCTTTGTTCATCTGTTTTTCACTTGCAAATTATTTTTTCTTTTGTTCTCTTGTTTGAGACTGTCTTTACTTCTCTGTATCTTTGTGCTGGCAGGTTGGTCATGAATTGCCTTAGTTTGTGCTTATTCCTGAAATATCATTATTTCCCTGCCAATTTAAAAAGGTATCTCTGCTTGTTATAGCAATCTCGGTTGGCAGTTATTTACTTTCAAGTCTTTTTCCATCCTTTCCTGGCTTTGAAGGTTGCTGATGTGAGATCTGTATTATTTTGTTGTTTCTGCCTTTTTAGGTGAGTTGGCATTTTTCTCAGCAGATTTTAATATTTTTGTTTTGTATTTTTGACACCGTGACTGTAATATGTCAATGGTTTTCTGCAGTCATGACTATTGGGAGTTGAAAATACTTTTTGTGCCCAAATCTCTATTTCTTTCTTTAGATCTGGGAGATTTCCTACTATCATTTTTTTGAATATACTTTCTCTTTTAAGTGTTTATCTCAGTTTCTTTTTCTGTACAGTGGGTTTTAAGGTTTGCTTTTTCAGTCACATCCTAGACATTTTGGGTGTTCTTCTGGCAAAGCTCATTTTCTTTTGTTCCCTCACTGATGTTTAAATGTTAAAACAGCATTTTGCCAACCCCGGCCTTCGTGCTCTTTTTTCTACCTGATTGAATCCTATTGGGCATGCTTTACATTGTGCTTTTAAATTTGATTCATTGACTTTTCCTTTCCAAAAATTTAAAAGCATACTTTTATTTATTACATGAGAACTTCATGTAAGTACACAATGTGTCGGTCAAATCCACCCCAAGCCCTCCCCTCTACCTCCTCCACTTTTTCCAAACTATATTCACTGGATTTTTTGACCCATTATGTCAAATTAGTGATTTCTGTGTATGCTTTGGGGTAGGGTCATCACTGTAATGTGAACAACCTACCAGGGGCCACATGACCAAAATGTTTCTTTCTTTCTCTCCCTCTCTTTTTCCAAAACCCTCAATTTCCTTGTTGATTTTTTTTATTCTAATTTTTCACCAATATTGTTGATTTTCCCTATGTTCCACTGATGTTTCCTTCTGCGTTGTTAACTTTCCTCTCAGTCCTTGATTGAGTTCCACTTCTTTGCGTCCTCTCTCATGTCATGGATCATTTTCACCTATAAACTTTTGAGATCCTCATGTGGTATTTTACCCATTTCAGAGTTTTGTTGAGTTGAGGAGTTATGTTCTTTTAGAATTCTTGTGGCCTTGCTTTGGAAGTTTCCCATGCGTCTGTTCTCTGTTTTGTGTATCTGTTGTTTGGGGAAGAATCTTCTCATTGAACATCATACTTTTCAAACCTCAACACCCAGTTCCATTCTGTGAGGATTAAACAAACTACTGCATTAATAATAGCATCAAACCATACAATAAATAGAAATACAACTAAAAATCAACTTCAGCCCACCAGTGTATTGGCAATGATCATAATACTGAAAATGGCAATACTTCTGTAGAATGTGTCAGAACTTAGATACTATTTAGGCTGAGTGTGGAAACAGAAAATGAGGGAGAAGAAGGAAGAAGTAGGTAGGACATGTGAGAAGTAGACGAAGGAGGTTAAATAAAAGAAAGGAGATGAAGAGTAGAAGGATGTTATGAAGGAGAAGGGGCCAGAGCAAGAGATTAGAAAACAAAAACATCCCAAACCCCCAAAGATCTCCCAATAATGAAAAGTTCAAAATGTTAGATAGATGTAAGGGAAAATGTTGTTCAGAAATGAAAAAAGCCGGGATGTATGAAGGGGAACAACAACTCCCATGAAAATTAAACAAGTATAATAAAGTAAAATGCTGCTTAAAAGTATAGCTCAAGGGAACAGAGGAGTAGTAATGGGGGAGAAGATGAGGGGTTGATACGGCTGTTTTCTCAGTCCTTGGGATCTGAGGCTGTCCTGACATGAAGGAAAGGCCGTTGAACATGGGGACTCCTATCTTTCCTGTGGTTTATGCTGTCACTAAGACTGTACTGGACACTTAAAGATAAAGGTGTTTCTTGTTTTTCTTGCTGTTTGTTTTCTTTTTCTAATTTCCTAATCTATTTTTAAAGTAAAAACCATGCCACTAAGTTTTGTGGTGTGAAGTTTCTCTTTTAATTTGCTTGATTTTTTCTCCACAGCTCAGTGAGGTAGCTGATCTCCACCACTTTGCAGAGCAACAAACTACAAAGCTGTTCAAGGTTAAACAGTGGTGGTATCCTGGGCGCTCAAAAGTTCTGTTTTTGTGAGCTGTGGGAGCCAGGGCTTGCCGTCCTTTCTGAAGCAAAGGCAAGGACTCAAAATGATCTAATGTGCTATATTGTTGTATGCACTTTTGAAGATGTAGCCTAGGAGAAAACAAGGTGTGTCTAGAATTCATAAACAATGATGTTTATAGCATCTCAAGTACAAACAGATAGTTAGCTGAAAGGCAAGGTATCTGCCCCAACACAGCCAGCAGATGAAATATTAAAATACTGCGTTCTTTATTTTTCGAGTGTTAACGGTAAAAGATGCTCATGCTAATGTGATATCTGAATAAAAGCAGCAAGTATAAAGATGTGCCAAGAACGGAAAGGCTCCTCCTTGCCAGGATTATGGCATCATTTTGCCTCCCCTGCTCAGTCTTCTCAGAAAGGACGCTTTCTCAAAGAGGTATCTGGCCAAGGTCATTTGGGGGCTGCAGGAAGCTCTTGCTGATCCCATGCCTGGGTCTGGTCCATACAGGCACTGCGTCTGCAAAACACTGGCGTCATCAGTCTTGCTTTAGACTCCCTTGCCAACTCCCCTTAGCCTCCCAGCAGCCGGCAGCTGTCGCCACCAGCTCTGTCTCAAGAGCCTACCACCTTTCATTTTAATGACCCTACAGACAAGGCAAATGAGGCAGCACCGCGGGTTTCTCCTCTTCACCTGGAAAGGAATTAGTGGTCCATTAGCGTGATGAGAAGCACCTTCCTCCTCCCACGAGGATCAGGGCATTTGAGAAAATGCAAAGGATGGTTTGGACCTGGATTGTAGTGTGGCCACCTGGAAATGGTTTCCATGGTTCTAGCTTTCTACGCCGTCCCTGTCTGTCAGCCGATTTATCCCTTGCTTTGGGCAAAGAACTTGTCATTTGATCTGAATTTAAAAAGCCTTGGCTTTCCTGGTGGGGCGAGAACAGGTCGTTGGTGGTAAGTAGCGAATGCTTAGCTGACATGAGAGCCAGGAAGAAAGCCCCTTTCCCACCTGCCCCTTGCTTTTGCCCGAGTCTTTCTAAGGCAGCGAGCAAGCAGGCCCAAGTATTGACTCTCTCAGGACCTTTGGGTCTTTCATCATACTGTTGGCAAGATCTTATGACCCGCCAGGTGCTTGGCTATAATTGTGGTATTCAAAGCACACCATAAGCACGTGTTTAGACACATTTTCTATCATCATCTTAGAGACAGCAGTATTGAGACCTAGAGGGGAAAGGGAGAGTGGGCGAGTCTCTGTAACTGGGGCATGGTTGAGTGCCGTGGAAGTTCAGTTTCCACTTGCTGGGCACTGAGCTTCTGAGCTGCTTAAGTCTGCCACTCATTGCTTCCTGGCAACTGTGTGGAAGTGGTATCACCAATGCTGTGCTTGCACTGGAGAAGCAGGCTCAGGTTCTGACTTGCCTCCACTTAAGTTGCAGAACTAAGGCTTGCTTCTGATGGGTCTGCTTCCAGAACTGCTAACGCTCTCATCCAATTCAATAGCTGTGTTTTTGGTGCTGACTACTTAGTAGGTTTTCTGTTGAAGTCTTGAACTTTCGAGTGTGAATGCCACCAAAAGAACACAATGCATACACACACACACACACGGATTAGAAAAACAGCTTTCAAATCATATACTAAAATCCTACATAGATAAAAGTAGATTTTTATTTCTAATGAAATATGTATGTGAACGATGCAAAACTTAATGGGACTAAAGCATACATAGGCTACAGAGTAAGCTCCATCCTGGCCCTGACTATTAGTATCCTGACTTCTGTGTGCAAAGCAGCTAGCTGCTCAAGCTCATATAATCCCAGTTACTCAGAGGCTGAGGCAGGAAGAGCCTGAGTTCAAGGTCAAGTTAAAGGTCAGGCCTGGGACACCTAGTAAGACTTGTCTCAAAATTAAAAGGAAAGAAAGGAGAGGGTGCACTTGAGATTTAGCTCAGTGCTAAATCATTCCCAGTTACTTTTCAAAAAGAGTAAGTGCATTTCCAGGGTGGAGAGTGTCGTGACCAGAGTGGTGGGCAGCAAGACCTCAGTCCTCTGCGGAGTGGGGTGGATAAGGGCCTGAAGGGGCTTGGGGCTGGTGAGTTTTCCTGTCTGTGTTTTCTCTAGGTAGGTGAGTCTTCTTTGAACCATATCGGTTGTGTTGTTGAGTAGCAAACGCTCCCTCCACATTTGTTTTGGGTCCAGGATTGGGTGCCATAGACAGCTTGGTCTAACTCCTCATGCCACTCAGCCATCTTGACACCATGGGTAACATGGGAAATACAGAGTTTCCCTAGGCTCCTTTAGGTTTTCGTCACTAAAGTTAAAATTTGTCATTTCCTGATTTGGTTACAAGGAGGTCAGTCTGTATCCTCTATGAACTGATAAAAAAGGAGGTAAGAAATCCCTTCAGCTCAGTTCACACAGAGCCCAGTGCCACCAGCATCAGAACACAGCTGTTCTGAGCCTGCCTAGCTGCTGTTCTGAAGCCTCTGCTCAGAGACTAATGTCCACTGGGGAAGAGCTGGGCTTAGGAACTCCAAATCAGCACAAATCTGGTTCTTTCAAGATTCCTTAATTGCACTGCAAAGGGAATTCCTAAGAAGAGTAGGTCAATAAACGGGGCTCAGGAGAGGTGGAGAGGTTGGGGGTTATGGCCCAGGAACATGTCCTGAGGATACCCCATGACCCATGTTCCATGTGGTAGCTAATTGGTGAAGTTTTTATAGTAGCAGAACAAAAGTAATCATAATAAAGGTGCTTTGTAAGTTTATTGGCAGAGGCAGTAAGTAGATGGTCAAGTAGAAGCAGAGAAGTTTCAGCTGTAGGCTCGGATGCTATCTGACCCTTACTAAGCCTTTTGGTTGGTAGAGGCTAGGGTTTCAGTAAGTTAGTACATTCTAAAACATTTCAATCTGTTTGTTACAGGATGTTAGGTCAGACACAGAAGTGGCCAAAAAAGGCTATTTAGGGGCTAAAGATAAATTGTAATTAGACTCCAGACCTATAACATTCCACCCTCTCCCAGTCCCTGCAACTCTGGCCAGTTGACTGACCTTGCAGAAGGTGAAGCTGGAGATGGTGCTTCTTAGGGGCAACTGTAGCTCTCAGAAAATTCCTCTGGGGGAGTGACTTCACTTCAAAACCTCGTGGCTGCCTCTGGCTGAGTAAGAAAAATTAGAGGTATATGAAGTTGTCTCTTATTAAAAGATTTTTGAAAGCTGAGCATTGTGGCACACACCTGAAATGGCAAAAATCCGGAGTCTGATGCATGAGAATCGAGAGTTCAAGGCCAGCCCTGGGCTGCACAGCCAGACCTGGACATAAATAAATAAATTCAGACTGAAAAATAGTTTGGGTCTAACTGGTTTTCATAAAGCTATGTAAATTGAGAGAAATATGCAATTCTAAAGAATGGCAGAGGAAACCAGCACATTTTTCAAGTGAGACCTGCTGCGGTGGATGTGTCAAATCCTGC